>NC_133462.1:92110637-92454387 GCF_048565385.1 Saimiri boliviensis
CCTGTCTCAAATAAAATAAAAATAAAAATAAAATCACTCCTTGGCCTGGCACGGTGGCTCACGCCTGTAATCCCAGCACTTTGGGAGGCCAAGGTGGGTGAATCACCTGAGATTGGGAGTTCGAGACCAGCCTGACCCACATGGAGAAACCCCGTCTCTACTAAAAATACAAAAATTAGCCAGATGTGGTGGCACGTGCCTGTAATCTGACGTACTCAGGAGGCTGAGGCAGGAGAATCGCTTGAACCTGGGAGGCGGAGGTTGTGGAGAGCCGAGATTGCACCACTGCACTCCAGCCTGGGCAACAGGATCAAAAGTCGGACTCAAAAAAAGAAAAAAAGAAAGAAAAAAAATCAGCCCTTAACTCAGAATCAGCCACGCTGAACTGAGGTGAGGTTATATGCATATCAGATTGAGGACATCCTCGGGGTGGTAGGCTGATGGCTTAGTCATCCTGCAAAGGGCGCAGCGTTGCACTGCACAGCTGGTCTCCCTACAGCGTGGAGCTGGCCGTCTGGGAATGCCGAGCTCTAGAATTAGAGGGTCCCGATGAACCACTTCCTGGCCCCTCGCTGCTGCTGCTCCCTTCCCGCCAGGTAAATATTGCTGAGACGCCCAGCTTCTGATTAAGGCGACGTGATGGAACCTGCGCTGAGGATGCGACCGATGGCCCATGTCAGCTTGTTGGAGTTAAAAAATATATTTTAATTTGTTTAGCTCTCCAGGGAAATTATCTGAGCCTGCATGTGGTAATCAACTTTCACACGAGCTTTCGAAAAACCCGAAATGATTTGAGCAGCAAAATGAGATTTTTAATCTACATAAGTAAAGGAGTCGTTTGCCTCTTTCTGTGTGTGTGAGAGGAGGGGAGAGATTGAAACAATTCGGATTCACCCCGTGCTGCTCCCCGAGGACACTGTCATCAGCAGTGGTGGAAAATGGTCATAGGAGTAGTACCTCACCTAACATTCTCACACACATTTTCCTTTTTTTTTTTTTTGAGATGGGGTCTTGCGCTGTCGCCCAGGCTGGAGTGCAGTGGCGCTGTCTTGGCTCACTGCAACCTCCACTTCCCGGGTTCACATGATTCTCCTGGCTCAGCCTCCCAAGTAGCTGGGATTACAGGCACATACCACCATACCCGGCTAACTTTGTGTATTTTTAGTAGAGACGGGGTTTCATCATGTTGGCCAGGATGGTCTCGAACTCCTGACCTTATGATCCGCCTGCCTCAGCCTCCCAAAGTGCTGGGATTACAGGTGTGAGCCACTGCGCTGGGCCCCCTCCCCTTTTTATTTTAAACTTCCCATCAACTCTTCGGGGTGAGGGTGGGGGGTAGCAAGTGTCGCTTCCCCTGTCTATGGAAAAAGCGAGTCTCAGAGAGGTTAGGCGACACGTTCAAGTTCGTGTGCTGATGGGCTGCTGAGTCGGTTCTAGAACCCGGTTCCTTTGGAAACTGGCTCCGTGCTCTTTCCGCCTCACCAGCTGTCTCAGAGCAGTAGAGACACGAATGGACTCATGCCTCTAAGTGTAACTGCAAGAGAAGAGAACTGAAGGTGAAAGGGGTTGCTGCCGCACCTGCCTGCCTCAGCCAGGTTAAGCTGGGCTGAGTTCTGTTTATCCCAGATGCCCGTGGCTTCACCTGTTTATGCAAAGTCCCCTGTGGGGCCAGGTCACTCTCCAGGGAGGATGTCATGATGTCCCGTGTCAGCAGGAACCTTTACGGTGCACTGAAGAGGGAAAGCGGACCGAAGGGTCGTGTGGAAAGGGCCTGTAGGTGTGTCAGCCCAAAAATGACCAAGCAGTTCTAGCCAGCCACGGCCTGTGGGGCCCGTCTAATCGCACAGCCCCGCCCGACTGCACGGGCAGTGTGAAACTGCGTCTTCTGTGTGTGTAAGAAGGAGAAACCCCAGAAATCCTGGTGGCCACTAGCCGTGAACACCACACCGTCTGCAGGTCTGTGCCACCAAAAGATCTATTCTGTGGAGCAGGCTTCTCGTTAGCAAATGTCCCCATCGCAGATCCTGCGACAAGCATTCCTACCACCTGGAATGACTTGGGAAGAGTCCCAGCGTTTAACAGAGATTTCACAGATAGAAACTGTGCGGTCTTCCTTAGTCTCTGCACCGTATCAGCTAAAGATGGTGTTACACATACCGTTTTCCTCATGAAGCCACCAATGACTCACCTTATCCTGAAACTGAAAGCTCCTTAATTAGACGGATGCCCTGATTGGGACCGGTGGCTAATCCCAGCACTTTGGGAGGCCGGGGCAGGTGGATCACTTGAGGTCAGCAGCCCGAGACCAGCCTGACCAACATGGAGAAACCCCGTGTCTACTAAAAATACAAAAATTAGCCAGGTGGTGCATGCCTGTAATCCCAGCTACTCAGGAGGCTGAGGCAGGAGAATCGTTTGAACCTGGGAGGCGGAGGTTGCAATGAGCCCAGATCACACCACTGCACTCCAGCCTGGGTGACAGAGGGAGACTCTGTCTCAAAAACAAAAACAAAAACAAATACCCGAGGCCCGTCCTGTACCCTATTTTGTGGTTTGGGTCTGGACGCCTTCCCCAGTCTCCTCCGGTACCACCAATCCCTCCCACGGTCATCGGGTTTGTGAAGCTGCTTTCAGTTCTCTGAGGAGTTTCTCTCTTGCCCTGCTCTCTCTCACTTTCTCTCTCCCCTTGGCTGTGGGGTATTTCCTCACTCACTTCCCTCTTTGTCCAGGTCTTAGGAGCCCTGCTCTTGAATCTGAGTCCCCAGCTAGATGGCAAACCCCTTGGGGCCAGGGACAGGGACTGACGGCAGCAATTCCCCTTAAAACTTATGTTCGGGCCGGGCACAGTGGCTCACGCCTGTAATCCCAGCACTTTGGAAGGCCGAGGCAGGTGGATCACCTGAGGTCAAGAGCTCGAGACCAGCCTGGCTAACATGGCAGAACCCCGTCTCTACTAAAGATACAAAAAAAAAAAAAAAAAATTAGCCAGGCGTGGTGGCGGGTGCCAGTAATCCCAGCCACTCAGAAGGCTGAGGCCGGAGAATCACTTTCACCCCAGAGGCAGAGGTTGCCGAGATCAAGCCACTGCACTGTGGCCTGGGCGACAGAATGAGACTCTGTCTCAAAAAAAAGAAAAACAAAAACAAAAAGCCCTTTGCATTCAGTACAGGGCTTAGCGAATCTATGGAAGCCGTTGACTACTGTCCATTAGCTAAGCGAATGAACGGTTGTGTGAATGGGTAAATGAGGCTCGTGAAATTGAACGCTTGCCTGGGTGAGGTGACAAGTCTCCTGACTCCCCCTCACCTCCGTTGGCTGTGCGGCAAGTTGTGGTCGAGATGGTTATTGTTATGCGTGCTCTGAATGAAGAGACACCCTAAACAGGCTTCGTGTCAGCAACATGGCTATTTATTCACCTGGGTGTGGGCAGGCTGAGTCCTGAAAGAGTCAGTGCAGGGCGGTGGGACAGGAGTTGGTTTTACAGGTTTGGGGTAGGCAGTGGAAAGTTACAGAAGTTACAGTTCAGGGCAGTTTTTGCAAGCCAGGGTAGTGTTGGTGGAGTGGGGGGATGTCACGAGGTCCAAAATCCAGTGTCACAAAGTTGGCTTATGAGTTGAGGCAGGAACAGTTGGTTGAGGCAGGAACAATGGCAAAACGTTGCAAGGTTGGTTACTCAGGTCGCAGGGTCCAGTGTCACAAGGTTGACGCAGACCTTCTGGCTGTGGGAGTCCATCTGGAGGTGTACGTGTGGGTCACAGGGGTCCCCATGGCTTAGTTCATGGTGCAGTCAGTGCAGAGAGCCCTGCAGTTCCTTCCCAGCCTTGACCACGATTGCTCTGGCTTTTGGCGTCAGCACCCACCCGTGGGTGTCCTGTGCGTGTCAATTGCCTTCCCACCACGCTTCCCTACGAGCTGACGACATGTCTTCCATTTTAATATTAAATCACGTTCTGTTTCTCTAGCAGAATATAAATTCACTTGATAATACATAAGTAATGGCAAAACGCTGTTAGTATGATGAACTTCAATTATTTGGCTATAATCCCCATTAGAGTCACGATGTAACGAGTTTGGGGTTTCAGTTTGAGTTGATGACGAAGTCTGGAGGTGGCTGCTGACACAGCAGTGTGAATGTACCTAATGCCACTGAAAGCTACACTTACACATGGCTCAAGGTGGAGGGCTTGAGCACAGGAGTTTGACACCAGGCTGGGTGACATAGTGAGACCTCGTCTCTTTAAAAAAAGAAAAAAAGAAAGGGCTGGGGCGCGGTGGCTCACGCCTGTAATCCCAGCACTCTGGGAGACTGAGGCAGGCAGATCACGAGGTCAAGAGATCAAGACCATCCTGGTCAACATGGTGAAACCCCGTCTCTGCTAAAAATACAAAAATTAGCTGAGCATGGTGGCAAATGTCTGTAGTCCCAGCTACTTGGGAGGCTGAGGCAGGAGAATCGCTTGAACCTGGGAGGTGGAGGTTGCAGTGAGCCAGGATCACGCCACTGCACTCCAGCTTTGTGACAGAGTGAGACAGTGTCTCCAAAAAAAAAAAAAAAAAAAAAAAAGGCTGGACGTGGTGGCTCATTCCTATAATCCCAGCACTTTGGGAGGCTGAGGCAGGCAGATCACATGAGGTCAGGAGTTCAAGACAAGCCTGGCCAACATGGTGAAACCCCGTCTCTACTAAAAATACAAAAACGAGCCGGGCACAGTGCCTCATGCCTGCAGTCCCAGCTACTTGGGAGGCTGAGACAGGAGAATCTCTTGAACCTAGGAGGTGGAGGTTGCAGTGAGCCAAGGTCGCGCCAGTGCACTCCAGCCTGGGTGACAAAAAAGAAAAGAAAAATCAACTGGGTCTGGTTTTTCATACTCTGTGGTCCCAGCTGCTCAAGAGGCTGCGGAGGTGGGAGAATCACTCGAGCCCCAGAGATGGCAGCTCCAGTGAGCTGTGATCACGCCACTGCACTCTAGCCCGGGCAACAGATGAGAGAGAAAAAAATGCTTCAAATGGCAAATTTTATGTATACTTCGCCGCAATAAAAGTAAATTTTTATTAAAGTATAGGTCATTAATTCTACAAATGCAAATAGAATACCAATAAAATAAGTACTCAGAATGCAGACTACACAGTAAAGTTTGGCTTAACCAGACTGCAGCCTGTTTCACGTCACCAGGCTTAGTGGATGGTTGCACTGCAAGGAAAATTGCTGAGGCTGAGCCGTGTTTTGATTCCTTGGCTGCTGCTGCTTGCTTGCTTGCTTTTAGATGGAGTTTTGTTCTTGTTGCCCAGGCTAGAGTGCAGTGATGCAATCTCAGCTCACTGCAGCCTCCACTTCCCAGGTTCAAGTGGTTTTCCTGCCTTAGCCTCCCGGATAGCTGGGATTACAGGCGCCCGCTACCACATCTGCCTACATTTTTTTGTATTTTTAGTGGAGACGGGGTTTCACCATGTTGGCCAGGTTGGTCTTGATCTCCTGACCTAAGGTGATCCCCCTGCCTCGGCCTCCCAAAGTGCTGGGATTACAGGTGTGAGCCACCACGCCTGGCCCATGGCTGCTTCTTATCTGGGAAAATTATTTCCCAAATAAGACTAATTTTGGCTCAGTAGAAAAATTCCCTTACCTCTCATCCCAAAGGTGAAAATCCACCTCAATGATTTTCAAATTCTTAAACCATCATCAGCCACCTGTTTTCCTGGCAGGAGGCACTGTAAATGCACTGCAGCAGACAGCGCCGCCTGTTTCCTGTTCCTGCACTTTTAACAATTCATTTATCCTTGCCACCTAACTGCAAGCTTAAAACATCTGGACACGTTAACCACCTGGAACTGGCTTGGATGGCCACTGTCCCTGCATTGATTTGGTATAGTTGCTACATTTTATATCATACCTTTTGTTTGTTTTTGTTTGTTTTGTTTGTTTTTGACACGGAGTCTCACTCTGTCACCCAGGCTGGAGTGCGGTAGTGTGATCTCGGCTCATTACAGCTTCCGCCTCTCGGGTTCAAGCGATTCTCCTGCCTCAGCCTCCCGAGTAGCTGGGATTACAGGCACCTGCCACCAGGCCTGGCTAATTTTTGTATTTTTAGTAGAGATGGGGTTTCACCATGTTGGCCAGGCTGGTCTCGAACTCCTGACCTCAAGTGATCCACCCACCTGAGCCTCCCAAAGTGCTGGGATTACAGGTGTGAGCCACTGCACTCAGCCAATACTTAAATATAAATCCAAGTTTGATTTCTGTGGGGCTTTTGACAAACCAGAACTAGCTTAAGGACTCCCACAATCACCTTCAAGGGAAAAACCCCCCGCATTTTGTGTGTTTGCTGGTGCGTTTCCTTTAAGGGTCCTGGCGTCTGGGTTGTCCGGCTGGGCTGAGGGCCTCCGGAGGCCTGGTGATGGATGTTGTAGTCAGGAGTACATATTGGATCTGTTACACGGTGGTGATACACGATTTCCGCGTTTCAGGGTTGATCTGGATTTTCTGTACTCCCTGCCTGGAATGTTCCTGCCGTATTGTTTTTTTTTTTTTTTTTTTGTGCTTTACTGTTCAACAAGAGGAAAATAAATCAAGAAACTTGCTTAAAAATAGACATCCTGTATTCAATTCTCTATTATTAAAATATCTTAAAAGCTAGAAATTCATGCTCTTATCAGTAGAAGGAAGGAGTTGCGCTAAGGTTCTGTCTTAGAAATTAGCTCTAGAAATTCTAAAATTCTAGCTGACAAATCGCAGTGTTCACGGCCTAATATCCCTTACATTTTCCTTGTCGGCTGGGCCCAGAGGGCTCATTGCCTGTGCTTTTCACGGGGCTGCTGCTATCCCCCAGGGTTGATTGATCTGTTTATTCTAAGCTTGAGGCCAGAGCTGGAAGGGAGGCCGTTTGTTTTGGGCACTGCTGAGAAAAACAGACTAATCACCTAAATACCACCTTGGGGAACAAAGTAACTGGAAAAGAAACGGAATGGAGCCTGGGATTTTATTTGGAAGGAGGCGGTCAACCTGGGAAGCTGCGTGCAGCTGAGCCGCGATGAAAAACGCAAAGCTACTGGGTGCCTCTGGCTGCCAGAGAGAATTGGTTTCTGCAGCTGTCAGAGGGAAAGCCGCGTTCCCGAGGCGCGTCCCTTCTCCTCCGGCTCCTGCACACGCTGGTGCTGCACTGAGGGGCCTGCGCAGGGCAGGCCAGGACGTCTGCGAAGCTCAGATGTTCCCTTCCTTCCCGGCACCTTGCAGATTTTCAGATGTGCGGAGTTAAGGTCTGAAACAAGAAAACTTGGCTAAAGTAGAGTGGCCGCGGGCTTTTACCTTTCTGTCTTCAGTGGCCCTGAAAAATACGGGGCACGCATGGGGTTTTAGCACTTTTAAGCAAACCAATGTCTCTAAGACTACAGGTTACACTTCACCTGATTTCCAGGTTAGGCCAGCGCCTGACCTGTCTCCGGAGGCACCCTCATTTCAAAGCATAGATGATACGAAAACCTGGTTTCTCTTCTCAGTTCAGATTGGCTCTGTGGCAAGGACTAAGAACTCTGAGAGGATCTAGGAGATCCTTAAGGATAGTAGGTTTTAAGTCTGGGTCAGATGGGCAAATATTTATCAAGTACACAGAACAGGGCACTGTAAGACAAAACATCAATACGCCAGTGTCAACGCTTGTCATTACTTGGGGGTGGGTAAAGGCAAAACAGTGAGTGACTGGCAAATACAGGTGTGAATCCCACTAAGCCTCAGCAAGAGGGGGGCAGAGGAAGATTCTGGAAAGGGAGAATTCTGCCAGCATCCACCTGGTCATCCTGAGCGGGGGCAGATGCCTGCATTCTTCCTCTAAGGGGCTGCTTTGCCCTGAGAAGTATGCACGTTGCTAGAGCTACTTCCTTCTTGCGCATTAATACCCGCTTGGCTCCTGATCTGCAGGGAGAGTACTGGAATTATCCCAGCACTGTGTGACTCCTGGGTGCTAGCCTTTCCAAGCAGGGACTTTGCTGTGACTCCCTAAGTTCACAGGAAAAGCAGCAAGGCTGACTTTGGGAGACTCTGGCATACACCTCAGAGTTCCAGGGTGAAACGTGGCTCTGAAAACTTTGTGAACTGTCCATAACTTAATTCTCCAGGCTGCCCGTGTGTCTGTCATCCCTGAAGTTTTATGGGGCCAGAGTAGGTCAACACGGGCTAATGAGACAAGATCCAACTAAACAGAGTAAAGAGTTTCTCAGTAACAAGGGAAACTTTTACTCTTTGGGATCAGCCTGAGCCAAGATTGATGAGGGAAAAAAACAAAAAACAAAAAAAAAAACCAATAACAAAATCTATTGCACTTTACTCCTAGGAAGCAGTAAACTTTTGCAAACAGTAAGAACACAGGGATATTTGCTCTTAGCTGGAATGGGGCGAATCGGCAATATTTTGGGGTGTCCAGGGCTTGGGGTTTGCGGTAGTCACCCTGCGACTGGGAAATAGGCCCAAGGAGGCTGAACTCCGCAGGGCCGTGGCATTCTTTTCCTTTAAGTTACGACTCCCAGGAAAGCAAAACAGAAGCTGAACAGACATGATACAAGCCGTGTGGACGCGTGTAATACGCCCGGATCCAATTCACTTGCTTGTTCTTCCTCCTGGGACCTCCACCCTTGTGCTTTCATCTCCCGGCCTCTCTGACTTTGAGACTTTTCACAGCTGTCATCATTTAGCATAAATAACAGCCTGCTGAAGAGTGGGTGACAGTGGCATTTTGCGGGGCCACTTCTTGCTCAGCATTCATCATGGAGTCTCCTGCCATTGGCCATGGGCCAGGCCTGACACACAGCCGTCAACACGACTTGTCACTGAGTGATTTTGAGAAATTATTGTTGAGGTGATTTCATTCTTCCATCTTTCATGCTTGGCAAAGTACTATGCTAAGTGACTTTTTTTTTTTTTTTAAATCGAAATGAAACACTGATTAAATGTTTTCCTATATCTGGATGACAAACTATTCCGTGATCTCCAGGCTTTGTCCGCGTGTGTGTGCGTCTCATACCATCTCTGTCCTTCTTGGAAAAATGTCTCCATTAATTACTGGGGAAGAAGCTTGATTAAAATTGTAGGTCATTTCCCAGGGAGGTTTCATGTGAATAACTTTGATACTGGGATGCACTACTTAGCAGGTCTCTGGGCAGTTTCTAAGTCAGGTTGGAGAAGAAGAGATTGCGTGTGAAACTGTGGCCCTGTAGCTTTGGGAAGATGTGAAGGGAAGCATTTCGAGGATGAGCTTTCTGAGTCTGTGATATTTCTCTGTTGTAGCTTAGCTGTGACTCCCACAGGTGGGAATGAATTGGGAGTGTAAAAACACAGACCGGGTGTCCTCATTTGGTCTGCTATTACTACTTCCTTTGGAAAATGTGTTTGTTTCTGCCAATCTAAAAAACATTTCATAACAATGAGATGACATCGTGTTTTTAGAAATAATTGCAAATTCAATTCATTTAGAATGTCACCGTTAATGAAGTGTTTTATGTACACTGTTTTATTTGGCTGTTAGGATCGTCAGCCCTGAGAGGGCAGCCAGCTACTGCTGTTCTGATTTCTTCCAGATGAGAGACTGGGGGTTCAGAGCAGCAGTGCGACGTGCACCCCAACAGTCAGTGCTCGCAGCAGGAATGTGACTTTTTCACCCGGACACCATGTTCAGTGCAGAGGCAGGCAGGCAGGACCCCAGGACTTCTGAGTCCTGATCCACAGCCACTTCCTGAAAATCCCTTTGCTACCTTAGTTTTTTAAATAATAGGCTTTTTAAAAAGTAGCTTCAGCTTGTGGGAACAAAAGTCAGCGGAAAGTCCAGAATCCCCTGGTGCCGCCCCCCTTCACCTCAATTTCCCGTTGTTAACGTCTTCTCTCCGGGTGCCACATTCGTTTCAGCTGACGAACCGACGTGAATACATGAACGTTAACTACAGTTCACAGCGTACCTCAGGGCTCGTCTTTGTCTTACACGTTCTGTGGGCTTTGACAAATGAATCGTGACCCAGTGATCACGGCGCACCGTGACTGCCCCAAAGTCAGGGGTGCTTTTCTTCACAGAGCACGTCGGTGCCCTTGCCATCAGTGTTACGGTCACACTTTGTCGCCCAGGCTGGAGTACAATGGTGCGATCTCGGTTCACCGCAACCTCTGCCTCCCGGGTTCAAGCTGTTCTCTGGTCTCCCTGCGTCGCTGGGACTGCAGGCACGTGCCACCGCTCTTGGCTGAGTTTTGTATTTTTATTAGAGAGGGGGTTTCACCGTATTCGTCAGGCTGGTCTCAAATTCCTGACGTCAGGTGATCTGGCCTGATGCCAAAGTGTTGGGATTACAGGCATGAGCCGTTGCACCCGGCCTGTGTTTTTCAAATGTAAACAAAAGGCCATAAGCCAGTGACAGTTCATCTCTTGACTTCATTTTTGCTGTCACAAAGGTGTTCTGATTAGTAAGGAAGAAACGCGTGTCCACCATTACAGCATCCTACGGTTTCACCGCCCTAAAAATCTCCTGTTCTCTGTTCATCCTTCCTGCCGTCCGCCCGCATCCCTGGCAAGCAGTGATGTTTTTCTGTCTGCAGAGTCGTGCCTCTTCTGGAATGGCAGAGAGCTGTAACCGTGTACTGCACCTTTATCAGCATGTCAAGCCTTAAAGCGTTTCCTTCATTGGTTTTATCAGTAATAATGAAAATTCACTAGGTATCTTTCCATTTAAGTCAAAATATGTTCATGAAGATATGTGCTTAAAGAAGCATCTCTTTTTATCACCATCTCCTAGGCCTATTTTTTTTTTTTTTTTTTGAGATGGAGCCTCACCCTGTTGCCCAGGCTGGAGTGCAGTGGCTCAATCTCGGCTCACTGCAACCTCCACCTCCTGAGTTCAAGCGATTATCCCGCCTCAACCTCCTGAGTAGCTGCAACTACAGGCATGTGCCACCACACCTGGCTATTTTTTTTTTTTTTTTTGTATCTTTAGTAGAGATGGGGTTTCACCATGTTGGCCAGGCTGGTCTTGAACTCTTGACCACGTGATCTGCCTGCCTCAGCCTCCCACCGTGTTGGTCTTACAGGCATGTGCTACTGCGCCCGGCTGGTCTACTCTTACCATTGTTTAGAACGTGGGCAATAGATTCACCTCATGGCAGCATGTCCTTGCTCACTATAACAAACCTGATGGTTGTCATCTACCAAGAATTTTGTTTCTATGAGGAAATTCAGCAAAACTCACTTGAGGTCTAGTGTAGCCTACCCATGACAGGCTTGCGTAACTGACGGTTATCAGGAGATAATTGTGTCCATTGTGATGGAAAACACTGAAGCTTTGAAGGGGAAAATAGCTTGCTCGAGGAAAGACCATTAGGAGAACACAGGGTATCCACCAAGGCCTCCTCATTCCCGTTTGAGACGCTGCTGATCGGCCGTGATTGCTCAGTGCTCTAAAACCAAGGCTGGAGAGGACAGACCAGTTAGCTCAGCCGTTTAGCCCAGGAGCCTTGACTGTTGTAGCCAAGGCGGTGGACTTGATTCCCATACAAAGTAGTGTCACCTTGGAGCTCACCTTTAACTCCTGGAAGCTGGCGGGGCCCCTGTGGGCACAAGAGACTGTGGCAGGAACCGAGAAAGTACGTTGAGATCTCAGAACTCACCCAAGTGCCCATCAGTGATACACTGGGTAAAGGAAATGTGGCACATGTACACCACGGAATACTATGCAGCCAAAAAAAAGGATGAGTTCATGTCCTTTGCGGGGACATGGTTGAAGCTAGAAACCTTCATTTTCAGCAAACTAACATAAGAACAGAAAACCAAACACCGCATGTTCTCACTCATAAGTGGGTGTTGAACAATGAGAACACATGGACACACGGAGGGGAACGTCACACACTGGAGCCTGTGAGGGGATGGGGGATTAGGGGAGGGAGAACCTTTGGACAAATACCTAATGCATGCATGGCTTAAAACTTAGATGACGGGGTGACGGGTGCTGCAAACCATCGTGGCACCTGTATACCTATGTAACAAACCTGCACGTTCCGCACGTGTCTCCCAGAACTTAAAAGTATAATACATCAACCAATAAATAAAAATCACACAGAAAAAGGAAAGTATGTTTAGATCTCATCTCCCTCTCACCCAAATCCTGGAATAGAACAGCTCAGACACGCCCTACAGATCAGCACACAGTATTTTGTGTGTGTGTGTGATTGAAGAAATGAATAGAGGTACTAACATTGGTTGACAGAAGAGGCTGTACTCTGAAGTCAGCATTCTAATGGACAAGAGAAGGTGTAATGCGTCTAGTAACTGCTGTTTAACCACTGATCACCCCTTTGTATGGCATATTTAAAAATTATTGTGTTTCCGGCCAGGTGCAGTGGCTCATGCCTGTAATCCCAGCATTTTGGGAGGCCTCGGTGGGCAGATCGCCTGAGGGCAGGAGTTCGAGACCAGCCTAGCCAACATGGTGAAACCCTGTCTCTACTTAAAATACCAAAAAGAAAAAAAAAAAAAAATTGGCTGGGCGCGGTGGCTCAAGCCTGTAATCCCAGCACTTTGGGAGGCCAAGGCGGGTGGATCACGAGGTCGAGAGATCGAGACCATCCTGGTCAACATGGTGAAACCCCGTCTCTACTAAAAATACAAAAAATTAGCTGGGCATGGTGGCGCGTGCCTGTAATCCCAGCTACTCAGGAGGCTAAGGCAGGAGAATTGCCTGAATCCAGGAGGCGGAGGTTGCGGTGAGCCGAGATCGCGCCATTGCACTCCAGCCTGGGTAACAAGAGCGAAACTCCGTCTCAAAAAAAAAAAAAAAAAAAAAAAAAAAAAATCAGCTGAGTGTGCTGGCAGGCACCTGCAATCACAGCTACTCAGGAGGCTGAGACAGGAGAGTTGTTTGAACCTGGAGCAGAGGCTGTAGTGAGCCGAGATTGTGCCACTGCCTCCCAGCCTGGGCAACAAAGAACAAAACTCTGTCTTAAAATAAAATAAAAATTCTCAGGTTTTCTGTTGCTCGGGTAGTGGTTGTTTACAATTATGAAAGAGTGACGAAAAGTCGAAGGATCATGAACATCTGAAAACCCTTCTTAGAAGCTTTTTAACAAGTATGTTAGAAAGATAACCCAGGATCAGATACTGAATGATTCGTTGATGGTGAATACTCCCTCTTCCAGTGTCAGGGAGTAAAGCGTGGGGGTTTTTGGCCTTGTGAGTTAGGCAGCAGCACAGTCTAGCAGAAAACGGCTCTAGCTCACGGATCAGCGTTTCTCCACTTTACTCCCAAGTCTCTTGTTGACACTACGTGTGGGTGACCCTGGGTAAGTCACTTGATTTCTTTTCAGCTCCCTTGTCCTGTTGGTAACACGCGGACAATCACATTGATACTTAGCTCTGACTTAGGACCAATGAGGTTATACATACTGAGGTTTCTGTGCTGGACTTCAAGTACGCTTCTAGACTAAAAGCATGATGCCCTTAATATTTATCTTCTATAGCTTATATATAAATATCTCCACGACCTTAAATGTTCACATGTGTATGTGTGTAGATACCTGTGGATATGTGTAGATAGGTGTGGTTGTGACAATGTATTTTGTGTCTGACAGTTTTACAAAGCTCTTTTGCAGACATCACCTCATGTGATCCTTTCAGCAGCCTCTCAGAAGGGGGATGTTCTTGCATTCATTTTATAAACGTGGTTGAGAGAGGTTAGGGTTCCTGAAACTTGATACAATTACCAAGTTTCTGAAATATAGGAAAAAGAACTTCATCGTAGACGAAGGTCACAGTGTCCAGAGCCTTTGTAACCAAATTGTGAGCATGTTTTAAAATACTTGGTTAGAGGTACTTTTTTATGACAAAATCCTAAGTTTTAGGTTGGAAGTTTATAATTTGGGGGTAAGAACCTGAAGTCTAGTGGAGGGTAAGCTCTTACTTTCACCATGAGCAGCCTCATTTGTTGGTGTTAGCTTAAAACCAACCTTGGCGGAGCACGGTGGCTCACGCCTGTAATCCCAGCACTTTGGGAGGCTGAGGTGGGCAGATCACGAGGTCAGGAGTTTGAGACCAGCCTGGCGAACATGATGAAATCCCGTCTCTACTAAAAACACAAAAATTAGCTGGGCATGGTGGCAGGCACCAGTAATCCCAGCTACTCAGGAGGCTGAGGCAGGAGAATCGCTTGAACCCAGGAAAGGTTGCGGTGAGCTGAGATTACACCACTGTACTCCAGCCTGGGTGACAGAGCGAGACTTTGTTTCAGAAAGAAAAACCAACTAACCTTATTCCACGGCATGCCACTTTGTCCTCAGAGAATTCATAAAGCCTGGCTTAAGAATCCATTTCCTTCACTGTTGGAAATGGGTTTATAACCTCGGGAAGAGTCCACACTGAGACAGTGGATCGCTCAGCAGGGCTAGGTTACTTCCTGCGGAAGGGTGCAACTCGCCCGCAGTCTTACCACAAGGGCACACCCGGACAGAGGAGGCAGGGACGTCTGTAACTTTCATAACCTGACGCAGTCACCCTACTGCTGTGTCCAGTTTCCGTTGGCTGGAATGGGACCTCACATTCCGTGCTTGACCTGATTGGCTGAAAACTTGAAAATTTCCTGAATAGCTAAGGGAGGAAGAAGACAAAGACGAACACAGGGAAGGAGAGGAAGCCTGTCAGGAGGGTTTCCAAGTAAAGAAAGGCAGGCACCAGGGTTTGGAGCGTGCCCAGGCCTGTTCAGACATGCCGCAGTGAGTCAAGGTAGCCGATTCAGAGAATATGTTCATGGGTATATGTTTATGCTAATAGCAGATAATGGCCATGGAGCAAGAGAGTGGAACTTCTTATAATGTGGTCTAAGATAGAAACTTTGAAGAAGAATTTTCCGTGTCTCTCACATCCGTCCTCTGATTCTCGGAATGGGAATGTCAGTTAAATCCGGTGAATCCCGACAGAGCCTTGGTGTGCCGGGCAGGCTGTGGGGGACACTGGTCGTGCCGGAGGCTGTGAGTAGAGCTGCCGCAGCCTGTCCTTGACCTCCCCGACTCCACGCGAGGCTGAGGGTGCTCCCTCGCTTACTGCTAAGTGGAGAGAACCCTCAGAGGGGATGGAGGACGTGAGAGCGGCACCGTCGTCAGCTGGATTTGATGCAGTGTGATGGGCAGGGCCAGGACGCCTGTCCCCCTCCGCAGTGAGGTCGCGACGCCACAGCGGGACGATTCCTACCTAACAGGATCCGAGTGCCTGTGATTTTCCTAAAAGGAAGGGGTGTCTTCACAGCGCGCATTCGCACAGCTGCGGTCAGTCTAACGGATGCTTTCCAAATGCACACGGAAGGCGGTCAGGCAGCCACTGTTCATCCCCTGGCGTCCTTTCTGTCCTCACAAGGTTGTTCTGTTCAGAAAGAGAGCAAGCTGTTAGACTCTTCCAACAGAAATACCATTACCCTGATTTAGTAGGTGGGCTCTTTAGGGTTACTGAGCAAAGAAATGGCGTTTCTGGACCGTGGTAAATTTGTCCAGTGTCCCACAAATTCAGGGAAGTGGCTTTATTTCTTCCCACCCGGATGGTCCCCCTGTCCTCCGCCTGGAGACCGCAATGCCAGCGGCTGCCGGGTTACTCCAGGACCGCCAGGCACAGCTTCCAAACCACTGTCTGTTTTCAGTTCTGTGGCCTGGTAATGCTCAGAAATGTGGACTTCTACAGAGAGAGCCAAGAAAAGTTCAAATGTGTGCCAAGGCTTTGGTGGTGGGCTTGGGACAAGGAGCAGCAGCTGGTAAAGAGCAGGGGACGCCTGGCCTCCTCTGTCATGCCTGCCTCTCACAGAAACGAATTCAGGAGGTCAAGCGTCTGGTTTCTGCAGACGTAGCAGGCTTTCCAGTGTTCCTGAGAATCATTCGCAGGATTAAAAAAATTCATGTATTAGGCTGGGCACGGTGGCTCACGCCTGTAATCCCAGCACTTTGAGAGGCTGAGGGGGGAGGATCACGAGGTCAGGAGATTGAGACCATCCTGGCCAACATGGTGAAACCCGTCTCTACTGAAAATACCAAAATTAGCTGGGCATGGTGGTGTGCGCTTGTAATCCCAGCTACTTGGGAGGCTGAGGCAGGAGAATTGCTTGAACCCGGGAGGTGGAGGTTGCAGTGAGCCAAGATGGTGCCATTGCACTCCAGCCTGGCAACCGAATGAGACACTGTCTCAGAAACAAAACAAAACAAAATTCATGTATTTAGTTATGACTGTGAAACCCTATAGAAGCGGGAGGCGATGTCCCCGTCATCGGGTCTGTCCAGTCTCACCGGGTGCACATCAAGGATCAGACCCAAGAGGCCAAGGGCTCAGTGGGAACCCTTCTTCTCGCCTTCACGTCCATCTCTCAGTCTTTCTTTCTTCCCTAGCGCCGACAGTTTTCGTTTTTGTTTTTCATTTCTCTCTTTTCTTTTCCTGCTCCTTAAAATCTGAAGAAGTGAAAAAATTATTCTGGGCTCAGCAGTGTTGGAACCATTTTGTAAAAGGACCCAAGCCTTTTACAATCTGGGGCACCTTTTTCAGGAAATGGAATGCAGGTGACCATGTATACACGTTGCTGGGGTCCCTCCCGTGGCCTCGGAGGGGACCCAGACAGGTGAGGAGCCTTGAATCTCCAGCTTCCTTCAGCTTTACGGTGATTCAGTCTCTGGTTAGGACCATTATCATTTCTTTCTTCATTTCCCCCTTACTTTTTTTTTCTTTGAGATGGAGTTTCGCTCTTGTCGCCCAGGCTGAGTGGAATGGCACAATCTTGGCTCACTGCAGCCTCCACCTCCCGGGTTCAAGAGATCCTCCTGCCTCAGCCTCCCAAGTAGCTGGAATTAGAGGCATGTACCACCACGCCTGGCTAATTTTTCTTGTATTTTTAGTAGAGATGGGGTTTCTCCATGTTGGTCAGGCTGGTGTGGAACTCCGGACCTTAGGTGATCTGCCTGCCTCAGCCTCCCAAAGTGCTGGGATTACAGGCATGAGCCACTGCGCCTGGCCTATTTGCCCCTTACTTATGCCCCATATGAAATTAAACAGATTTGAGGGTTTGAATGGAAAAGTCTTTCTTTATGTAGCGGTAGCATTTTAGATGATCAGAGCATGCAGGATAAAAGGCAGCAAGCCTTCCTTATCCCGTCTGGTTGCTGCATAGATTGAGCTGTTTTTCTTTCTCGTTCGTTTTCCTCCGCTGCGTTTTGGACTCTCCTCTCCCCAGATCTTTAGCTAGTGAAACCTCTCTAGAGTTGGACATCTGTCAGGATTGAGCCCTGACATCCATGAGTCCTGACTCCCCGATACCATGTGCTGAGAGAGCATCTTGTTTTCGTAATTACGACAGTTCCCGTGTGCTGAACGCTTCCTACATGCCAGGCAGTTCCAGGGCTCTGTGACCCCCGAAGAGTCAAGAACCCCGGTTACGGCACTGAGAAGGAGAGAGGCCAGCCTCTGACGGCTTTTCTTCTAAAATGACTGCAACACGTGGACATTTTTAGCTCTTTTTTCCCCACGAAATGTATTTTCTAGTGCCTTAAGACATTAGATCAATGGGAAAAGAGAGCATTTATGTTTTTATGACGGTAATATTTTTAGTGGCAAAATGAGCTTTATCAGACCTCAGGAACTTGTGACTTCCAGAAAACAAGAACGGTCTGAGCTGGGATTGAAGGAATGTCTTTCCCCTAGACATGCCAGTCAACACATAGCCAGCTCGAAGGGAAGAGTGGCAGAGAGGGGACTATCTGAGTCCTGCCACAGCCTGTCAAGAGAGTGACAGGTGAGGGTGGGCAGGGGCTCTACAAGAGCCGCCTTGCTGATAGGGCTGTGTTTCTGCGTTTAGCTGAGGAGAGGGCAGGAGAGAGACCCAGGCTGGGAGGTGGGCGTGCCTGAGTCTCCTGTGCCATTTGAAGCATGTCATTGTGGGGGAGTCACTTATTTCTTTGGGGGAGGGGAGGCAAGGCCTAACATTTGTAAAAGCAGGGACTAGGCTGGGACTAAGGATTCCTGTAGCCTGCGGTCTGTTTCCATCTATTTACTCAGATTCACAAACATGTGGCTCTAATACAGGCCAAGGTATCGAAGGAGCTGGTAGTTGCAATTTCACTTTGTAAGACTTTCTCTTTTGGGTACCTTGTATTCGTTTTATTTGTAGTTACCCAGACATGTCAAGCGGAGAGCGAAGCTGAGTGCCTGCGTATTTGCTGTAAGCGTCGCCTGCCTTCGTTCCTGCTGCGATGTGGTGTGCTTTGCTTACTTCCTAGAGGGGCCAGCTGCACCACGGCCCCAGGCTGGCACTAGGCTCCTTCTAGCAAGGACCCGGGAATGTGATGCCTGTGTAGCTGGTTTATAGAGGACTAGCGCCCCTGAGCAGGAAAGGGCACGACACTCATGTTGGCACTGTGACCACCGTCCTGGTCACAGCGCCTGGTCTCCACACTGGCAGGGCCAGTCTCTGACAAGGAGGGACACAGGGTTTGAGGCAGCCCCAGTTGTCACTCACTGAGAACTCGTGAAGACAGACGGGGGAGGAGTGACCCTGGGAATCGGCCGGAGAGTCCATTCATCCACGCCGCGAGACTGTGTCTCTGTGGCGATTCTTATGCCCGTGTGCATTCTGCGATGCATTGTGCGTTCTTATTAGTATATTATAATCTATTAGAGAGTAATTTTCTCTAATTTTCTGTCATTTTGTAGTTCTGTGCAAAAGGCATGAAATTGTGGCTTAAAATGAGGGCAGCTGGATATTGCTAGAAAACCCCAGCTGAGCGTGCAGGCTCTCAGAGCAGCCGTGTTTGGAAGGCGTTAGCCATTGCTGCGATTTTCCCTTTTCTGGAGGTGGGAACAGGGTAAGAGGCGGCCCCTAGTCCCTAGAGAATATTTCCAAAGTGTGATTTCCAGTTGGGATCGATTGTTGCTTGTTGACTTAGTCTCAGTATTGCGCTGCATTCTAATTCCAGAATTGCCAGGCCTCCGGGAGGCATCTGCTTTTCGGGGCTGTCTGCCCACCACCTGCCGCCAACACAAGTCAGAGGGCCGCAGCCATTACCAGTGCCTCAATGGGAAGGGCAGAGCGGATTTCCATGAACACCCTGGCATTCCCGCCTGGGGCTCTGGAGCGCCACACTCATTCCCACCATCTCTCCTTGGACTTGAACCACAGACAGATGAGGCTCCAGGAACGAGTTGCGCCTGGGGAGATTCTGGAAGGGCAGCCCAACCCTCCATGTGCAGAAAGACAAGGCCCAGACCCCCCCGTTCCTCCTTCTTGGGTGGCTGAATGGCTGGAGGCTGCCATGACCCCCTCACACACACTCACTCACCACTCACTTCCACTCTCCTGCCCCGCCCCTCCCAGGCTCCCAGCTCTGTCCTGTGTACCTTGAAGGTTTGCTAGATGATATCAGGAGAGACACTAGCTAGTTGTTAAATAAACAGTTGAGTGAAATGTATACAATCAATAAGAACAAAAAAGGTGTTTAAAAAAAAATCTTTTACATTTATTTATTTATTTGAGATGCTCTGTCCCCAGTCTGGAGTGCAGTGGCGCCATCTCGGCTCACTGCAACCTCCACCTCACGGGTTCAAGTCATTCTCCTGCCTCAGCCTCCCAAGTGGCTGAGATTACAGGCGTGTGCCGCCACACCCAACTAATTTTTGTATTTTTAGTAGACACGGGGTTTCCACCATGTTGGCCAGGATGGTTTTGATCTCTTGACCTGGTGATCTGCTCGCCTCAGCCTCCCAAAGTGCTGGGATTTTTGTTTTTTAAGAGACAGGTTCTCGCTGTGTTGTGCGGGCTGAAGTGCAGTGGCACAATCATGGCTCACTGCAGCCTCAAAGTCCTGGGCTCAGTGATCCTCCTGCCTCAGCCTCCCAAGTAGCTAGGACTACAGGTGCATGCTGCCACATCTGGCTAATTTTAAAGTTTTTTGTGGAGACAGGGTCTTTCTGTGTTGCCCAGTCTGATCTTGAGCCTTTTGGCTCAAATGATCCTCCCACCTTGGCCTCTTGAAACGCAAGGATTACAGGAGTGAGCCACTGTGCCTGGCCCAAGAAGGATTTTAATGTTAGGAACCTGAGTTACCTGAGCAGACACAGTCCAGTCTCTGGTCTCAAGGCTCCAAGTAGAATGGTCTGCTTTAGGGCACAGGCCCACCTGGGCTGGCCTGAGGAGGGAATTCAGGAGTGGGGGATGACGTCTTCTCCTAGCCAAGAGGAGCTGCTGAGCGTGTGGGCTGAGACTCTCGGGTAGTGTGTGTGAGGGAATTGCATGGCCTCATGTGAAATTCTCCATGGAGAATCCCCGGCAGACGGCGTGGGCAGGCAGGCTGGCACACGGCATGTGTGAAGAAGAGCGGCAGGGACAACTGGCGTGGCGGGCGGAAGGGGTGGGGGTGGGGGTATCGGAGGAGATCGGATGTATTCACTCCTTCCTTTAATGATTTCACATTAAGTGATTTTTTAAAAGGCACACTTGGCTGGGTGCAGTGGCTCACACCTGTAATCCCAGCACTTTGGGAGGCCGAGGCGGGCGGATCATGAGGTCAGGAGTTCGAGACCAGCCTGGCCAATATGGTGAAACCCCGTCTCTACTAAAAATACAAAAAATTAGCCGGGTGTGGTGGTGGGCACCTGTGATCCCAGCTTCTGGGGAGGCTGAGGCAGGAGAATTGCTTGAACCTGGGAGGTGGAGGTTTCAGTGAGCCGAGATCACACCACTGCACTGCAGCTTGGGCAACAGACTCCATCTCAAAAATAAATAGATAAATAAATATATAAAATAAAAAGGCATGCTCACCAATGAGGAGGGGGAAGCCCCTGCAAAGAGAAACCCCATGTCATAAGAAACAGGGGCGATTGGAGACGCTGGAGAAGCCAGCTGGAAAATGCACAGCTGGGTGGAGAAACCGTGATTCTGAGACTCTGGTACTCAGGAAGGAGCAGCCTCAGAGCGGAAGGCAGCCGCGGTTCAGGGGTGGTGGGGGTCCAAGACAGGACCGAAGGTAGGAAAGGCTTGGGGTGGCAGCAGAGCCTCCTGCCCGAGGCACAGGCTCCTCATTCCCTGCGAGTGCCGGAGAGTCTGGAGTCGCACTCTGCACCCAAGGCTTCCCAGAGCCACCATGCCGAGTTGGGGGGTCCCGAATGAGAAGTACAAGAGCTTTATGAGCCAACTTTGAGGAGTGGCAGGGCACACGTTCAGAAAAAATGAGTGCCCCTGACACTCATTTTCTTTCTTCTTTTTTTTTTGAAACGGAGTCTCACTTTGTTACCCAGGCTGGAGTGCAGTGGCGTGATCTTGGGTCATTGCAACGTCTACCTCCTGGGTTCAAGTGATTCTCCTGCCTCAGCCTCCTGAGTGGCTAGGATTATAGGAGTGCACTACCGCACCCGGCTTATTTTTCTATTTTTAGTAGAGACGGGGTTTCACCATGTTGGTCAGGCTGGTCTCAAACTCCTGACCTCATGATCCGCCAGCCTCGGCCTCCCAAAGTGCTGGGATTACAGGCGTGAGCCACTGCATGCAGCTGAAACTCTTTCTTTATATGTAAACCAAAGGCCCAAACAACTCAGGGTGCTCTTAAGGAAAGCCCTGGATCACCCAAGACGTTAAATGAAACGCAGATCTGAAAATCGGTGAAGGAACTGTGAGGTGAGCACATTTGCCAAAACATCGCGTCCACCCTGAAGTAGGGGGCTACTGTGGAGGGCACCTTTGTGACGCTTCGTCTCTAAGTGAGATGGGATTTCCAGGGAGCATGGACTGTCCTGGATTGGTGGCTGCTGAGGAAGGACTTTATTTTCCATGGAGCTCTGGTTGGCTGTGAGACTGGATAGATGATAGGTGAATAGGTACCCCCTGCACAGTATTCACTGTGTACTATTATTATATAGCGCATAGTGCTAAGATAACGTACAAAATGTGATAGAGCATACTTCTTTCATACGGATTTTTAAAAAGTGAGATTTAGTTTGGTCTAAAGTCTTCCCCATCAGGAGGCCGGGCGTGGTGTCTCCGGTCTGTAATCCCAGCACTTGAGGTCAGGAGGTCGAGACTAGCTTGGCTAACATGGTGAAACTCCGTCTCTAAGTATAAAACTCAGCCGGGTGTGGTGGCATGTGGCTGTAATCCCAGCCACTCGGGAGGCTGAGGCAGGAGAATCACCTGAACCCGGGAGGTGGGGGCGGCAGTGAGCCGAGATCGTGCTGCTGCACTCCAGCCTGGGTGACAAGAGCGAGACTCTGTCTCAAAATGAATAAATACATACATACATACAAATAAAAATAAAGTCTCATCAGGAAATGCGGTAAGCCTACGGTTTTGACCTGGATTAAGCTGCTGCAGCCCTGTCTTCTAAGCCACTGGTGTATTGGCGTTGGAGGAGTGTGTAGGTAAACCTTTCTTTGAACTGCTGTAAATTCATTCAGGCAGATGATTAAAAACGGCAGGACCCCCAGCCATCTCCCAAGGGGCAGGGGAGAGGTGGGTTAGCGCTTCAGGTCAGAGTGGGCTCCTCACCGTTCATCAGCGTTCACTCCCCGATCTGGATTTGCAGTCTGAATGCCAGAAGTAAGCACCTCCTTTTAATTTTTATTTTTCCCTGGCCAGTTCTTTAGGGAGGGAGCTTTTGTCTGAGCTAACCTTTCTCTCCCCCGTTGGTTTCAGCCTCCACCTTTGTCTTGGCTTTCCCCCCCGCCACGTACGCCCACCCCCACTGCTGGCATGTCATGCGCCGTCTCCCGGAAACCTTAGCCCTGCCGGTTTTCACACAGGGTGCTGGAGTCCCTCTTGTGTGTCGTGCTTTGCACAAGACAGCGAGGGGTCCCGGCTGGTTTGTGGGCTCCCCGCACTGTGACCTGGCTTCCTTTCATGGCCCATGAGTTTCTATTTTTTGGGAGGGTATCTGTGGCTTTTGTGTTTTTAGACAGTCTTGCTCTGTGCTCAGGCTGGACTGCAGTGGCACAGTCTCAGCTCACCACAGCCGCCGCCTCCCATGTTCAAGTGGTTCTCCTGCCTCAGCCTCCCAAGTAGCTGAGATTACAGGTGTGTGCCACCATGCTAGGCTAATTTTTGTATTTTTAGTAGAGATGGTGTTTCACTATGTTGGCCAGGCTGGTCTCGAACTCCTGACCTCATGATCTGCCCACCTCGGCCTCCCAAAGTCCTGGGATTACAGGTGTGAGCCACCCCGCCTGGCAGTATCTGTGGCTTTTATGTCACCTCGCTGCCTCTCCTCTGCACAGGGGGACTGGCTTTGCTGTTGATGGCAGAGTTGAGGCAAATGCAGAAGGGAAGCGGACTGCTCAGAAGCATCTCCTGGAGACGCTGTGTATTTTCAACGTGGGTCTCTCCAAATCCAGCAGAAAGAGGGCAAAATGTAGGGTAGGGGTACCAACACGAAGCCATCATGGTGGTACCACGGATTTCTTGGACGGCAATAATCTAGGGACTGGTGGGAAAGAAGAAATCAGGGTCAGCATGCAAGAGAAAAGCAGAACTGTCACTGTGGCTGGATTGACGGAACACCGGAAGGCAGCCGACATTCACACACCTGTGTGCACAGCACATTAGCCACGAGAGCCGAAAGGTAGAAACAGCACCAATGTCCATCACCCAACGAATGGATAAACAAGATGTGTCTATACATACAATGGAACGTGTTTCAGCTTTAAAAAGGAGTGAAATTTGGACACACGCTACAGCCTGGATGAACCCTGAAGACGAGGCTAAATCAAAAAGCCAGTCACCAAAGCACAAATACTGTGTGACTCCACTTATATGAGGTAGCTGGAGCAGTCACATTCAGAGACAAACTAAACAAGCAGAAAGGGGGTTGCCAGGGCTGGTGGGGGAGGACGGGCTGTTCGTGGTGGATGGCGCGGTTTCAGCTGGGAAGCTGGAGAGAGTTCTGGAGGTGGATGGTGGTGATGGCTACACAATAATGTGACTGTATTTAATACCATGGACCTGTACACTTAAAAATCATTGTGGTCAGGCACTCGTGCCTGTAATCCCAGCACTTTGGGAGGCCAAGGCGAGCGGATCATGAGGTCAGGAGTTGTGCCACTGAACTCCAGCCTGGGCGACAGAGTGAAATTCCATCTAAAAAAAAAAAAGAGATTAAAATGGTAAATTTTATGTTACATTTTTATGTACACAGGCATGCATGCACATGCTTGTAACTCTCCATTTTCTATCTTTTGATCCTAACCTTTAACCTCTCCTCATGCTGGGTACGGTGGCTCGTACCTGTAATCCCAGCGCTTTGGGAGGCCAAGGCAGGTGGATCCCTTGGGCTCAGGAGTTCAAGACCAGCCTGGCCAACATGATGAAACCCAGTCTCTACTAAAAATATAAAAATTAGCCAGGCATGGTGGTGCACACCTGTGATCCCAGCTACTCGGGAGGTGAGGCAGGAGCATCGCTTGAACCTTGGGAGCGGAGGCTGCAGTGAGCTGAACTCCACGCCATTGCACTCCAGCCTGGGCAACAGAGTGAGACTCTGTCTCGAAAAAAAAAAAAAGTCTCTGTGAGTGGGTGTCAGGCGAGGTGGGCTGGGGTGGGCGATTTATTTGGGGCTTAGAAGGAAGCAGGAAATCAGTGTCTCCTGGTACCCATACGGCAAGGGGCAGGGGACAGCGTGTGTCCCCGCAGCCGTGGCCTCTCTCTGCGTTTTTCAGAGGAAATGGTGGCAGCTCCCGTCAGCACCTTGCATTTTATCTGCAGCTTTGAAATCCACACTGCCATATTTCAAGCCATCTCATGGTGCCTACTAACTTAATTTGTGTTTCGCTCATTCCGAACACCCAGGAATGTTGTTATCATGTCATTTCCTGGTTATTTCCTGACTCTGTGTAGACCTTGCATCCTGGTTGATTAATGGCGAGGTAATTGCCCCTCATTTCTTTGCCTCCAGAACGTGCCACCTGGGTCTTTACTGCCCTCAAAACAGATGTCTTCTGCAAAGAGTGAGATTCCGATCAGTCCGTCCCTCCTCATAAAACATGGAGGTGAGAAGCAGGAAGGACGCAGAGCAGCTGGCCCTGCAGGGGCCTTCAGAAGAGTGACCTCAGTCTGGGGTCAGGCCCGGGCTCCCTGGAGGGTCAGCAGAGGGGAAGGGGCGTCTCCTGGAGAGGAGTATGGACGCAGGGCAGACAAAGGAACAGACACCACCAAGAATGAGGAGGGAGTCTGCAGGACAGCTTAGGGTGTATGTCTGTCTTCTACTAACGGTGACACGTTTTAAGCATTTTCTCTGTGTCTCCCTCCACCAAGTCCTTTCTGTGACTGCTCTCACGTCAGCCTGCTGCTAACCTGTACAGTAGGTATTGCTGCCAGTCCACTTTCATAGACGAGGCCCCAGGGTAAAGAAGGTAGATAACTGGACCAAATCTACACCTGTGTTAGGTGTTGGAGTTGGGATTTGAACTCAGATCTCATGACCTTAAATCGGGCGAGAATTGGATGTGATCTGGCGTGTCCAGCATGTTCCGCTGAGCCTGTGATTTCACTTATCCATAAGAAAGCGGGGGACAGCTGAAATCACTTAGACCCAGCGCCAGTGGGCTCTCTGACTTCTTTTTGCCCTGATTGTCTCTGGGGACTTCAAGCTGTCCGTCTGCTCTCTGGGTTCTGCGGTCCAACTGGCACTTCTATGCTAATAATGAAGAGATAGTGGCAAGATTGAGGAACTGCAGAGCACAGATGGCCCTGCAGTCTGGGGCGAGGCTCAGCTACCTCCGCGGTCCTCCCAGGCTAAGTCTCAGATTGCCACTTCCCGTTTCTGGCTTTGCCTCGTGCTCCCTTGGCCTGGCATCCCAGACTCCTGCAGGGTCTTACCTGTGTGACACACACACACACACGTAGGCACTCTAGTGCCAAACGTGACACACCAGGAGGTTGGTTTTCTTGGCCTGAGAATCCGTCATCTGAATGAGGTAGAGGCTGGAGGAGTCTGGACTTGGAGGGAGGAGGCTTGGGAAGTCGTCAGGATGGGATTCTGTGCTCACCAGCGCCTGCAGGGACAGAAGAGTCCCATGCAGAGATTGCTGTCCCACTCTGCAGAGCTGCTGGGCTTTATGCTGCACCGATGCTGTCTAGAAGAAGTACCGTCCGCAGGGCGCAGTGGCTCACGCCTGTAATCCCAGCACTTTAGGAAGCCAAGGTGGACAGATCACAGGTCGGGAGTTCGAGACCAGCCTGACCAACATGGTGAAACCCCATCTCTACTAAAAACACAAAAATTAGCCGGGTGTGGTGGTGCTCACCTGTAATCCCAGCTACTCAGGAGGCTGAGGCAGGAGAATTGCTTGAACCTGGGAGGTGGAGGTTGCAGTGAGCTGAGATCGCGCCATTGCACTCCAGACTGGGCGATGGAGCAAGACTCCGTCTCAAAAAAAAAAAAAAAAAGCAGCAGCATCCACTGTTCTCAGAAAGAAGAGAGAGGAAGGAGCCAGCGGTGCATAGAGTGAATGGGCCATTAGAGAAAGAAGGAGTGCCCCAGGGGTGAGAGAGACCCGCCTGCAGGGCTTAGGGGCACCACGCAGGACGGGCCGTGGTGGGCGTGTGCTCTGACTCGCTGCTGCATGGTGGGTCTGGCCACTCGGTGAAGGTTGAAGTGACCTTGGTCTGCTCTGGGGAGAGATGCTGTTTTGCTTTTCTTCATACACGTGGAATCAGGACTAGATGGACTGGCAGGAAACGGTTGTCTCTGGAATAATGGCTTGCTTCTCTGTAGGTACATGGGGCAGCAGCTCTGTGAGCACTCATGGGAGAGCCCCTGAAACGTCCTGGGGGTTTAGTTATCTCCTGCTTTTTCGTATTCGCCTCCGATTCAACATGCCTTTAGCCTTCCTCACCTGGACACAGCTGATACCCTATGAATCCCTACTTTTTCTTTCCCCAGAGTGGCCAGAGACTGAAAATCCGCCTTCATTAAACTGGAAAGACTGGCGCTTTGCTAATTAGTCCATTTGAAATGAACCTGAAACCCGGGCTGGGATTTTGGGTTCACCTCCCAGATCACAGGAATTTCTTGCCTCGTTAACAGTGGAATAAGCAGTTTTCAATGATCCAGGAACAAGCTGGCCACTTGGATTCCGGGGTAGGCTGCTAGCCCTGTCTCTTTGCGGGTTTGTGGCTTACCTTTGCTTCCATGGGGGCCCACGGGAAGAAAGGAGGCAGGAGATGAGGTGCACAGGGGGACTGGAGTGAGCGGGCATTGGGGTTTACCAAGTAGAAGTAATTGTGTGTGTGTGTTTGGGAGGATGTGGAGGGCATTTACACGGTCTTCCTATCATCTAGCTATCTCTCTGTCTATTTTTGAGACAGTCATGCCCTGTCACCCAGGCTGGCGTGCAGTGACACAATCTCTGCCCACTGCAACCTCTTCCTCCTGGGTTCAAGTGATCCTCCTGCCTCAGCCTTCCAAGTAGCTGAGATTACAGGTGCCTGCCACCATGCCCTGCTAATGTTTGTATTTTTAGTGTGTTGGGGAGAGTTGACTATGTTGGGCAGCTGGTCTCAAACTCTTGACTTTAAGTGATCTGCCCACTTTGGCCTCCCAAAGTGCTGGAATTACACGTGTGAGCCACCGTTTTCGGCCAGTTGTTTAGCCTGGTGACCTAGAAGTACTTAGGAAGTGTGTGTGTGTGTGTGTGTGTGTGTGTGTGTGTGTGTGTGTTGATTTTCTAATCTTTGGTTCACGTATGTATTCCAAATTCTTAGAACTGACTGACATAGAGGAATTCAGTAAATATTTATCGAATGAATAAATAAATGACTGTGGTGTGTGTGTTCAGAGATGTGTACACACAGAGAGTATCTGACCCGTAAGTCATTGATCAAGCAGCCATAAGTATGTAAAATAGTGTCAAATTATTAAGTCCAAAAGGCCATGCCATGGCTGCATAAGGGTGACAAAGCTCATGCTCATGTTCCTTTAAGAGAAATTTATCTTCCTTCACAGCCAGGTCTCCTTTAGATACTGTGCTTGGCCGGAGCAGATCAGAAATGGCAAATTAAAGATAGAGACCATCACAAAGGCAAAACCAGAAGTGACAGCCAGCAGCTTGACAGGAAGAGGGAGGACAGAAAGCAGACGCGGCTTCTCTAAGCACAGCCGTCGGGTTTAGGGCAAACGGCTTTGTGCCCTTTACTGTGCCTTTGGAAATGACGTCGTGCAGCGTGGAGTGAAATGGACTAACACTCACGGTGGACACTAAATCATCAAAAGCTTAACTTAGACCTCATAACTTTGCAGGAAGATGAAGTTGCTCCAGTTCTTTCGCAAAATTCCTTCAGAATGGTTTCTTTCTTTCTTTTTTTTCTTTCTTTTGTTTTTGGAGATTTGTAATTGGAGTCTTGCTCTGTTGCCCAGGCTGGAGTGCAATGGTGCAATCTCGGCTCACTGCAACCTCTGCCTCCTGGGTTCAAGCAATTTTCCCACCTCAGCCTCCCGAGTAGCTGGGATTAGAGGTGCGTGCCACCACGCCCAGCTAATTTTTTGTATTTTAGTAGAGACGGGGTTTCACCGTGTTGCCCAGGCTGGTCTTGAACTCCTGACCTCCTGATCCTCCCGCCTTGGCCTCCCAAAGTGCTGGGATTACTGGCGTGAGCCACCTCTCCCTGCCTACATGTTTCTTGAAGAGTACATGCTTCCATTATATACACCAGGAAGCAGAAAACTGTGCGCTGCAGGCCAAATCCAGCCTGCTGCTTGTTTTTATATAAAGTTTTATTGAAAACAACCATGCTTCTTCATGTACGTGTTGCCTATGGCAACTTCCTTCTACCCCTCAGCCGAATTGAGCAGTTGAAACAGAACCCATGGCCTGCAGAGCCAAATGTGTTTAATGGCTCTTCATAGCAAAAATTTGCCACCCCCTGATCTAGATGTTAAGTTCCCGTTGAATGCTGGTTTGTGCTTGTGTATGCATCCGATTCAGTTTCATGAGTTGCCAAGTGAGCCGCATAGGTGAGTGTGAACACGTAGATGTTTCCGTGTGGTAGTTAAGCACAACTAAGTGTGGGCACCCTATTCTCAGACATAGCTCTAGAAGAGAGTTTCTACAAACTCAGCTGTGACTCCTTTCTGCTCCAGTCACCTGCTGGCATGGAGCAGTCTGCTGTGACCTCTGACCAAAAGCGCAAAGGCCTTCTGGAGGAACTGGAGGCCCCTCGGAAGCCCCCCTGCACGTTCACCATTTCCAAAGCAGCTCGCCGAGTACAGGCACACTGAACACACCCAAAGCTTACCTGGGACCCAGCAGTCTCAAGGATTCAGTGACTCTGTATCCCAGACTACAGAGGGCCTGTGGGATATTGAAGTGGTACTGGAAGTTGCCTGCAGTGGCGAGAAATGGATGCTCCATCAGGGGGAATTTTGCTTGTAGCGTATTCTTGTCGCCCTTGTCATTGGCTTAATGGAGAAGGTTTCTTCAGCTAAGGCAGCCGTGCTGGTTTATTATTCCGTACAGACGTGACCGATGCCGCGTCAGGATGAGATGTCACTGGCGCCCACTTCCACATACTCCTTGAGCAGCCTAGCTCATATACGTCACTGGACTCCGTTAATCTTCAAGTGTCAGTAACCCAAGACTCAGTACGGAAAACAAGTTTCTGAGGTTATAGACTCCTATGGGTAAAATATGGATATTATCATAAAAGAGGCACTAAAATGTGATTTGGATTTGGGATGGGGAAGTAACTACCATTTTATTATTGAGATGTCATTCATATACCATAAAATTCACCTTTTAAATTAGTTTTTAGTATATTTTCAAAATCGTGAATATGTATTTTCACCTTCTTTTTTTTTGATATAAGAAGATTGGTTCATTTTGGAGGATTCCATGTAACCCATACCAAAGTAGCTGTCACAGTTGCACAGACATTCACGTGTTTGCGCTCTGTCAAGATTCAGCAACTCATTACCTGACGAATTGTACAGCAACACCTGCGATATGGGAAGCAAAAGCAATGTGCAGGGGTTTTGGATAGAAAGGTTCAGTCGGAGGCAGGGAAGCGTCTCTGAGGGTGTCATGTTTCAGCCGAGGTCTAAGGGGTAGAACAGGGAAGTGTATTGTTGTTATCCAGGTGACCAGTGATGGCAAGGGACATCAGTGGATGCAGAAAGTGGACGTGAGGCATATTTAGGAGATGGAATTGACCGCCCTCATCTTATTTATATTTTTCGCATCTATAGTTAGAGTCCACCCTCCCAGCCTTCCCTCCCCTCCCTTCCCCTCCCGTCTGAGTCTTGCTCATTCGCCCAGGCTGGATCACTGAGGTACAATGACATGATCTCAGCTCACTGCAACCTCTGTCTCCCGGTTTCAAGCAATTCTCCCGCCTCAGCCTCCTGAGTAGCTGGGATTACAGGCGCGCACCACCACACCCAGCTCATTTTTGTATTTTTAGTAGAGACAGGGTTTCACCATGTTGGCCAGACTGTTCTTGATCTCCTGACCTCGTGATCCACCCATCTTAGCCTCCCCAAATGCTGGGCCATCATGCCTGGCCCATTGGTGACCCTGATTTCTCGCTTTTTCACCTAGGCTAGTGTGCAGTGGCACGGTCATGGCTCATCACAGCCTCAACTTCCCAGTTCAAGCAATCCTCCCATTTCAACCTCCAGAATAGCTGTGACGACAGGCACACACCACCACTCTCTGCTAATTTAAAAAATTATTTCTGTAGAGACAAGATCTCACTATGTTGCCTAGGCTGATTTCAAACTCCTGGGCTCAAGTGATCCTCCCACCTTGGCCTCCCGAAGTGCTGAGATTATAGGAGTGAGCCACTGGGCTCAGCCTGGTGCAGTCTTCAGAGAAGGTGCAGTCTCTGGGCTCCTGGAGAGACTCGGAGGGAAGCAAAAGCTTGTTTGTCAACTCGGTTCGACACAGGAGACCATGTTCTCCACACTGAAAAGGTCCTTCATCTTTTTTATTGTTTTTTTTTTTGTTGTTGTTGTTGTTTGTTTTTTTTTTTTGAGACGGAGTTTCGCTCTTGTTACCCAGGCTGGAGTGCAATGGCGCGATCTCGGCTCACCGCAACCTCCGCCTCCTGGGCTCAGGCAATTCTCCTGTCTCGGCCTCCTGAGTAGCTGGGATTACAGCCACGTGCCACCACGCCCAGCTAATTTTTTGTATTTTTAGTAGAGACGGGGTTTCACCATGTTGACCAGGATGGTCTCGATCTCTCGACCTCGTGATCCACCTGCCTCGGCCTCCCAAAGTGCTGGGATTACAGGGTTGAGCCACCGCGCCCGGCCCCTTCATCTTTTTTAAAGCATCTGAGTGATCTGCGTCTCACTTCCTGAGCAGGCTGGTGGGTAGGGAGGGCCACCGGTTGGGGTAGAGCTCAGAGTGGGCTGTGCGGCTGCGCGGGGCGGGGGCTGCCTGAGCTCCTGAGTCTCCTGTCACTTGGTCCCCGTGGCACCGTCTTTGCCCATCCCCCTCCCTCTTAAGGGATAGCATGACATTTTATCACATGTTGGTTTTCTTTTCACTTCAGTTCTGGATTTTCAAATTCTCAGACTACAAACCGCGTCGAAAGCAATCCTTCGTCTCCTCTTGAACGGTAAATCATAAATTGTGCTTGGGAAACCGTACCCGGTGACTACCTAGAAATCGTCCCCAGACCTTGTTAGTCTTTGGCTGTGGGCATTTAATTCTGAGCTCCTGTGAATGGTGATGTCAAATCGAGATGGTGTGTGCGTTGGTAGTAGAATGCACCCCAACCGACTTTTCACACATTTCACCAAGTAGATGGCTTCTTGCCTTCAGTGGGTTTTTATTTCAAGACCAGCAACCACTGCACCAAGTTGAAGAAGTGAGTCGCATGGTTTTCTCCATCTAGGAATGCCGAAAGAAAAGTGCAGAGACAATCTTCAGTGTTTTTATATAAATTTGCTTTCGCGAAAAGTATGTTGCTGCGCTGCCAAAGCACCTGACGAGAGTGGTGTGGACGAGGAGAGAGTGGGACCGTCAGCCGGCAGTGGCTCCTCTGTCTGTGCTCTTGAGTCATTTTCCTCCCTGCCTTACTTCTGAAGTCAGTTCTGGTTTTTGTTTTTGTTTTTATCCTATTTTTCCCAAAGACCTGGGGCTGGAGGCTGGTAAAGGGACCGCGCTGCAATTCCTCAGCAATCCAGTCCGGTTTACCAGGATGAGAACTCAGTACTGCGGAGCTCTGGGAGGTGATGATGCAGGTGAACGAGGCCTTGGTGAGAAGGGAGGGAGGCCAGAGGCATCAGCCTGACGCAGGATTTGGAGAAGAGTCGGAGATTAAGAATTTAGATTAGGCCGGTGCTATGGCTCATGCCTGTCATCCCAGCACTTTGAGAGGCTAAGGAGGGCGGATCATAAGGTCAGGAGACGGAGACCATCCTGGCCAACATGGTGAAACCCTGTCTCTACTAAAAAAATACAAAAAATTAGCCAGGCATGGTGGTGTGCACCAGGCGTCCCAGCTACTCGGGAGGCTGAGAGGCAGGGGAATGGCTTGAACCCAGGAGGCAGAGGTCGTAGTGAGCCGAGATTGCACCACTGCGCTCCAGCCTGGTGACAGAGCAAGACTCCACCTCAAAAAAAAAAAAAAAAAAATAAATAAATAAATAAATAAACCAAATAAATAAATAAAAATAAGAATTTAGATTAATGTTTATTTTGAAAAGAGAGAACCATAAATATAAGTGTTTCAGGTGTCTGTCTTCACTGTGAGTTTGTTTATAGTTGAATTTGAAGAATAACTTCCTTTGGTCTGTGGAGTTTATTAGTATGTGTTGGAAGAAGCTGGTTAATGCATTTACATGAGGATCATTGGAGATTTACGATCAGGGCCGGCTAATGCCTTTGATACATAAAAACAGTTTAAAACATTAAAAAGTACCATACAATCTATTTTTTTTTCCAACCACAATCTATTTCTTTATGAGAAATAATCTCCATTCTGCCTCTGCTCTGCCAGGGTGATTATTGCTCTCTATACACTCCGGTCTGCGTTCAAATCGGCGTAATGAAGGCTGGCGTGAACATGAACATAGAATTTTCATAAAGTTCATGCTGAATTCTAAACTTTAGCTCTTACATTTTTTAGCAGTGGGTTATAGGTAGGAACCATCTTGGTAACTGACGTTTAAACGCGAATTTTCTTCTCGTAATTGATAACGACTTCTTTCGTGCCAGCCGTAAAACCCAGTTGATGATTCTTGTCAGTGCTTGACATTTTTGACAGGCCGGAAAAATCTCAAGTACAATAGATACATTTGGGCACGAGACGTTGACTTGTAATTCATGAAGCTGCAGCCTTCCACCTGGAAAGGAGAAGGGCTGGCAGAGGCGTCGTTTTGATTTATGTGGTGAAAGGCAGAAAATAAACAAGGAAACCTTTGTTCTGCTGTCACAACTGATGAAGGTGACGGTGTGAAGAAATGATACCATTCGGAGCGCCTCATCCACAGCCCGGCCTCCGGGCCGTTCGGGGAGGGCCGAGGGCTTCCCTGGCGGAGCCTCTGGGCTCTCGGGGTGCAGCTGGGGCTCTGGCCTTGCTCTGCTGTCACCAAAACTACTGAGAGATTTTTCCTTCCCTCCCTCCTTTTCCCTCCCTGTTTTCTTTCTTTCTTCTTTCCTTCTTTCTCTCCCTGTTTCTGTGTCTCCTTCCCCCTCCCTCTCTCCTTCCTTCTCTCGCTCTCTTTTTCTTCCATCTCTTTCATTCATTCATTCATTCATTCACTGGATTTTTGTGTAAGATTTTGTTTGTGGCGGGGTGGGGGGAGGTAGAAAGAGTCTGCTTTCCCTTTAAAAACAGTTCACAGAAACGCATCTGTTACAGGAATGCGGAGAATGAGCTTCCCTGGACTGTGTGGATGATCCCCAGTCCTTCTCCGCCTCAGTAATTGCCACACTCCTGGGCACCACCCCTTCTCTGAGGTTTCGCAGTTCTGCTGGCACGCTGGCCTTCTGCCAGGCAGCCTGAGGTTCCGCTTAGACGCACAGAGAATCTTTACCAGTGTGTGAGAAAGTTTAGCACACACGCAGACCGCATACCACGGCCATGTGTTCTGTGAGTGCCATCATGCTGCACGGATCCTTTGACAACTTGACTTTTCAGCTCACAGTTGTATTTTTCGGACTGATCTATGTTGATTTCCTGGAAAAGCAGGTGGTACCGCTTCCTTCATTCTGTCCCCCGGCTTGAGCTGATTCCCTCCCCGCTCCTCCGCCCCAGCCCCACCCGATGCCTCCGCATGCACACGCGAGGAATTCTGGAGGAGACGGTGGGTTCCGCTGCGTCTTCACACACGGAGGCGGCACTGCTTCCACGCTCTGGGCTATTCCCCACCAGCGAGAGTATGTTTTCTTCTCCTGCTCCGTCAACCTTGTGACCATTGGCTTCTATTTGAATGGCATCTTTGGGCCATAGGCGCAAGGGAGATGTTCAAGCTAATTACCTTGGTGTTGTAGTTTTTATAATGAAGAGGGTACCCGAGAGCCCACAGCCCTCACCCCACCTCTGCCCCACCATCAGCTGGAGTGAAGGTGGCACCCCAGAGGCCACTCCTGGTGCAAACCTCATCCCCTCCGTCCTTCTGCAACTTCGTAGCCTCACCCACAGCTCGAGGAGACGTCAGAACTGAGACCGGGAGCCTCGCATCTGTCTCTGCCTCTCCTCGTCTCACAGCACATTAGCAGCAACAGCCCTACACCCTCCGCGCCTTTCCTGAAGGTCCTGGCGCTGGTCAGGGTCTGTGTCCCCGCCCAAATCTCGTGTTCAGTGGTGTCTGCAGTGCTGGAGGCGGGGCCTGGACCGTGGGCCTGGTTTCTCATGAATGGTGAAGCACCGCCCCCCGGGTGCTGTGAGTTCTTGTGAGATCTGGCTGTTGACAGGGTGTGGCGTCTCCTTCCTTGCTCCGTCTCGCTCCTGTAAACTGCCTGCTCCCGATTTGCCTTCTGCCATGACTGGAAGCTCCCTGAGGCCTCCCCAGAAGCAGGTGCTGCCATGCTTCCTGGGCAGCCTTTGGAGCCCAGAGCCAGTGAAAACTTCTCTTCTTATAGATTACCCAGTCTGGGGTATTTTTTATTTTTATTTTTAGTCAGAGTCTGACTCTGTCATTGCCCAGGTTGGAGTGCAATGGCGCGGTCTCAGCTCACTGCAACCTCCGCTTCCCGGGTTCAAGCGATTCTCCTGCCTCAGTCTCCCAGATAGCTGGGATCACAGGCATGTGCCACCATGGCCCAGCTGATTTTTGTATTTTTAGTAGAGGTGGGGTTTCACCATGTTGGCCAGGCTGGTCTCGATCTCCTGACCTCAGGTGATCCGCCCGCCTTGGCCTCCCAAAGTGCTGGGATTACAGGCGTGAGCCACCGCGCCCAGCGTCAGGTGTGTCTTTATAGCAATGCACGAACAGACGAATGCAGTCCTTCTGCCTTGTCTTCCTAACTGCTCCCCAGCGTCTCACGCCACAGCTGCCTTGTCCCCCCACCTGAACCGCAGCGTTTGCTGCTAGCTCCTGATCACTGCTCCCCCACCATTAGGCTTTCCTCCCCTTGGAGACCCTGGCTTTGCATCTCATGCCACCAGATGATTGTTGCAGTCATCTGTCCACCTCTGGTCCGTGCCACCTTGTCCCTTGTGGATTTAGGCTCCTGAAGTACCTTCGGTACACCAACCCTACCTGTCAGACAGTAACGCCTGCGAGTTCAGTGTTCTTGTAGACGGCCCTTCTGGTGCTCTGGCTTCTCAGGTCCTCGGTCTCCTCTTCTCTCCTTTGCCTCCTTTCTTCCTCCCTCCCTCTGTCCCCTCCCCTCCCCTCCCCTCCCCTCCTTCCCTCCCTTTCTCCCTCCCTCCCTTCCTCTCCCCTCCCCGCCCTCTTTCTTTCTTTCTTTCTCGGAGTCTTGCTCTGTCACCCAGGTTCAAGGAATTCCCCGCCTCAGCCTCCCAAGTAGCTGGGACTACAGGCATCTGCCACCATGCCCGGCTGATTTTTCTATTTTTAGCAGAGATGGAGTTTCACCATCTTGGCCAAGCTGGTCTTGAACTCCTGACCGTGTGATCCACCCGCCTTGACCTCCCAAAATGCTGGGATCACAGGCCTGAACCGTCGCGCCAAGCCCTTAATCTCCTTGTCTCCAGTGACCTTGTTCTTCAGTCAGCCTGAGCCACCCGTTTCTGTGACGGTACCCGGGGCCTTGTTCCCGACTGCGATGACCGGTGACGCGGTCGCTGTCACTGCTCCAGCGCCGCAGGCTCATTTCAAGCATCCCATTCTTTGACCACCACCTCTCTCTTCCCTCCTAAAACCTTCACTGGAAAAAGTTCTTCCCCCTCACGGAGGCGCAAAATCCCTCCATCCCATCGTCCCTTCCCCCTTTCTCACCTCCCTCGTGTCTTCACGTCTCTCGTTATCTTTGGCGTCCTTGGTTAGCGGATCATTTCCTCGCTTTACCTCCTTATAACATGAACTTCCTTACCCGTCTCTCTCTTCATCCCACTCTCCTTGCAAAACTGCAGCCGTGGCCAAATCCGGCCACCCCTCCCCCACACCTGTCTACGCCCCGCTGAACCCGGGTGGATCAGAACACAGAGCCGTGCACCTGATTTCGCTTTGACCGTTGACTTCCCGTGGGCCGGAGCACCCTCTGGCAGGGCGTTCTCCTCTTTCTGTGTCGTCGTGCTTCTCTCTTGATGGAATCACTCCATTTAGGGTGCAAAAATGGTATTATAACTCTCAAAAAACAAAAAGTTCTCTTAACCTCACGTATCTCATCAACTACTGTTCCATTTCTTTTCTTTCTTTCTTTTTTAGGGACAGGGTCTTTCCCTGTCACCCAGGCTGGAGTGCAGTGGCGCAGCCATAGCTCACGGTAGCCTTGAACTCCTGGGCTCCAGCAGTCCTCGCTCGTCAGCCTCCGCAGTGGCTGGTATTCCAGGAACAGGCTACCACACCCAGCTAAGCGTTTCCATTGTTTTGGAGAGATGTGGGCTTGCTACATTGTCCAGGCTGGTCTTGAACTCCTGGGCTCAGGCAATCCTCCCGCCCTCCCCTAAAGGGATAGCAGGCGTGAGCCACTACACCTGGCCTGTTCCATTTCTTTGACTGTCTTTGCAGCAAACTTACTTTAAAAATCTGTGTTTATACTCTCTGCGTCCAGCTCCTCATCTCTGTCCTCTCTTGAACCCACTGCATTCATCCTTTAGCTGTCACCACTCAGCCTCAAGCTCTCAGGAAGGTCATTGGTGATCATCAGTACTCAATAACATTTGAAATACATAATAATTGTGATCTGATAATTATAACATGTTTATTCATTCTACAGGTATTTGTTGACCACCTACTCTGTGCCAGTCACTGCTTGAAGTGTTTTACATATATTAACTTGCTTAAGCCCTAAGGCAGGTACCATTATCCCCACGTTAAGGGCAAGGAAACTGAGAATCAGAGAGGTTAAAGAATTTACCTTCTGGCTGGAAACAGTGGCTCATGCCTGTAATCCCAGCACTTTGGAAGGCCGAGGCAGGTGGATCATGAGGTCAGGAATTCAAGACCAGCCTGGCCAAGATGATGAAACCCTTGTTTCTACTAAAAATTACAGAAAAATTAGCCAGGCACGGTGGCAGGCGCCTGTAGTCCCAGCTCGTCAGGAGGCTGAGGCAGGAGTATCACTTGAACCCAGGAGGTGGAAGTTGCAGTGAGCTGAGATCACACCATTGCACTCCAGCCTGGGCGACAGAGCAAGATTCCGTCTCAAAAAAAAAAAAAGAAAAAAAGAAAAGCAAAAGAAAAAAGAATTTACCTGTATACCATAGGTAGTATAACATGTCGGTTCTCAGTCCCCATCATCCTGACCCGGCTGCAGCTCTCACCGCAGATCACCCCTCCTTCCTGGATGGCTTTCTTTGCTTGTTTTCTGGACACTTTTTGGTTTCTCCTGTTGGCTCACTACCTGTTCCTTCTCAGCATCTTGTGCTGGTCTCCTCTCATGTGCTCTAAGTAAATCCCGGAACGTTCATTCATCGGACCTTTGCTCTACGTGCAGTGACCCGCGTGTCATCCCTCCCAGTCCCATAACTTCCAATGCCATCCATATGTTACTGATCTGCAAAATCGTATCCTAGCCTGGACCTTGACCCTGAACTTGAGACTCTTCATCTTCATCTGCTCAGGCTGGGTGGCTTATAAACCACAGAAATGTATTTATTTCTTATAGTTCTGGAGACTGCGAAGCCCAAGATCCAGGCACCAGCAACTTTAGTGTGTGAGGAGGGCCCTCTTGTTCACAGATGGCGCATGACCGTGTTTTCACACAGTGGAAGGGGTGAGGAAGCTCTCTGGGGTCCCCTTTCTTTTCTTTCTTTCTTTCTTTTTTTTTTTTGTTTGGAGATGGCGTTTCGCTCTTGTTGCCCAGGCTGGAGCACGATGGCACAATTTCGACAACTTCCACCTCCTGGGTTCAAGTGATTCTCCTGTCTCAGCCTTCCGAGTAGCTGGAATTGACAGGCATGTGCCACCACGCACAGCTAATTTTGTATTTTTAGTAGAGACAGGGTTTCTCCGTGTTGGCCAGGCTGGTCTTGAAGTGCTAACCTCAGGTGATCTGCCCACCTCGGCCTCCCAAAGTGCTGGGGTGACAGGTATGAGCCCGTGTACTTGGCCAAGTTCTCTTTCATAAGGGCACTAATTTCATTCCTAATGGCTCCACCCTCATGAACTAATCACCTTCCAAAGGCTTTAATCTTCAACCATTGGGATTAAGTTTTAATATATGAGTTCTGGGAGGGAGCACGACGTTCAGTTCGTGGTGGCCTCGCTGACCTTGTTTCCAGCCGGCTCCCTCCTCATCCACCCACTCCGGCCGCTCCCGCCTCTTGCTTTCCCAGTGATGCCAACTTGCCCCCACCCCGTCCTGTGTGCCTACCTGCTCCCCCGCCTGGGTTGCGTCCCCACGATGCCTGCCATGGCTCACGGCGTCACTGCCTTCCAGTCTCTGCTCAGGTGTCCCTGAATAGAGCGCCCAGCTCTGAGCCTGCTGGGGACAAGCCCCTCACTCCACTATGCAAAGTCCCTTTTCCCATGCCCTGCCTTACTGCTCTCCGTAGGTCACACGTGACTGACCTGTATTTGCTTGTTTACTCATTTTGCTCCAGAAGAGACCTCTGTGAGAGCAGGGACATTGTTTTGTCCACGGCTCTATCACAGAGCTGGGTATAATAGGTGCTCCATAAATACTCTGTTGAATGAATGAATGAATGAAGTTGCTGCAAGGAAGGTATAGACATATGTCTTTTAAAACTTCATGTGTTGGTTTTTTTAAAAAGTGAATTTCTTTGATTGTAAATAGATTCACATTGATAATTGAATAAACTCATAAAGGTATGTCTTCTTACCCCTTCCTTTGAAGTTTTAAGACATTTATAAATGTACCTGAAATTGCGATAAAAGATTCCAGAAGATTTTACAGCATGTTTTCAGTTGATGGTAGTGGATGGAAATAATTTAAATAATAACATTAACAGGTCATTTTACTAAGGGACTGCAGTGTTTTTAAAAGACAAACTTGAATAATCCTGTTTTACCACAGCTCTAAACCTATGAAACACACAGTACTCATTAGTGTTGATTTGTTTAAGAGAAATAAACCTCAAAAAAACAACAAAACTCTCCCTGGTATTAACTGCCTCAGGTTTAAAGGTTTTCTCATAATGCCTCAGTAATACAGGCTTAATGAATTAGGTTCTAAGAAAAATGGCTAGGCGTCGTTAACAGAAATCAGGTTATACTATTTGAAGAAAAAGCAACGAAAACTCTCCTTATAAATAATAATGTGGAAAGATCTGGTATTAATTAGGCCACTGTCTACAGCTGAGCTCTATTTCAGCTTCTAAACACAGTGGAGTTAATAGCGAGCAGATCTTTATTTGAAGCACAAAGAACACAATGGTCCAGTCCTTTGAGAACAAGCTTTTGTGAAAAATCAGTGGGGAATTGCACCTAAAACCCATTTACCAGAATTATACTCCCAAAGGCTTTGTCTTAGGACAGTTTTTAAAAATCTCGTTGGTAACCTGTTGACCGTATCATTGGGAGCACAGAAGAGCAGTGCTTTTTGTTTGAGTTTTTTTTTTTTTTTTTTTTTTTTGCATAAGTACTTGTACTTAGCTAAGGATATAGTCGGATTCAACCAGCAGTTACGAAGACTGCTGGAGCTGCCGGGTGGGTGGTCCCACCTGAGTCCGGGGTGGCTTAGCCTGTTCAGAGGCGAGGACCTTCTGGGCATAGCAGAGTCATTCATCTGGGCGGCGGCCACAGGAAGACACAGATCTTGCCAAGTCAGTTTCTCCTCTTTCTGAAGGAGATCTGATGACCTTCCTACCTGTGCCAGCTCAGCCGCCTCTGGATAGCTAAGGGTTCACCAAGCGGTAGGTCCTTACGTAGCTTCACGGGCCACCATGAAACCCTTTGACTTCTTCTGAAGGCTGCCTTACGTCTTGAGCATGGAACGTTTGGCCAGTCCTGTAGAATGTGTAGATTCCATTCTCATCCCAGTGCAAGGCGTCCTAGCCTCTGGGCTGCTGTCTCCTGAGCAGGAATGCTTCTCCATGGCTGATCTTTGACCGTGGGTAGACTCGTGTATGTGACCTGGGGCCATCAAAGACCTCGTCAAGCTACACCCCGGCCGTTTTTCGGGGCGCGACCTTTCCACGTTGCTGCTCGTGGAGCACTCAGGCCCTGCTCCAGGATCCCAGGTATGTCTCTGGGGACAACTGACCACAGCTTGTGCAGGAGGGGCCATCAGACCTGCCTGAGAGGGGACGTCTCTTGTCTTTGCTCCGCTGCTTTGAGGCAATTTCAAGATCCCAGTGTATATGCCTGTGAGGTCTCCATGGGCATCTGTCTCCAAAGCATTTGCTGATTCTCCTTCCTTGGCTTATAAGTCAGCTGATAGTGGAAGTTCAAATGATGCCGGACTCTGTTGGTCTGTCCTTCTGGAATATTCCACTCCTCTTCCTGGTCACCACAGCAGTGAGGGGAGGAGGGCAAGGAACTGACGTCTCACATGTAACAAAGCGTGGGACAGAGCACACAGGACATGGATCCTACTGTAGACCCAGGAAGACACTGAACCGCTCTGGCCTTGTGCGTTGGGATAAACTGAGCTGAGTGCATTTCCCTGTCTGCATGGAGGGTCTGGAAAATGAGCCAGACACGGGGCTGGGCTTGACACCTTGATCTTTACCTTTCTCTGGAGCCAAGCAAAGGCTTACCTGGGTGGCCCGTTTGGTCCTGTATTTCTGTCATCCCTGTTGATATGTGGGCTTGAGCTCCCTAGTGGCAACTGGGAAGTGCATTGAATGAGGAGTGTGTGACTTCTCCCGGCTAAGCCTTCTCCTCCGCATGTGTAATAATAACATGTTCCGTTTATAGAGCTCTTCACAAGGTGCTTTGACGGCTGTGATTCCGTTTAATCTTGACATCAACACCAGGGATGAGTATTATCCCCGTCTCACTGATGAGGAAGCTAAGGCTCAAGAAGATTGAGTGATTTGGCCACGGCTGTGAAACTAGAAAAGGCAGAGCTTGCCCTAAAACCCAGGTCTTCGGAATTCAGGTCCAGGCCTCTGTCCGGTCTCGATTCTCTGTCATCTCCAGATGAAGACGAGAGACCGTTTTCTGTTTGGAGCGTTGGATTAGAGCTCGTTTTATAATACGCCACAAGGGGTGGGACCATGTTTGTTTCTGGCACCTACAAAAGGACCTGGCACAACTAGACACTTAATAAGTGTTTTATCAATGAATGAAATTAGTGAGTGAAGAGGTGAATGAGTGGATACATTGAATGACTAGATTAACTCGGCAAAAACCTGCCTGTTAGTGTTTGTGTTGGAAAACGCTACATGAAAACATCGTTTTTGAAAGTTTTCGAATGTGGGTTTGTGTGTGGGAGAGATGTGCCCTGAATCTTTCATTTCTTCTCATAGTTTATCAGTAGGAAGGTCCAAGTCCCATCGATACCGTGTTTCTCAAATATTCTCAGATTGTATTGAAACCGGTAACCAAAACCAAAATTAAAATGGATTTAAAATGTTATCTGTGTTCTTATTCTCCCATTCCTACCTCCAGTATTTTTGTTTATTTGTTTTCTTTTTTGAGACAGAGTCTCATTCCATCACTCAGACCCTGGAGCAGAGTGGCGCGATCTCGGCTCACCGCAACCTCCGCCTCCCAGGCTCAAGCAATTCTCCTGCCTCAGCCGCCTGAGTAGCTGGGACTACAGGTGTGCACCACCAGGGCCGGCTACTTTTTGTATTTTTAGTAGAGACAGGTTTACACAATGTTGGCCAGGCTGGTCTCGAACTCCTAACCTGAAGCGACCCACCAACCTTGGCTTCCCAAAGTGCTGGGATTATTGGCGTGAGCCTCTGTGCCTGGCTCACCTACTTCCAGTTTAAAGTCACCTAGGAAATAGTTGGAGCACAGTTTTGTCATTTTAATCCTTTGCTGGCCCACAAAAATCACTTTATGAACATTTCTATAGTTAACTTTTTCAGAGTCGATTCAAGGAAAACTCACAGAGGCGGGTGGGGAGAGGGAGAAAGTATTCTTCCCAGTTTTGGGAATCTCAATTCCTGAGCCCGTCTTCCTGGCTTGCCCCAACCCCATGTCCAGGGCTGTCTTAGTGGTTTCTTCCCAAAGAGACATACAAGTGTGTGTGTGTGTGTGTGTGTGTGTGTGAGAGAGAGAGAGAGAGAGAGAGAGAGAGAGAGAGGAGAAAGAAATGGCTCTCACTACTCTGAATGCATCCGTAACCTTTTTTTTTGCTTTTTACTCTTTTCCACTGAGTCCGCTCATATTCTTCACAAGATGATCACGTTGGAGGTTTCGGCGTTGTAGTTGCTATTAAGTTTCCTGTAGAATTAACTTACATAAGCAGACAGTGTACAAGAACTGATGGATTCAGATCTGTGTCTTACAGGGTCGGTTACAGATAGTCAGAGGCTGTCTTTGAAAATGTGAAGATAAATCAGTTTCACAGCGTAGCAGAGAGGCACAGCTGCGCTCCGTGACGTCGGAACGACTGGTGTTCTCACGTGCTCTGCCTCCTTCACATTCCAACTCGGGCCTGCTGTGGTTGAGGCGGTGTGGCAACCTCTGGAAGGCTCATTTAAAACAGCCTCAGCCTTTGCTCAGGTGCTCAAGACGTTCAGCCAGCTCTCCCTACCGCGAGCGTCCTCTGAGAAGCCGGTAAGAAGGTGGCAACCTGTAGAGAGGTCACCTTCGTTCGGCGGAGGGACCACCCACGGTGGCACACGCTGGGGAAGATGCTGGCCCGTGGCCCGTCCTGTGGTCAGCTCCAGAACTCCCCACTGCTCTGCAGACACCGGGTCATGATGAACGAGGTGGGGGTCCAAAGTGAGAGCGGTTGGCCAGTTCTCTGACTTCGGGGTGTGTCATTGTTGGCTGCAACGGACTTCTCAGGAATGACGGTTACTGACCGGAGCCGACAGAGCGGTGTGGTCCAGTCCCTGGAGAAGGCTTCTCGCTGCTCCCCGCCCCCTCCCGCCACCATCCTGCTTTATTTAAGGCCGGTTTGGTGATGCTTTGCTCAGCTCAGTGAGTCTTCGGTTCAGACCTTTGCACTAAAGATCGTTATGGAAGAAAGAGGGGTCGGAAGTGTGGCCGCGTAGCCCAGGATTAACCCTTCAGTCCCCAGATAAGCAAACGAGCTGTCCAAGGATGGTGGTTAAATTCTGGACCTCGTAGGTGGGCCTCGGGTTGTTAGTTGTGAATATAGGCACCCAAGTTCAGATGTCGCTAGGAGTTTTTATCCTCTGCTTAAGGCTGTGTTGTTATTTCTGATTTTTATGAGTGAGAACAGAATGTACAGCTCAGGTCCTTGGCCTCTAAGGGTCTACTCAGGCTGGGGCACCTCCCGCCAAAGCCTTCGGGACTTCCCTCACCAAACCCATCCTCCCAGCACGGTCTGGCATGAGGTCTGAGCTACATAAATGCGGTTTGGAGGGGACAGGGAGGCTTTGGTCTTCTCTCTAATTGCACCAAATCATATCTTCGTATCGTGGCGCTGGCTTTGCTTCTCCAAGGAGGAAACTGCAAAGTTCCATGACGTGAGATCTGGCCAGAGGCTTGAAGTGACTTCATAGTAAAAAGCCACCTCAGCTGTCCCCTCTCAAGCCCTGGCCAACAGGCAGAGATGCAAATGACAGGCTCTGTGAGCAGCCTCGTGATCCGTGAACCAGACCCCAGATTCACACGGCCAGGACCTCGGGACCGCGTCAGCCTCTTCCACCACGCTCTTGTAAACAGCCGGTGACGCTGTCACCAGGAAGGGCAATGGCCGGCGTGGCCAGATAGCAGGGGAGTTGGAGGCTGGGCCAGGCGGTCGGGATCTGAATTCCACCAGCCTGTGGGGTTGTCATAGCCAGGGACTCTATATCCATCCACCTTGGGCATGGCCACACACACCCACCATTTCAAATGCCATTGTCAGCTACAACGGAAGAGTCAAAATAGTAAGAGAGCATGCTGTTTAGAGTTCAGTACCTCCACACTAAGGGACGCTGAGGTAGAGGCGAGCCAGCATTGGCTTCTGGATTGAGAACAGTGCCTTGCTGTCCTGCAGCGAGATGCCCCTCTAATGCGAGCGGGTGAGAAGGAATCCGATGACGGTACTGAGGCCAGGGTCTCAGCCTTGATCCCACTGACATCTAGGACTGGATGATTTGTGGCTTTTTTTTGAGACTGAGTCTTGCTCTGACACCCAGGCGCCATCTTGGCTCACTGCAACCTCCGCCTTTCAGGTTCAAGCGATTCTCCTGCCTCAGCCTCCCAAGTGGCTGTGGCTGGGACTACAGGCACCCACCACCATGCCCAGATAATTTTTTGTATATGTATATTTTTAGTAGAGATGGGATCTCACCATCTTGGCCAGGCTGGTCTCGAACTCCTGACCTCAGGTGATCCGCTAGCCTCGGCTTCCCAAAGTGCTGGGATCACAGGCGTGAGTCATGGCGCCTGGCCAGTGGTTCTTTCTTCGGGTGCTGGGGTGGGGGAAGGTGCTCTGCACACTGGAAGGCGTTTAGCAGCATCCCTGGCCTCTACTCACTGGATGTCAGGAGCCCTCTCCCAGTTGTAACAACCAAAAATGTCTCCAGGTATTTCCTAATGTCCCCTGAACATCAAAATCACCATCTCCAGCCTGGGCAACATGGCGGAAACCCATCTCTACAAAAAATACACAAATTAGCCGGGCATGGTGGCATGCAGCTTAGTCCCAGCTCTGTGGGAGACTGAGGGGGGAGGATCATCTGGGCCCAGGAGCGTGAGGCTGCAGTGAGCTCTGATCACACCACTGCACTTCAGCCTGGGCAACACAGCAAGACCCTGTCTCAAAAAAAAAAAAAAAAAAAAAAGGCAAAAAGAATTTTAAAACTTTCCAGCAGAGGCTGGGCGTGGTGGCTCAAGCCTGTAATCCCAGCACTTTGGGAGGCCGAGGCGGGTGGATCACGAGGTCAAGAGATCGAGACCATCCTGGTCAACAAGGTGAAACCCCGTCTCTACTAAAAATACAAAAAATTAGCTGGGCATGGTGGCACGTGCCTGTAATCCCAGCTACTCGGGAGGCTGAGGCAGGAGAATTGCCTGAACCCAGGAGGCGGAGGTTGCGGTGAGCCAAGATCGCGCCATTGCGCTCCAGCCTGGGCAACAAGAGTGAAACTCCGTCTCAAAAACAAACAAACAAACAAAAAACAAAAACAAAAAAACTTTCCAGTAGTTAAGAATTTGGTGAAAGGACATCTGCGTTATACCTTCAGCCTCCGGGCTTTGTCTCAAGGGCTATTTATCATCATCTTGAATTATTTTTTATAAAAAGCCGTGGTGGCTGGACATGGTGGCTCACTTCTGTCATCCCAGCACTTTGAGAGGCCGAGGCGGGTGGATCACCTGAGGTCAGGAGTTCCAGACCAGTCTGGCCAACATGGTAAAACCCTGTCTCTACTAAAGATACAAAAATTAGCCAGGTGTGGTGGTGGGCGCCTGTAGTCCCAGCTACGCGGGAGTCGGAGACAGGAGAACTGCTTGAATCCGGGAGGTGGAGGTTGCAGTGAGCCGAGATCGTGCCACTGCACTCCAGCCTGGGCGATAGAGCAAGACTCAGTCTCAAAAAAAAAAAAAAAAAAAAAAAAGAAAAAGAAAAAATCATGAGAAAGATGAAGCTAATCAATGTGGGACCCTCCTTCACTGAAAACGGATTCATGAGTCATTGATTCATTGGACACATTGCTTCTGCACGCCTGCTGGACGCCCGCCAGTGTTCTAGGCATGACCCGTTTCAGTAACATAGACAAATGTCCCTGCTTTCGTCTAGTTCAGATGTGCAGGTGGAGACAGAAGATGAATGGAATCTAGTTAGAAGATAGCCACGTGGAGAGAGAGTCAAAGCCGAGGAAGGTGGTTAGGGAGTGTTGCTGCTGGTTTGCAGTTGTCATTAGATGATCCAGGAAGGCCTCATTTCAGCCGGGCACTGTGGCTCACACCTGTAATCCCAACACTTTGGGAGGCTGAGGTCGGTGGACACCTGGGGTTGGGAGTTCAAGACCAGCCTGACCAACATGGAGAAACCCCATCTCTACTAAAAATACAAAATTATCCAGGCGTGGTGGCACATGCCTGTAATCCCAGCTGCTCAGGAGGCTGAGGCAGGAGAATCACTTGAACCTGCGAGGCAGAGGTTGCGATGAGCTGAGATCACACCATTGCACTCCAGCCTGGGCAACAAGAGCGAAACTCTTGTCTCAAAAAAAAAAAACCAAACAGACCAAAAAAAGGTGATACTTGAGACCTGGGAGGTGGTAAGAGATGGTCAGGCAGATATCTGCAGGTGAACACTTTCTGTGTGGAGGAACAGCAGGTAGAAAGTCACTGAGCTGGGAGTGAGCATTTCTGGTGTGTTCCTGGAACAGCCAGAAGGCTTTCCTGCCTGATGCAGACTGAGTAGGGAGCCAGTGTAGAAGCTGAGGTCAGAGAGGGACCAGGACGCCGAATCCTGCAGAGTCCATGACAGGGACATTGACTTTGACTCTGAAGGAAGGTGGGGTGGGGGCCAGGGGAGGATTTTAAGCCAAGGACTGCCAGTTAAAAGGATCACCTTGGCTGCTGTCTTGAGAGTGGACTCCAGGGGGGCAGAAGTAGACGTTATCATTACTATTCGAATCATGGCATGGTTTCTGCCCCCTAGGAATTTACCGTGATGGTGGAGATTGAACATGTACAGCGCTAATAAGGAAGTGTTTGCTGAGTGCTATGAATGACTCAGACCTGAGAAGTTCTGTGCAAAGCCAGTGAAGGGAGACATTCCTTCTGGGAGTCAGACTTCACAGAAGAGCTGGGCCTTTGGATGAATGAACAAGATTTTGTTTTTGTTTTTTTTTTAGCGTGGCATAGAATTCACCATTCACCTACAGTGAGTGGTACACATTTAAAGCGTACACTTTGATATTTTTGGACATATGCATACACCCATGATGCTGTCCCCACAATTACACTACTGCACATACCCATTAGCCCCAAAAGTTTTCTCATGGTTGATGGGGGAGAGCGGACGTTGTCATCGGGGCGGAACGAAGGCGAAGGTGCAGAGGCAGGGACATGAGGGGGCTCCATGGGCCAGAGGGAGGCTGGTGCTGGCGCTCCTGGGGGACGTGAGGGACGTGTGACAAGGTGGCCTGAAGAAAACTGCGTGGGGTCCGGCCGGGCGTGGCGGCTCACACCTGTAATCCCAGCACTTTGGGAGGCTGAGGCGGGTGGGTCACCTAAAGTCAGGAGTTTGAGATCAGCCTGACCAACATGGTGAAACCCCGTCTCTACTAAAAATACAAACGTTAGCCAAGCGTGGTGGCAGGTACCTGTAATCCCAGCTACTCAGGAGGCTGAGGCAGGAGAATCGCTTGAACCCTGGAGGTGGAGGTTGCAGAGAGCCCAGATCACGTCACTGCACTCCAGTCTGGGCGATAAGAGCGAAACTCCATCTCAAAAAAAAAAAAGTTGTGTGGGTCCTGAAACACTGGGCCACGGGGGTCAGTTCGGTCACAGGGGAACAATATAAGTGCTTAAAGTTGTTGTAGGAGGTTGTCAAAATGATTTATTTGTTAAAATTCCATCTTCTTTCTTTCTTTTTTTGAGGCACAGTCTCGCTCTGTTGTCCAGGCTAGACTGCAGTGGTGCAATCGCAGCTCACTGCAGCCTCCGCCTCCTGGGCCCAAGGGATCCTCCCACCTCAGCCTCCTGAGTAGCTGGGACTAAAGGCATGCACCACCACACCTGGCTAATTTTTGTATTTTTTGTGGAGGTGGGGTTTCACCATGTTGCCCAGGCTGGTCTCAAACTCCAGAGCTCAAGGGATCTGCCCACCTTGGCCTCCGAGAGTGCTGGCATTACAGGTGTGAGCTACCATGAGAGGCCAAAATTTCACCTTTTAAAAACAATAGCAACACCGTCAACTTTTAGGTATTTAATCTTTTTGTAGTAAGTTCAAGAAAACATGGCTATGTACATTTATGCGGTATTTCCTCCATGTGAAATCAATGAAAAGAAAATACAAAAATTAGCTGGGTGTGGTGGCATATGCTTGAAATCCCAGCCACTTGGGAAGCTGAGGCAGGAGAATCACTTGAACCCAGGAGGCAGAGGTTGCAGTGAGCTGAGATAGCGTTACTGCACTCCAGCCTGGTGACAGAGCAAGATTCCACCTCAAAAAAAAAGAAAAAGAAACATTAAGCGATTTCATAATTAGATAATTAACAGAATCCTTAATAGCCTTATACTAATACAACTACTTGTGATTGAAAATAATTCCCTTTGCTGCCTGTTGGTGCATTAACGCCTATATGTAAAACCCCAATCTAGTCCAGATAGGCTTTAACCATTTGGAAGTCATATTGTAGAGCATTCTAGTAGAATGTTGATCAGTGCTTGCATGAGTATAGTTCAGCGCTCTATTTTTGTGTCATGTTACGTCAACTTTAAAGTTAAGGGAAGCATTTTAAGTGCGGAGCAGGAATCTGTGTCCCCGTCTTAAGCTCTGACTCTATTTGTGAAGGCTCCTATTTCCCCGCAGCCAAGGGACAGACTGGGCAGGATGTTCAGGGTTGAAGGTGTATTGATGTGAAATCAGGTTTCTCTCTCTCTCTCTCTTTTTTCCTTGAGATGGGGTCATGCTCTGTTGCCCAGGCTGGAGTGCAGTGACACAGTCTCAGCTTACTGCATCCTCCGCCTCCTGGGTTCCAGTGATTCTCCTGCCTCAGCCTCCTGGGTAGCTGGGATTACAGGCACGCACCACCACGCCCAGCTAATTTTTGTATTTTTAGTAGAGATGCAATTTCACTATGTGGGCCAGGCTGGTCTTGAACTCCTGGCCTCATACTCCTCCTGCCTTGGCCTCCCAGAGGGCTGGGATGACAAGAGTGAGCCCCCCCGCCTGGCCCAGCTTTCTCTTTCTGTGTCTTCTGGGAAGAGGTTGGTAGCTCCTAGGAGACACTGACCAGGTAGTGGACAGCTCTGTGATTCAACCAAACATCTAGCAAAGCCCCTGAGAAGCGTTACTCACTCTTGTGGGAGAATGAGGAAGAGTTTTCAGTCGGCTGTTACAGTGAGAAGCGTCAGATTCTTAGTTCCATGGACACGAATGCCTCTTGGAGTGTTTCGTCTTTTAAAATAGAGAAGGAGGCTGAGAGTCATTCAGTCATGCTCAGAGATGTCAGCTCAGGAACTCCAGGGACCCATTATTATTTTGATTTCTTTTTCTTTCTTTTCTTTCTTTCTTTTCTTTTTTTTTTTTTTTGTACATTTCCCCATGTTGTCCATGCTGGTCTTGAACTCCTGGCTCAAGCGATCCACCTGCCTCGCTTTGGCATCGCAAAGGTGTGAGCCACTGCACCCAGCCTATTTTGATCTCCCTGCCTCCCCTCCTCCCCTCCTCCCCTCCTCCCTTCCTTCCTTCTTCTCACCCTGTCATCCAGGCTGTAGTGCGACGCTGCGATCTCAGCTCACTGCAACCTCCACCTCCCAGGTTCAAGCGATTCTCCTGCCTTAGTCTCCTGAGTAGCTGGGAATACAGGTGCCTACCACCATGCCCGACTACGTTTTTTTATTTTTAGTAGAGATGGGGTTTTGCCATGTTGGCCAGGCTGGTCTCAAATTCTTGACCTCAAGCGATCCATCCATCTTGACTTCCCAAAGCGCTGGGATTACAGGTGTGAGCCACTGTGTTCAGCCTGATTTATTTTAAGAAGGCTTTGACTTGACCAGATGTAGGAGGTGAAGTCATTATCCTATGTTCCCTTCTTCATCATCCACTCTGCTCTTAATTGCAAAAGCACTAAATCCTCCTAGATAAAAGTAAGCCCTAAGATCACTGTCACCATCCTCCTTATCATCCTCACCACCACCATTATATGAAGTTCTAAATTTATACAAGGTACTGTATTAGAGACTGAGAACAGTCGCATTGCTGATCATTACTACCAACTCTTTATTTAGCATCTGCCAAGGACCAGGTCTGTGCTAAAAATGTTGCATACCTTATCACTTTTCATGCTTACTTAACTCCGTAAAACAAGGATGATTATCAACTCCTGTTTTTACATTAAGGAGACTGAAGCTGGGATAGATCTGTGAAAAATGGCCCCTGGTCACTCAGCTGCTAAGCAGCAGCCACGGGAGCCCCAAGCCCTTAACCAAAAGTTTTCAAAAGAATCAACACTGTCCATACCATCTAGCTGGAAAAGATGAAGCCTGGACGTAACCACTGGCCGGCCAGGCGCGGGGGCTCACGCCTGTCATCCCGGCACTTTGGGAGGCCGAGGGGGACGGATCACCTGAGGTCAGGAGTTCAAGACCAGCCTGGCCAACATGGCAAAACACTGTCTCTACTAAAAATACAAAAATCAGCCAGGTGTGGTGGTAGGTGCCTGTATTCCAAGCTACTCGGGAGGCTGAGGCACAAGAATTGCTTGAACCTGGGAGGTGGAGGTTGCAGTGAGCTGAGATCAAAGCATTGCACTATAGCCTGGATGACAGGGTGAGATGAAGGAAGGAAGGAGGGAGGGAGGGAGGGAGGGAAGGAAGGAAGCTGGTGAAACCTCATCTCTACTAAAAATACAAAATTAGCCAGGCATGGTGGTGCACGCCTGTAGTCCCAGCTACTTGGGAGGCTGAGGCAAAAGAATCGCTTGATACAGTGAGCCAAAATCACACCATTGCACTCCAGCGTGGGCAATAGAGCAAGACTCTGTCTCAAAAAATAAAGAAATAAATAAAAACATTTTCGGGAGTTGTGATGAGATATGCCTCGCCCATTCTTTTGAGTCATCCATGAACCGTTCTTAATCCTATCGAGTTCTAATTAAACACCTCCCTTTTCTTTTGAGGGAGCAGAGTCTTGCCATCTGCGACACCTTTTCACAGGCTGCCGCAAGCAGCCCTGTTAAATTCCTGAGCACCTGCCTTCCGCCCGCCTAGCCGCCTCCCTTGCGGAACGCAGGCTTTCAGACTGAAGTCTTTGAGAGGCCCACCTCTCTCTGCAGTCACCCAGAGCAGACGCGCCGAGGCTGGGCACAGCCGTGACAGCCCAGGATAATCTGGTTTCTTATGTAGAACAACTGTGGTCTGACACTGAACATTTCTTCCTCTGGAGGGTCTTTTTTTCTGGTTTGTCTCAGCTTGTCGCCCAGCGTGCCTGTGTGCCTTCACGTTCAGTGCTGCCACCCGCTCAGCTCGGCGTGCAGCACACACATTGTACGGTCGTCAGCAAGCACCCTGGGAACAGTCTCTTCAGAAGGAAGTCTCCACCTGAGTTTTATGCTGATGGAGGCCACCCACCTGCGGCCTCAGGGCATGGTCTCATTGCTGGCCCCACTGTGCCTGTTATTTTGTGTGGGAAGTAGAAAAGTTCCTTTTTAAAGTTTTCTTTCTTGTTAAATCATACGTGTGCTAATAACTCTGTTAAGCCCTATCCTACGTAGCTGTGTAGACACGCCATGGTGACAGGCACGTAGCACACTCTGTGTCCTTGTACTTAACTAAGATATCCATGCTGGACGTGCTCCCAGGCAGGTCCCAGCTCTCCATTGCTTTCACCTGTTTAGAAAAGTTTTAAGTTGTTAGCCAATCGGGTTTTGGTTTAGAGGGTGAGGTCTGGCTGCAGCCAACGGAGATCAGACGCCGCAGTCAGGACGACCGCAAATGCGGTCTTCCCTTTATTTATTTCACACATATTTGTTGAGTCCTTACTATGTTCCAGGCACTCCGCTGGATAGTAGGGTATTGAAGACAGAAAAAAAGCCTATTTTCCCATCAGGAGCGGTGAGTCTAATGGAGATACTTGTCCAAATGAAAACTGCAGACAGTAAGATAACTCTTAGAATGGAGGTGCGGAAAGGCTGAGTCATGGCATGATTGGATTTGAATTTTGGTGAAGTCATTTTCTTGTGGGGAGGTGAGGTCAAGGCTGGAGTCCGGGGGGCACTGAGTGAGAGCTCTGAAAGCATGAACGTGGTGGTGGGGGGCCTGGCCAAGAGTTTCTTGGAAGTACCAATCACCAATTTGAAAATTTGATGATTGAATGTGACTGAAAAGGGGGACCTGAGGAAGGTTCTAAATTTCAGGCCTGGGTCCCCGGTGGATTATGATACTATTTACATAGCTAGTGACCACTGCAACAAGCGTAGGTTTAGGGGCAAAGAAAATTAATCTGTTATTTTGAGATGGAATCTTACTCTGTTGCCCAGACTGGAGTGCCGTGGTGTGATCTCGGCTCACGGCGACCTGCACCTCCTGGGCTCAAGTGATTCTCCTGCCTCAGCCTCCTGAGTAGCTGGGACTGCAGGCCCATACCACCATACCCGGATAATTTGTGTATTTAGTAGAGATGGGATTTCATCATCTTGGTAAGGCTGGTCTTGAACTCCTGACCTTGTGATCTGCCCACCTCCGCCTCCCAAAGTGCTGGGATTGCAGGTGTGAGCCTCTGTGCCCCGCCTCCTTTTGTCTTGTCTTCCTGTTTATGACTATCCTCATTTAAAGTGGTATCTTCTCATTTCAGCACTTACAGAAAGCTGTGGCTGTTAACCATTCCTTTTTCAAGTTGTGAGTCATACTAAAATATTTATGTATAATGTGTGGACAAGCCCTCGAAAGGGATTGTCGTTTCCATAAGATGTATCTCTTGATTCACTGAGGCCTTTTGATGATAAGGATTCACAAAGGGTTTTAGATCAAAGGTTGTTTAACTGAAGGAACACCTCCGACCTCAGCCAACAACCACATACACGTTAAAAACTCTCAACCTCAGCTTTTCCCTGGAAAAGAGAGGAATGGGTTGTTGGCTACTTCCTGGCTGGCTGTGGTGGTCGTATTGATGGTGGGCTCAGCTGTGCACTGAATATCGGCGCTGGCTGGGCTTGCTCCAGCTGGCACAGGTGTGCGTGGAGTAGTGCCGTGAGGAGCGGGAGCTGGTGCTGATGTGCTGTCAGCCCTGGGAGAGCACTGAGCTCCACGTGTCTGAGTACATATGGATTGGTCCTGGGAGTCACTGCAGACTGGGCTAGAGGTGGCAGCAGAGGCATGAGGCATTCGGTAGTCCAGGAACCAGGAAGGCCCCGTGGACTGTGAGCTCCCGGAGTACGGGTATTGTTCTCCTGTACCCTCAGACCCCCGCCTGGGGCAATGCCTGGCACTCTGGAAACCAAAATACCTATTTGTTAAATGTCAGCAGCTGAGCCACAAATGACAGTAAGTTGAATGAGGAAGGTAGTGCTTCAAGGAAGAGTAGTAAAGACGAAGAAAAGAGGGCCGGGCGCGGTGGCTCACGCCTGTAATCCCAGCACTTTGGGAGGCCGAGGCGGGCAGATCACAAGGTCAAGAGATCAAGACCATCCTGGCTAACATGGTGAAACCCTGTCTCTACTAAAAATACAAAAATTAGCTGGGTGTGGTGGTGCACACCTGTGGTCCCAGCTACTCGGGAGGCTGAGCCAGGAGAATCGCTTGAACCTGGGAGGCGGAGGTTGCAGGGAGCAGAGACTGGGCCACTGCACTCCAGCCTGGTGACAGAACAAGACTCTATCTCAAAAAAAAAAAAAAAAAAAAGAGAAGAGGGGTTCTCAGCCAGGGATGGCTCACGGGGTTTCTGCAGAGTGAATGCGTCCCTACGTCAGAGTCAAATCCAGACTCCAAGGGCTAGCATCGAAGTCAACTGTGATGTGCAGACACGCCTGTGCCTACAGTGGCCTCCTGTCTGTGGCACTTCTTCCATGTGGCTGCGTTACAAACATATTCTAAATAAGCAATCGATTGCAGGCTGCCCGAAACCAAACCGTTTGGTGCCTTGAAAGCACAAGGCACTGGTTATGTGAAAACACAGGAAACTGTATCTTTGCATATATGGGGGCCCGAATACATTTCGTTTGCGTAAATGAACATTTCCTAGTGAAAACGTGGGGGTGGAAATCTTCTGCGTCTGTGGGAGAATGTGAATCTCTGGATGGATAATGGCTCTTTGGCTGAGGGAGAAAAATCACTTACTGGTGGTTAAGAAGTCCAGCCATGGTCCACACTTTAACCCTCTGGGACCTGTTTATCTGTAAACTGAGGTGGTGCTCTGTTGTGGAAGGGGCCTTTGCAGGTCCTAAGCTCTGAGTTGTGATTGGAGCCTCTCTGGCCCTGTCATTGACAAGGGCGCCCGAGGCAGGCCTCATGGTTTGCATCACTTCAAGGAGACTTGATGAGCCTTCACCGTCCATGCTTCCCGCCATGTGACTGAGTGTCTCCCTCCTGAGCCACTCACTGCTGCTGCAGTGGGAAGAGGCCTCTTATTTATGCATTGATTAATCAGTGCACGCTGAGGAGCTGTTCAGGGCAGTGAAACAGGGAACACAAAACGCTGGAGCCTGTCATCGAGATGGATCGTAATTAAGAACGACCCCCCCACTGCTGATGATCCTGCCCCCTCCCCACACCACCCTTCCTGCCTACGCTCATCAACCCCCGTTCAGCTGTGAAGGGGTTCGTACCCCGTAAAAGCTGACAGTGAATTTCAGAAGGGCAGATTTTCTCCCTAATGGCCTGGAGGTAAATAAGCCTTGAGATGAGTTTTATCAATTATCTGCAACAAGTGTTGAACCTCAGACGGTCACCCAGGCCCCCAAATGGCATAGTGGCCCTGTTCATATATGCACAGGCCCGACTCTCCAGTCCCAGTTTCTCCACGAATGGAGTTACGGAGCTGGAAGGTCCTTACAGTAAGGATAGGCCATGACCCTGTGTGGCAGCTGAGAGGCTCAGGGAGATCCAGTACGTGGCCTGAGGTCACTACAGAACTCCCAGGTCACAGGTGGCAGGACAGGAAACTGATCCTCAGTGAACACTCCTGGGGCTTGTTCCTCTGTGCGACCCTCCTCTCCTGTAACAGTGAAAGCCAAGTAAAGAAGAGACATTGCTCTCATTCCATCCATTTCCTGGTTTCTTTTTGATATGGGCCTCTGAGCTAGGTTTTTATTTTATCTATAAACATTTTATAAATATATATAATAAGAATATATATATTATTTTGTAAGGTTTTCTCTCTGTGTTGCTCAGGCTGGTCTCAACCAGCCTCAAGGGATCCTCCAGCTTCAGCCTCCCAAGTAGCTGGGACTATGGGTGCCAGCCACCACACCTGGCAAGACTTTTTTATTTTTTTGAGACAGAGTCTTTCTCTGCCACCCGGGCTGGAGTGCAGTGGCACGATCTCGCCTCACTGTAGCCTCTGCCTCCTGGGTTCAAGCAGTTCCCTGCCTCAGCCTCCTGAGTAGCTGGGATTACAGGCACCCACCACCACGCCCAACTAATTTTTGTATTTTTAGTAGAGATGGAGTTTCACCATCTTGGCTAGGCTGGTCTTGAACTCCTGACCTTGTGATCCACCCGCCTTGGCCTCCCAAAGGCTGGGATTACAGGCGTGAGCCACCGCACCCGGCCACAAGATGGTTTTTGTGAGACATGTCTGGCTCTGCTGCTCGGGCGACGCAGTGGCGGTCATAGCAGCCTCGAACTCCTGCCCTCACACAATCCTCCCAGCCCGGGCTCCTGAGTAGCTGAGGCTGCAGGCGTGTGTCACAATGCCTGGCTGATTTTTAAGTGTTTTGTAGAGATGGGGTCTTACCGTGTTGCCCAGGCTGGTCTTTGAGCTCCTGGCCTCAAGCAGTCCCCCTGCATCAGCCTCCCAAAGTGCTGGGATTACAGGCCTGAGCCACTGCGCCCAGCCAATATTTTAAAATAGTGGTTTTAGATGAAGTTTGAGGGGAAATGTATCTTGGACTGTTTTGTTTTAGTGGGTTAGAATATCAGATACCTGGGTAGAGACATGGCCAGCTTGCCAAGGGGCAAATAGTAAACATGAGTCCGTCTACACAGGTTTGCTGGGCTGCTTGGTGCCTCCCATCCCATAATGCCTGGCAAACATCTGTTCCTTCTGATTGAACACCCTGCAAGAGCCTAGGGAAGGCTGTAATTTTTTAGTGGATGTAAGAATAAGAGGCCGGCGTGGTGGCTCACGCCTGTAATCCCAGCACTTTAGGAGGCTGAGGCAGGCGGATCACAAGGTCAGGAGATCGAGACCATCCTGGCCAACATGGTGAAACTCCATCTCTACTCAAATACAAGAAATTAGCCAGATGTGGTGGCGGGTGCCTGTAGTCCCAGTTACTTGGAAGGCTGAGGCAGGAGAGCCGCTTGAACCCAGGAGGCAGAGGTTGCAGTGAGCCAAGATCACGCCACTGCACTCCAGCCTGGTGACAGAGCGAGACTCCGTCTCAAAAACAAAATATAACAACGACGCCAGCATACAAATGTTCTTGTTTGACCCGCCTGGCAAGGAGCATACTTAAAAGTCTTTTTTTTAAAACTTCTTTTTAAAAGTTTTCACTATAAAATTCTTACATTTGTCAGAGGTGTTTATCAGAAGTAGGGGCTTTTCTGCCCACGTGGTTTCTCATCTCTGTTGATGCCAGTCAGACCATCAAACTCCTTGGGCACAGCCAGGGCGTAGCTCGTGAGCCAGGTGTCTGACTTGCACTGGGCAATCCTGAGTGACGGAATCTCCTTTCCTCTGCTTCCGTGTTCTCTAGGACCCTGCTTTCTCAGCTGTGATTCACGACAAACTCCAGGTCCCCAACACCATCCGGAAGGCGTGGAATGACCGGGACAACCGCTGTGACGTTTGCGCCACTCACCTGAACCAGCTGAAGCAGGAGGCCGTCCAGATGGTGCTGGCCTTGGGGCAGGCCGCTGGCAGCGAGCACTACGACGCCTCGCCCGGCTCGCCCCCGCCGCTCTTCAACATCCCCACCCTGGGGGGGTCCCGGCACGTGGGCGGGCTCCAGCAGCCCAGGGACTGGGCCTTTGTGCCCGCCCCCTATGCCACCTCCAACTACACAGGCCTCGCCAACAAGCACAGCAGCAAACCCAGCAGCCTTGGGGTCAGCAATGGGGCGGAAAAGAAGAGCGGGTCCCCAACTTACCAGGCCAAGGCCAGCCTCCAGATGGCCACCAGTCCAAGCAATGGGAACATCCTCAATTCAGTGGCCATCCAGGCTCACCAGTACCTGGAAGGCACCTGGTCCCTGTCGAGGACCAACGGGGTCACCCTGTACCCATACCAGGTAAGTCGCCTGTGTGAACCAGGAAGATCAGGGCTGGAGTGAAAGCAGAGAAGTGGGGAGCACTTCCTTCCTCTGCCTCCTCCTGGGAACCCCGTCCCTCAGAGCCTAGCGTTTCCATGTGAGCCCGCAGAGTTCTCGCCAGCGTGCTCCACCCGCGCCTGCTGTGGGAGGGTGCTGCTGTATCCTCCAAAACCCCCCACAGCTGCCCTTTCTCCGCCCTCAGCGCCCCCTTCCTGAGAGACCCTGCTGGTCCAGGTGATGCCAGCGGCTTCTCAGCCAGCAGGTTTGCCACATGGCGTAGCCATGAAGAGCAGGGCCACGGAGATACTTGGAGTGGGGTCCGATCCCGGACTCGTCCACTTATTAGCAATGTGACCTTGCACGAGGGGTTTGCCCTGTCTCAGGCTCAAGTCCCCACTTACACACGGACGTGAGTCATAAGAATTAAGTAAGGTAGCGTTGGCATGACATGTACCCCAATACCTGCCACATATAGGGGATCCTTGTTGTGCTGTTAACAGAGATTTGAGATATTAAGACAAATGAGTGACAGGCTTTTGAAACAAAGGATATTGTGAGTCCCTGAAATCGTGATTTTAAAGCAACCCATGGGAAGTACTGGGCATTGCCGAGAGTAAAACATGTGAAGGAACCACGGTCCGTGCTGGCACTCTGCTTCCTCTGTCTAGACCGTCTAAAAGAGGTGTAGACGCCCTTCCTAACCTCTTCTCCCTTCATAGACCCGAACTCTCTTCTATTTGCAACTCACCTTAAGAACTGCTGGGACTGGGCAGCCAAAAGCGTTTTTTTTTCCCTTTTCAGTTATTTAAATTAGCGCATGCCCCCATGTTTCCCCATAGAGATGGAAAACAGGTCTTCAGTCTCCTAGGGAATCTTTAAAGATGTTCTAATATTGCCTGTGTGAGTTTCTGTTGGCTGAGGACTGGATTTTTTAATGTAAGCGGCCCCTACATCCCCTGCATCAGTGGTGGGAAGCAGCGGAGAGCGTTGACCGTCGCTGGAGTGAAGGGGCAGCCACGGTCAAGGGTGTGTTATTCAGAGAAGCGGTTGGTACATACAGCACATCATCCTGAAGACCTCGGGTTCTCTCTTACTTGGATCTGTGTCATAGTGGGTGTTTGGTGGGTGGCTTTGCTGCGATGTGGGGACACAGACTTCTTCCACCAAATGTGTCACCATCTTCCAGGGGCCTCGAGAGTCCTCCACAACATCTTCTGTAACCAGCCAGGAAATGAGGGAAGAGAGAGTGTATGGAGGATGTCACAAGAGGATTTTGGGGCCCAGCTTTGCCTGAAGGGGATATGCATTGCTTACATGTATATTCCAGTGACAGGACTCCAGTCTCTGCTGGGCTTGGTGGCTCACACTTATAATCCCAGCACTTTTGGGTGGGTGGATTGCTTGAGCCCAGGAGTTGTATGCCAGCCTGAGCAACATGGAGAAACCTCATCTCTACTAAAAATACAAAAATGATCCAGGTATGGTGGCATGAGCCTGTAGTCTCAGCTACTTGGGAGGCTGAGATGGGAGGATTGCTTGAGCCCAGGAGGCAGAAGCTGCAGTGAGCCGAGATTGCACCACTGTACTCCAGCCTGGCTGACAGAACAAGACTCTGAATCGGTAAAAAAGAAGAGAGAGAGACAGACAGACAGATAGTGTCATGTCTTGACCCCGCCTTCCCACTGGGGAACCTGGGGAAGCCAATGTACCCATGAGCCCAGGAGAAAAGGGAGCAAGTCGAGGGAACACATAGTATAGTTTTGTTAGGTGGGACAAAGGTCCAGGGATTCGCGAAGTGAGTTAAATGCGTTGATAAAATTCCTGGTGATGTTTTCTAGAGTGTTTGAGAGTATGTGTGTCTCTTGCTATCTTGAAAGAAAGTGGGAAACACTGAATATTATCCTAAGATGTTAGCATTCTTGGATTGTCGAACTCGTCATTTCACTGAGTGCTTTCTAATTTGCCGAACAGAACATACATATTATTTCATTTAACCCCAAGGTAGGTGTATGAGAGAGGCGGGCAGGTGTGGGATCTTCCTTTTGCAGACAGGGAACATGATGCTCAGAGATGCGGAGTGATTGTGGCCACGCGGCCCGTGGCATGATCAGCTCCAGCCTCCCTGCCCGGGGAGTGCCTTTGCCTACCACCCCAGCTTCCAGCTTCCCTAGGCTACCCCAGCGTCAGCCACCCACATCTCTCAGTTCCTGTTCAGATCTGCTGTAACAAAGACAAGAACTAGTTTGACCTGCAGGGATCTCGTCGCCCCGAGACTTTCGGATAGAATTATCTGGGCTGTGTGTATAAGTAGAATGAGGGACCAGTGGCGTCCTGGGAGAGGCTTCACGGTCTCATCTCGGAAGTGACCATCTAGGGCAGGAACAGAGAAGGGCTTCTTTGCATTATGGGATGGTCTGCTTATTTTGCTGTTGTTTGCAGTTTTAAAATACGCTATTTAGAAAATCATAAAAAGTTACATGTTGGTTGTAGAATAAAATTTAAAATATGTGAAAAAGTTTAAATAAGACTTTAAAAGTCGATGTGGCCCAGATGGAAACTATGTGACATTTGGGTATACTTCCTCCTAATATGTCATACCTGGCAATCTGTAAAATTGTGAGCAGGTTCAATGAATTATGTGCCCTGCATTTCACTTAATACGGTGGATACATTTCCCCATGCCTTTGTATGTTTTCCTAAAATATTCTCTTTGGCAGTAGCATATTTCATTATATCAATATTATCGGCTCCATGGCAATGTCCTAATTAGGTTGGTGCAAAAGTCATTGCGGTTTTTGGCATTACTTTCAATGGCAAAAACCGCAATAACTTTTGCACCAATCTAATTATCTCCAAACACCAATTCACTAGAATTTAGGTCTTTGCTACTATAAATAAAAGGCTCAGGTGAACATCCTTCTACCCAGGCCGTATTTTCAACACATCCCTGGGTTGTGTGAGCCACATCCTCATGTTACACAGACAAGTCACATTTCACCTCCCACGACTCCAGTGTGCTGGCAGCACGTGGCCGGCGCCAGTCAGGAGACTCAGCTGCCGCGCCAGCGCTAACGAGCAAGGACCGCTGAGCGTGGAACTGGCGCTTTCATGGAAAATATTCAAAGTGCGGTCAGAGTTTGTGTGTGAGGGGGACGCTGAGGATGCTGCTGAAAAGGCCGATGAGGGATTACTGGTGTGTTTCTTTTATTTGTGCAATGGTTCTATTCCTCCTCTTTTTTTTTTTTTTTTTTTTTTGAGACGGAGTTTCGCTCTTGTTACCCAGGCTGGAGTGCAATGGCGCGATCTCGGCTCACCGCAACCTCCGCCTCCTGGGTTCAGGCAATTCTCCTGCCTCAGCCTCCTGAGTAGCTGGGATTACAGGCACGCGCCACCATGCCCAGCTACTTTTTTGTATTTTTAGTAGAGACGGGGTTTCACCATGTTGACCAGGATGGTCTCGATCTCTCGACCTCGTGATCCACCCGCCTCGGCCTCCCAAAGTGCTGGGATTACAGGCTTGAGCCACCGCGCCCGGCTTTTTTTTTTTTTTTTTTTTTTTTTGAGACGGAGTTTCACTCTTGTTGCCCAGGCTGGAGTGTAGTGGTGAGTGGTGTGATATCAGCTCACTGCAAGCATCGCCTCCCAGGTTGAAGCAATTCTTCCGCCTCAGCCTGCCGAGTTGCTGGGATGACAGGCATGCGCCACCACACCCAGCTAATTTTGTGTTTTTTAGTAGAGACGGGATTTCTCTATGTTGATCAGGCTGGTCTTGAACTCTCGATCTCAGGTGATGTTTGGCCTACCTTGGCTTCGCAAAGTGTTGAGATTGCAGGTGTGAGCCACTGTGCCCTGCCTATCTCTGCTCTTTCTTCCCAACCTCAGATGAAAGAGAATTTGCTGTACAGGTGTCTAGCCAAGTGCCAGGCACTGCGCTAGGTGGCAGGTGGGGCTGCAGCCTCGGGCTGGAAGTCCTGGTTCCTGTCCTGAGGTCCTCACAGTGAGGGAGGAGCCAGGTGGGTGCAGAGGTGAAGAGATGCCCACTGCTTTGGGAGCATGCAGACAGACTCATAATCCAGCCTGCTGTGGCAAAGCCAGATAAACCAAGATTGACATAAGCCACCAACTTGCAGTCGTCCTGGGTACGTTACGTTTCGTCTTTCCGACTCCAGAACAGATCAATTCATGCATTTCCCCCGAGTAATAACGGGACCAGAGGAAGCCTCTGTGCGATAAAGGGATTTGGTGCCTGGCTGTGCGTCAGTGTGAATCCATGTCCCTGTTTTGTGACTGTGTCGTCCTGATGCCCTGGGGTGGGGACTCTGGGTCTGGCCAGACTGGGTGTCTCCTGTCGCGGACATCTCCCTGCCGTAAATACTCTGCAGTTCACAGTCTAGCCAGCTCGTCAGAGATGGTTGACTGCTCTGAAAGCTGACCTCATTTTTCCTGCTCACCCGTACTCCCACTTCCCTCCCCATAGAGCAGATGGCCTCTGGATTAGTGCCAGAGCTGTTCCCGGGGCAGAGAAGCATCTAGACTTTGTCACTACCAGGGGTGCGGCTCCACCCGAGCCTCTAGAAATGAGGGAGAGGACGACTCTGCCCTTCTGCAATTTAGATGTAGCCAGGATGAAACGGCACGGACAGGCTTTCCAGCAGGGAGCCTGGTGAAGCCTGCGTCACGTGGCCGATAGAGTGGTCCCTCCTCCATCCCTGTTACCCACACCGCTGTGTACTCATCTCCAAACCTGCAGTAGGAAGAGTCTTGATTCTCTTCTGCTGTATCCTTCGCGTTTCTCAAGTACCTCCAGAGAGACCAGGAACCTGTAAGCATCACAGATAAACAGAAATCAATCCAGAGAGATTTTAAAAAGAGCAATTTAGGAAGTACTGAGCTTACATCGAAAATGCAGAACAAACCACAGAGATCGTGCTCATTAAGTATCTTAGAAAATTGATATAATAGAAGATAAGACGAGCTTTCAAAGAAAGACTTTTTGTTAATTTGCAGACATTTATCATAATCTATGCATACATAGAGAAAGCAGATGATTCTCTAAGAACAGGGCTCCCCAGACCCCTGTTAGGCACCCCTTATGAGAATCTAATGACTGATGGTCTGAGGTGGAACCGTTTCATCCCATCTCCACCCCCAATTGTCTTCCATGAAACGGGTCCCTGGTGCCAAAAAGGTTGGGGATTACTGCTCTAGAACCTTCATTTTTTTCCAACTTTTATTTTCTGTTTGGGGGTGCCTGTGCAGGTTAGGTGGGTAATTGCATGTCACTGGGGTTTGGTGTGCAACTGATTTTGCCCCCCCGGGTGGTGAGCATAGTACCCCATGGGTCGTTTTCTGTGGGGTGCTCCTCCCACCCACCACCCCAAGTAAGCCTGGTATCTATTTTCCCCCTCTTTGTAACCGTGTGTTAGAACCTTCATTTGACCACATGAAATTGTGACTTTGAAAGGATGTGTCTAGATTAGTTCCTTGTAATCAACTATAGATTAGTTATCTCCTTTTGAGCGGCAGCTGCTCTTGCCTGATTTACATGTATTCTACTAAATAACTGCAGGAGAGACTACACATCAGAATTATAGGGCGTGGGTGTTAGAATCCGCTTCTGTAGGTGGTCATGGCTCTTGCATCATGGTAGGAGATTTGGAGACAGAGTCTTATCTGGTTCAAGGCTGTGGTTCCACAGCTATTAGACCAGCTTAGTAGCTTGACATCTTAGTCTGTTCCCTTACCTATGAAACTCCTACCTCACAACGTGATTATAGGGAATCATTAGGAAGAGGGCGTGAAAATATTTTATGAACTAGAAAGCAGGAACACCAATAGAAATTGTCTACTTCAACCCTTTCATTTCCCAGAGGAGAGACCTGAAGCTGAGAGATGTGTTGAAGGCTCCTTTGCTCAGAGTTTTCTAAATCCTAGTTTGATCTCTTTTGCTGGATCACACACTCTCGGACCACAGGTGACTCATTTTATTCTTGTGTCCCTCACAGCAGCTAACGTGCACGTGCTTCATTAGAGAGAGCTCCTGTGTCAGGGAGCAGTGTAATTATCTCCCATGACTGGCCCTAGTTTGGGAAAGAATTCCAGGCCAAAGACCTATCTAGAACCCAAGAATTTTGGTGGAAACTACCAGTTATTTGATTCCAAGCTAATCTTTAAGCTGAACTTTTTTTTTTTTCTTTTGAAATGGAGTCTCACTCTATCACTCAAGCTGGAGGGCAATGGCACAATCTCGGCTCACTGCAACCTCTGCCTCCTGGGTTCAAGCAATTCTCCTGCCTCAGCCTCCCAAGTAGCTGGAACTACAGGTGCCTGCCACCACACCTGGCTAATTTTTGTATTTTTGGTAGAAACAGGGTTTCACCGTATTGGCCAGGCTGGTCTCAAACTCCTGACCTTGTGATCCGCCCACCTCGGCCTCCCAAAGTGCTGGGATTACAGGCATGAGCCACCGCGCCTGGCCAACCTGAAGTATCTTAATGATACTTAATAAATCCTTAGATACAATGAAAAGAACCTAGCTGGGCATTTTCATGTCGCACTCGATACAGGGGCGTTTGAAAGGATAGAAGAACTTTATTTCATAGGATTTCACTCAACTGAACTTGTCAAGAAAATTCAGAAGATGTTAGAGTAATATACAAGTAATAAATCTGGCACGTGGCTCACGCTTATAATCCCAGCACTTTGGGAGGCCAAAGCAGGTGGATCATGAGGTTAAGAGATCAAGACTATGCTGGCCAACATGGTGAAAACCCCGTCTCTGCTAAAAATACAAATATTAGCTGGGGGTGGTGGCACTCACCTGTAGTCCCAGCTACTCAGGAGGCTGAGGCAGGAGAATCAGTTGAACCTGGGAGGCGGAGGTTGCAGTAAGCTGAGATCATGCCACTGTACTCCAGCCTGGGCGACACAGACTCCATCTCAAAAAACAAAAAACAACAAAACAAGTAATAGATCCGTAATGGAACATTGATACAAGGAAAGTAGTCCATGTGCATTCCTTGAGTTGGAGGAAAACACTCTCGTTACAAATTTTCCTGCTTCTCTAAAAGCAGCCATTGGAATTAATGTCAGAGATAATGCTAGACTGAGCTCTGGCTGAAGTCACGATGGGGTTGTCTCTGTTACAGCTTTAGAAATAATCGTGCCTATGAATCATAGTCATCACTGACCTTTACATTTTAAGATGTGAGCACAGTCTGGGCACAGTGGCTCAGGCCTGTAATTTCAGCACTTGAGAGGCCAAGGTGAGAACTGCTTGAGGCCAGGAGTTAAGAGACCAGCCTAGACAACACAGTGAAACCCCATCTCTACAGAGAAATAAAGTTAGCCAGGCCTGTGGCATGCCTGTAGTCCCAGCTACTCAGGAGAGTGAGGCAAGAGGGTTCTTTGAGCCCAGGAGTCACAGGCTGCAGTAAGGTGTGAGTGTACCAGTGCCGCCTCTCGCCTAGGTGACAGTGAGACCCCTGATGGTATCTCCAAAAAAAACAAAAGTTGGGGGGCACAAAAGGATGCAAAAGCAGCACCAGCCTCAAAATAGATGAGAGTTTGCTGAACGGCAGGACCTCTACAGGGCATGAATCTCGCTCCTGAGATCAGAAGCCCTGGGGGAACTTGCTGCCAGCGGATTTCCAGGTGTCCTGGTGGAGGAAGGGGAGACTCTGAGGCCCGCCACGTGCTGTCGTACTCAGAGGCTTTGTTTATCGTGGCTTCCTGGAAACCGGGAGCATGTGTTCTGGTAATGGCTGACGATGGGAGATGAGGCATACAAAGTTCTTCGTGGCTGAACCACGTTTCCAGAAGGCGCAGGGGTGGGTGTTTCCAGTAGGTCAGGAGTGTAGGATTTTTGTTCCCACCCCTGGCAGCTCTTGAGGGCACACTCAGCCACTTGTGCCCTGAGTTTTGCTGCACCCCGCGTCGCGCGCCAGCACTGGGGTCAGATGCTTCCATCTGCTGCAGCTTCTGCCCGGCCAGGCAGTAGTGTAAGATGCCACTGTTAGACAAATAATGACCCTGACGAGATTCTTAAGACCGTGGGTTTTGCTTTCTCCTGTTTGTGGGTGGTCCAAGGGATATTAGATTATTTATCTTTATGCTTTTTGACAAATCATGAATACAGAAAAAAGAATCTGCATATTCAGTCATGGACAGCATATGTCTCAAGGCCGTAGTGTTCAGGGTGAAATTCCAAAAGGGTAGTCACACCTTATGAATGTGGATAGGGCCGGTGGTCTGAAGGGAACACCTAGACCTCATTAGGAGAATTACAAATCAGTTTAATCTGGGCATTTGCTTGGTGTGGTAGACTGAATAGGGGCCCCCAACGATGTCTGCACCCTGATCCCCACAGTCTGTAGATGTGTTACCTTACACAGTACAAAGGCCTTTGCAGGTGTGATTAGGGATCTTGAGATGGGGGATCATTTAATTTAATTATTATTACTATTTTTGCATCTCGCTCTGCCACCCAGGAGTGCAGTGGCACGATCTCAGCTCGCTGCAACCTCCACCTCCTGAATTCAAGTGATTCTCCTTCCTCAGCCTTGGGATTACAGGCAAGGACAACCATGTCAGGCTCATTTTTGTATTTTTAGTAGAGATGGGGTTTCGCCATGTTGGCCAGGCTGGTCTTGAACTCCTGGCCTCAAGTGATCTGCCTGCCTTGGCCTCCCAAAGTGCTGGGATTACAGGTGTGAGCCACTGCGCCCGACCAAGGAGATCATTTTAGACTCTTTGGGTGGACCCAGAGTAATTACAAGGATCCTGAAAGAGGGAGGCAGGAGGGTCAGAACCCGGGAGAGGAGTTGGGGAGACAGAAGCAGAGGGCAGAGACGAGAGAGACACCAATCTGCCGGCTTCCATGATGGAAGAAGAAGCCTCTCGAAGCTGGGGGAAGCAAGCATCTGATTCTCCCCTTGAGCCTCTAGAAGGAGCCAGCCCTGCAGGGCCATTTTTGACTTCTGGTCTCCAGAACTTTAAGAGGGTAAATTGACTGGGTGCGATGGCTCACACCTGTAATCCCAGCACTTTGGGAGGCCAAGGTGGGTAGATCACGAGGTCAAGAGATCGAGACCGTCCTGGCCAACATAATGAAACCATGTCTCTGCTAAAAATACAAAAATCAGCTGAGCGTGGTGGTGCGTGCCTGTCGTCCTAGCTACTTGGGAGGCTGAGGCAGGAGACTCACTTGAACCTGGGAGGCGGAGGTTGCAGTGAGCTGAGATTGTGCCACTGCACTCCAGCCTGGCGGCAGAGTGAGACTCCATCTCAAAAGAGAAAAAAAAAAAAAGGATACCTTTCTGTTGTTTTAAACTGCTGAATTGGTGCTATTTTGCTTCAGCAGCAACGGGAAGCTGTTCTACCTGGTAAGCCTTTGGTTAACCGGACAGCCTGGTAAGGAGACGCGGGATGGGGCCTACAGACGAGGGGCCCTGCAGACACCCGCAGATGGCCAAGAACACAGGCTTTTCATCTTCACAGCAAACTCCGTTCCCCTGCGGATGGGCCGCTCCAGACACAAGTCAGTCCTTTCATTTGGGTGCCTTCACAGATTGAGAGGTTACTCACACCACACCGCTGGATTTCGATTGTCTCAGACCTCCCTATTGTGACAGAATCATCATAACGAGCGCACCACAGCCACTCTCCATTGATAGCTAGTAATTACAATTCCGTAAGTCTCGTACTGGCGAAACTGCAGAAATCGTTCCAAGCTGGGGTGGGAGGGATGGAAGGAACGGGAGGGGCAGGAGAGACCTCACTGAATTCCGTGTAGGAAGAAGTTCATGTCCACGAGAGGGCCTTTTGATCTGATAGAAAGAAGTTTCACAGAACTGCCCTGGCAGTGACTCTTACCTCATCTGGTAGAAATCTTCATGGTGCACGCAGTTGAATGCACTTTGAAAGTTGTAGGGCAGAACGTGGGTGTTTGTTGGTATCACTTCTTACCTGGTAGGCAGAAGGCAGGCAGTGGGGGTTTCAAAGCAGGGGAATGGGAAGATTGCTTTGCCTGAAAGCAGGAATTGTCCATTCTGGCTGCACGTTGGCATAACTTGGGAGATTAAAAAATAAATCCTAATGCCTGAATCACACCCCAGATGAGTTAAATGAGAATGTCTTCAGGTGGGACCCAGGCCTTGGTTTCAACTGCCAAGACCAAGAACTACAGCATTAAGAAAGAATTTATCAGCTGGGTGTGGTGGCTCATGCCTGTGATCCCAGCACTTTGGGAGACTGAGGCAGGCGGATCACAAGGTTAGGAGATCAAGACCATCCTGGCCAATGTGGTGAAACCCCGTCTCTACTAAAAATGCAAAAATTAGCCAGGTGTGGTGGCACGCACCTGTAATCCCAGCTACTCAGGAGGCTGAGACAGAAGAATCACTTTAACTCAGGAGGCGGAGGTTACAGTGAGCCGAGATCGTGCCACTGCATTTCAGCCTGGTGACAGAGACTCCTTCTCGAAAAAAAAAAAAAAAAGAATTTATCTGGAGAACACGTAGAGGGAAGAGAACAATGAATGTATGTGGATAGATAAGTGATAGGCTGATAGATGTTAGTTTCTTAGGACTGACAACAATTTACTACGTGGCTTTATTTATTTATTTATTTATTTATCTGAGACTGAGTCTTGCTCTGTTGCCCAGGCTGGAGTGCAGTGGCGTGATCTCTGCTCACTGTAACCTCCGCCTCCCAGGTTCAAGCGATTCTCCTGCCTCAGCCTCTGGAGTAGCTGGGATTATAGATGTGCACCACCACGCCCAGCTAGTTTTTGTACTGTTCTTAGAGACAGGATTTTACCGTGTTGGCCAGGCTGGTCTCAAACTCCTGACCTCAGGTGATCCTTCTCGGCCTTCCAAAGTGCTGGAATTGTAGGCGTGAGCCATCGGGCCTGGCCCACTGCAACCCCCAGGCTGAACTCTCACTTTCCTATGAGTTGAAGAGAAGAGCCAGGGAGTATCTACGTTCCATAGCGAGCTGGCCACGGGGGAATCTCCGCCTCCTGGGTTCAAGCAAATCTCCTGCCTCGGCCTCCTGAGTAGCTGGGATTACAGGCAGCTGCCACCATGCCCAGCTAATTTTTGTATTTTTCGTAGAGATGGGGTTTCTCCACGTTGACCAGGTTGGTCTTGAACTCCTGACCTTAGTTGATCCACCCCCATCAGCCTCCCAAAGTGCTGGAATTACAGGTGTGAGCCACCGTGCCCAGCCTGCGGCTTTAAGAGCAACAAAAATTTATTCTCATGGTTTCGGAGACTGCCAGTTTGAAATGCAGGCAGTGCGGGGCTTCTCTGAAGGCTCCAGGGAAGAATCCTTCCTCCCCAGCTTCTGTGGGCTCCAGGCATTCCGTGGCTTCTGATGCATCGCCTCAACCTCCGCCTCGTGTCTCACTGCATCCTCCTCCTCTCTACACGGACACAAGCCATTGGGTTTAGAGTCTACCCTGGTCAGCAGGATCTCGTCTCAATCCTTAACTATTACATATGTGCAAAAGCAATTGGGATTTTTGCCGTTAAAAATAATAGCAAAAACTGCAGTTACTTTTGTAGCAATCTGATAATTATATCTGCAAAGGCCCTATTTCCAAATAAGGTCACATTCTAGATAGATAGATAGATAGATAGATAGATAGATAGATAGATAGATAGATAGAGTAGATAGGTAGGTAGGTAGCTAGCTAGGTAGGTAGGTAGATCAACCACTTCTGAAGAAGGAGCAGATGCAGGCGTCCACAGCTGGTTAGCAGGGGAGCATTCCCATTCATCTTCTTTGCTTGGAAGAGAAAAGGGAACAAGAGGAAAAGATAAAAATGTGCTTACGCTGGAGGGAACTCTCAAGAGCCAGACAAAATGAAAAAATACTCAGGGACAAAGTCAGTGGTCCACCTATACGCCTGGGATTTTCGCAGAGTGGCAGCCTCCTCTTATGGAATACCTTGCAAGGCATTTGTGCTTTACAGCCATAGGCATAAATGTAAATAGCACCTCTTGGAACACTACCTGAGGGTAGGTAAATTTAAACAGAGCCTAATCCAGGTGTCCCCAGACTTTTTACACAGGGGGCCAGTTCACTGTCCCTCAGACCGTTGGAGGGCCGCCACATACTGTGCTCCTCTCACTGACCACCAATGAAAGAGGTGCCCCTTCCTGAAGTGCGGCGGGGGGCCGGATAAATGGCCTCAGGGGGCCGCATGTGGCCCTTGGGCCGTAGTTTGGGGACACCTGGCCTAATCTGACTGATTCTAGGGGAGCCTTGTTCCTTCTCTACTGACCAAGCTGATAATTTGGTCTGCATTTTTTTGTTTGTTTGTTTTTGGATGGATTCTCACTGTGTTGCCCAGGCCTGAGCGCAGTGCTGTGATTTCAGCTCACTGCTACCTGTGCCTCCCAGGTATAAGGGATTCTCCTGCCTCAGCCTCCCAAGTAGCTGAGACTACAGGCACATGCCACCACGCCCGGATAATTTTTTATATTTTCAGTAGAGATGGGGTCTCACCATGTTAGCCAGGATGGTCTTGATCTCCTGACCTCGTGATCCGCGCGCCTCAGCCTCCCAAAGTGCTGGGATTACAGGTGTGAGCCACCACGCCCGGCTCTATTTTTTGTTTTTGTCTTTAGTAGCGTTTCTAGGCTCCAAACAGAGGCTAGCAACAGCAGGTAAGGTGCCGTGTGCTTTCGGGGAGCGCCTCAGTTACTGGTAATACTTGCCTTCCCTCCCGCTTCTTGGCGTGGGTGAGAGGGGTTAGGAGGTGGGAATGGGGCTCTTACCACCCATGCAAGGGGGGACTTACTGTCTTCTCCCAGGCAGAGCTGGGGTGGGGGCAGAGCGGAGACCTGCTGCCTGCTGGGTGGAGTAGGTGACAGAAGACTGCCCAGAGGTGGAAGCTTTTCCCGGTCACCTGCTTCCCTCCCCATCCTCTCTGATCTCAGCCACCCTCCCTGACCTTGTTCCCTCAGGCTGAATTTTCACTTTCCTATGGGTTGAAGAGTATTCAAGCGCCATAGCCAGCTGGCTGAGGGGGAAACACAGCCACTGCTTTTTTTTTTCCCCCCTCATTTTAATGACAAAGAGAACAGATAGTTTTAGAAAGTGTGAGGCTGACACTCATCAATGATTTTATCGAAATCTCCCACGATGCAAGGGTGAGGCACGCTGGATTTGCCACTCATGCACCGGAAATAAAAGCCCAGCTTCCTTGCTGACTGTGTGGCCTCAAGTGGGCTTCTTAACTGCAATGCGTGTGAATTTTCTCCTCTGCAGAGTGGAAAGTTGCAGAGCTGTTATGCAGATTGTGTGTGAGAGTGCACGTTGCATACTTAGCACCGCGTGTGACACGGGCCAGCTTCCCCGTGAAGTTCCCTGAACCTTGAGTGCCATTTTCTTTTGCTCAAGTTCACGTGACTCAAGTTAAGTGGAATCAGGGCCCTCTCTTCCATTGTAAGAGCCTGTGGTTGATGAAAGAAATGTTAGCCTACAATTCCAAAAACATTCCTTCCTCCACATATTACCCAAAACCCCAGCTTTCCCTATGTACATCACATCATATGTGAGAATGGCATATTTTAAGTAGAAGTGATCTCTTTTTTTTTTTTTTTTTTTTTTTTTGAGACAGAGTCTTGTTCTGTTGCTCAGGCTGGAGTGCAATGGTGCAATCTTGGCTCACTGCAACTTCCGCCTGCCAGGTTCAAGTGATTCTCTTGCCTCAGCCTCCCCAGTAACTGGGCTTACAGGTGTGTGCTACCATGCCTGGCTAATTTTTTGTATTTTAGTAGAGACAGGGTGTCAGCATGTTATCCAGGGTGGTCTTGATCTCCTGACCTAATGATCTGCCCACCTTGGCCTCCCAGAGTGCTGGGATTACAGGCATGAGCCACTGTGCCTGACCGAAGTGATCTCATTTTATCATTAGTGAATTAATAAAATACAGAAAGGTTCACTGACCAGTTTTCCCTCATATTTGGGGACCTTTCTAGGGAGTAGGGAAAGCTGCAAATAGACTGGAATAATTTAGAACTTCACGGAGTAGTGGAAAGGTCACATTTAAAATAACCTAAAAAAGTCAGACCTTATTATTTTGGAATTCATTTGAAATATCAGGTAATTCAGGCCTACCTCTTGATTCTTTCCTTTTGGTTCGTGGTTCTTATTGAACACTTTGAAACCGAGGATTCAGGACCCCCATTCTTGCTTTCCTTATTTATACGCGTCTGGGAAATTGTTAATACGTTGGCTTTCTTATTTTATGTATTATGAAATATAAACCTTTCTTTTAAAATTATCATATACATTGCAATATTTGATAAATTGGAAAATTCTAATGTCCTCACCCACCCCACCCCAGACATATACCTAATTAATTTCTAATTGCGATTTTACTGTGCTAACAACCTTTACTGTGATGAATTAGCATGCCTTTATCTTATAGAGGTATTTGTGAGGATCAGTTAATGAGTCATATGTTTCATATGCCTGAGTCACTCCGAGGGAATAATTTAGGTGTTTAGAAGCGTGTTAGTCGCTCCTTTTGGGACTCTGGAGACTTTAGTACATTTCGGCCGCACCACTGGTCCGAGGAGTCCACGTATCCTTCCTTCCGCTGCTCAGCTGAGAGCTGGGCATGACGGAGGCACTAGGGAGAAGAAAGATTTCATGTGAAAAGCCAAGACAGCAGCAACCATGTCTATATCCAAGGCTGCGGCTGGGAGGGTTTTTTGTTTTGTTTTCTTTTGTTTTTCTTGAGGCAGAGTCTCACTCTGTCGCCCAGGCTGGAGTGCACTGGTCTGGCCTCGGCTCACCGCAACCTCCTCCTCCCGGGTTTAAGCGATTCTCCTGCCTCAGCCTCCGGAGTAGCTGGGACTATAGGCACGTGCCACCACGCCCATCTAATTTTTGTATTTTTAGTAGAGACGGGGTTTCACCTTATTGGCCAGGCTGGTCTCGAACTCCTGACCTTGTGATCCGCCCGCCTTGGCCTGCCTCCTGAAGTGTTGCGATTACAGGCGTGAGCCACCGCTCCCGGCTGGGAGTTTTTGAATGAGCTGACTCATCTGAGCCAGCCTGACGGTGACCATCACCTTTGCAAAGCTGCTCCCCACTGTCCGTCAGGCTGAGGCGCCGTGTCGCCGGGAAGATGGACCCCATCAGCTTGTTCATAACATGCTCCCTTTTTGTTCAAGCAGACAGACATGGCTGGAAGCAAAACTAGAAGGCAGCCTTCATGAATTACAAATGACAGAAACAAGCCCAGGCCTGTCGGGTGAGCTGTGCGAGGTCACACCGCTAGGAAGGGACGGTGTTGGGAGTCAAACGCAGGTCTCCTGTGTGCTGGCCCCTGCCCCAGCCACTCTCTGGAGGAAGGGGCCCGTTCCTCAGATGGGTCAGGTTTGCAGCCCTGCCTGGGAGGGCCGCCCACTACACACACTCCTGCCGTGATTGCTTTCGGGGCAGTCTGGGGTGACTCGGCTTTCTAAGCTGAGTGTCATGCTTTATTCCTCTGCATAGAAGTTTAGAACTCGATGCACCTCTAGCTCCTCCTTGGGAAGTGGGGACGTTGGTGGGGTTAAAAAAGACACACATGGGTCAAAAAATGAAACAAGGCTGTGTGAGCAATGCTGCCATCTAGTGAGACATGCTCCGGCCACCCGGGAGGCTTCGTGGTCCTGCTGGAATCCCACCGTCAAGTATCTCAACGTCCTAAGCTTCGTAAATGAAACAGGGCCATGGCGCTGTCAGTAATGAGGTCTTTGTATGGCAGAGCAGGAAGGTTTCAATTCATCGTCCCCGCCTCTCTTCTTTAGAAAGGACCCGCGCCCTGAGCAGGGCTTCCGTCAGGGTGGAGCTGGTTTTGGCACCACAGAAAGCCCACGCAGATCTGCAGTGAGTTCTGGCTCACCTACTTATTAGCTGAGGCATGGTGGTGGTGGTGGTGGTGGTTGCTGTTGTTTTAATTGTGGTAAAATATGCGTCATACAAAAAACTGGTCATTCTATTTTTTTTTTTTTGAGACGGAGTTTCGTTCTTGTTACCCAGGCTGGAGTGCAATGGCGCGATCTCGGCTCACCGCAACCTCCGCCTCCTGGGTTCAGGCAATTCTCCTGCCTCAGTCTCCTGAGTAGCTGGGACTACAGGCGCGCGCCACCATGCCCAGCTAATTTTTTGTATTTTTAGTAGAGACGGGGTTTCACCACGTTGACCAGGATGGTCTCGATCTCTTGACCTCCTGATCCACCCGCCTCGGCCTCCCAAAGTGCTGGGATTACAGGCGTGACCCATGGCACCCGGCCCTCTAATCATCTTTAAGTGTACAGTTCTATCAAGCGTGTCCAAGCCACAGCCTGGGGCCACGTGAGACTCAGGATGGCTTTGGATGCAGCCCAGTACCAATCTGTAAACTTTCTTAAGACATTGTGAGACTTTTTTGGTGATGTTTTTTCCCCTTTTAGTTCCTCGGTTATCATCAGTGTCAGTGTTTTTGTTTGCCTGGTTGGTTGGCTTGTTTTGTTTGTTTTGAGACACAGTTTTGCTCTTGTTGCCCAGGCTGGAGTACAATGGCGCAATCTCGGCTCACTGCAACCTCCACCTCCTGGGTTCAAGTGATTCTTCTGCCTTAGCTTCCCTACTAGCTGGGATTACAGGCATGCACCGCCATGCCCGGCTAATTTTGTATTTTTAGTAGAAACGGAATTTCTCCATGTTGGCTAGGCTGGTCTCGAACTCCAACCTCAGGTGATCCGCCCGCCTCGGCCTCCCAAAGTGCTGGGATTACAGACATGAGCCACTGCGCCCGGCCTAGTGTCAATTTTTTACGTGTGGCTTAAGACATTAGTTCTTTCAGTGTGACCCAGGGAAGCCAAAAGATTGGGCTCCCCGACTCTTCATGGTATTAAGTACATTCGCACTATTGTGCAGCCGTCACCGCCATCCACCTCCAGAACTCTCCCCAGCTTCCCAACTGAAACTGCACCATTCACCACGAACGGCCCGTCCTCCCTCACCAGCCCCGGCAACCCCCTTTCTGCTTGTCTCCATGAATTGGCCTGCTCCATGTACCTCACGTAAGTGGGATCGTACAGAGCCTGTCCTTTGGTTAATGGCCTATTTCACTTGGCATAATGTCAAGTTTCATGCAGATTGCGTTGTAGGTCAGAATTTCCCTCCTTTTGAAGGCTGAAGAGTACGCTGCTGTGTGCATAAACCACATTTTGTTTATCCATTCATGTATCAGCCTTGGGGTTGCTTCTGCCTCTTGGCTCTTGTGAATAATTCTGCTGTGAACATGGGTGTACACATATTTCCTGAGACTTTGCTTTCGTTTCTTTTTTTTTTTTTTAAATTATACTTTAAGTTCTGGGCTACATGTGCAGAACGTGTAGGTTTGTTACATAGGTATACACATGCCATGGTGGTTTGCTGCCTCCATCCACCGGTCATCTACATCAGGTATTTCTCCTAGTGCTATCCCTCCCCTAGCCCCCACCTGCTGCCATCCCTCCCCTAGCCCCCCACCTGCTGCTATCCCTCCCCAGCCCCCCACCTGCTGCTATCCCTCCCCAGCCCCCCACCTGCTGCTATCCCTCCGCTAGCCCCCACCCCCCCGACAGGCCCCAGCATGTGATGTTTCCCTCCTTGTGTCTGTTGTTCTCATGGTCCAACATGCTTTCAGTTCTTTGGGATATGTCCAGCAGTAGAACGCTGGGTCATATGGTGATTCTCTTGTAATCTGTCGAGGAGCTGCCATACTGTTTTCCATGGCAGGCACCGTTTCACACTCGAACCAAGAGTGCGTAAGGGTTCCGGTTTCTCCGCCTCCTTAGCCATCCTAAGGGGGTTTGGATCTGTGTCTTCCTCATTATTAGAAATGATGAGTATCTTTTCGTGCCTCTTGGCCATTTGACCACTCAAAGCCTCAATCCTCTTCTATAGAATGGGGACAGTGTCTGTCCCCTAGTGTAGTATCTGTAGCCTGAGATTGCTGTGAAGATTATGTTCATTATTCTAAAAGAAGTCAATTGTTTTTAGTTCTGTGCACTGTTCTAGGTACTGCTTTTAAATTTTATGTATATATATTATATATCTCATGCATTTTACTGAATATGTATTTACATGTTTATATATAATTATATATACAAATTATTATTGTTATTATTTGAGATAGAGTCTCACTCTGTTGCCCAGGCTGGAGTGCAGTGGCACAATCTCAGCTCACTGCAACCTCTGCCTCCCAGGTTCAAGCAATTCTCCTGCCTCAGCCTCCCTCAGCTGAGTAGCTGGGGGATTATAGGTGCATGCCACCATGCTTGGCTACTTTTGTATTTTTAGTAGAAATGGGTTTTCACCATGTTAGCCAGGCTGGTCTTGAACTCCTGACCTCAGGTGATCCACTTGCCTCGACCTCCCAAAGTGTTGGGATTACAGGCGTGAGCCACACACCTAGCCTATAAATTATTTTTAATAAGTAAAGTATATATTTTATATAGACACATACACACACACACACACACACACACAGAGAGAGAGAGAGAGAGAGAGAGAGAGAGAGAGAGAGAGAGAGAGAGAGAGAGAAAGTGGGGGGGGGGGTTGGAATCCGACCTGAGAAGCTCTATAAAGTCAGCTTGCACAGATGACTCACAGAGCGTGGCTCTCTGTCTTATTGTAGCCAGCAACACATTTAAAGGTGAGGCAAACATACCTAAAAGAATTTAACATGCCTCTGAGAAATAGTGGTGGAACTGGTGAATTTAGAACGCGGAGGCATCTGTCACCTGGGAACACGGTACGGGTCTGTTTTCAGCAGTAATCTCGTGATGAATGCCCTGAACGTAGCCCTTCTGCAGGGTCCACCCTGCAGCTTAGAGATTCCTTCGCAGCCCCCTTCAAAGGCGCCGAGACTGTCTCGGAGTTTCTGCTCAAGACCACAGTTTCTTGTTTTCCTCCAAAGACAGATTGTACCTTCTCATCTGAATAGGCTTTGTGATGGAATGCAGGTGCCTCCAGGGATTAACTGCTGCTCTTGGGCCAGGTGGCCCACCCTCTCCAAACGCGCAGTTCACACCGCCAGGGCTTCATCATACTTTATGAAACTGGCGACTCAGAAGCAGCAACCACTTTGTTGAGTCCATTAGGAGGTAAGAGAAGGATTGGTAGCAGAGTAATGAGAATTCCCGTGCACAAATGATGAGTAGGAAAGATGAATGGTGGTTGCCACTGCTTTCTGAACACAATGAGGGCAAGAGGTGCCGTCCACGAATGCGCGTCATCTAGAGCCTTTATTCTTCTAGGAAAAGATCTGCCGACCTGCTCTCCACTGAGAAGGTGGCTTGCCGACTCGCCTGAACGTGTGTCTGGATTGCTAACACTTGCAGAGAGTGCATTGGCTGTTGAAATGGCCTGTCCTTTGGGAAAACTGTGCAGACTCAGAGAGAGTGCAAAACGCTAAAATCTTAATTCATTCCCCCTCCTCTACCACTTTCATGATGACCTTGGGCAGCGTTTTTCAACTGCAGAGAGAAACACAGAAGTCGCTCACTGCTGTAAGCAGACCCCTGTGAGCAGCCACCTTTTCCCGTCGCCCTGACAGCGCGCTCCGGCTTACCACGCTGCGTTTCTCTCCAGAGTTACCAAGGTCACTGTCTTTCAACTTTGGGAGCCATCTGTGAATATCATTAACTTAGTATCACAGCAACAAAAATAATAATTATAGCGAATGCTTGGGTACTTACCATAGGCCAGGCACTGTGCTGAGGGCTTTGCTCTGTAATATTCCTATGAAGTAAGTAAATTATTCTCATTTTAATTAGTTAATTAATCAAGAGAGATCTCTTTCTGTTGCCCAGCTGGGGTACTGTGGTGTGATTACGGCTCACTGCAGTCTTGAACTCGTGGGCTCCAGTGGTCCTCCCACTTTTACCTCCCAAAGTGCTGGATTAAAAGCATGAGCCACGATGCCTGGCCCCTTCTCATTTTAAAGATAAGGAAGGGCCGGGCACGGTGGCTCATGCCTGTAATCCCAGCACTTTGGAAGGCTGAGTCAGGCGGATGGCGAGATCGAGAGATTGAGAACAGCCTGGCCAACATGGTGAAACCCCGTCTCTACTAAAAACAGAAAAATTAACTGGACGTGGTGGTGTATGCCTGTAATCCCAGCTCCTTGGGAGGCTGAGGCAGGGGAATTGCTTGAACCCGGAGGCAGAGGTTGCCTTGAGCCGAGGTCATGCCACTGCACTCCAGCGTGGCAACAGAGCAAGACTCCGCCTAAAAATAAATAAGTAGGAAAATGAGGTACGAGTTGATAGAAATAGACACTACCTGCAAGGAGGAATCGCACACTTATGGAGTCCTAAACATTTCATCGACAACTGTTCTATTGAGCACTGACTTCGTTGTTTTTGGTTGGAATGAAGAAGATTGGTAGATACCATTTCTATGAGTTAATAAAAAGTTTTATGTTCATAGTAAACTTGTTTAGGAGATCTGGCTTTGTCTTCCTTGAAATATTAAGGATAGATTTGTAAGTTTAGGTAAGAATACACATTTGGTTTAGGACTGCTCATATTTAGTTACACAGTCTTCAGTCTTAATTCACCTCACCTCTCCCCGTACAACTTCTTTTCTTTCTTTTTTCTGTTAAATTACAACATCACCTCTTGATCATTCTGAGACCTAATTTTCTAGCTTGTAAGTTATTCATACTTTTCCCCTCACCTCTTCCCTCTCTTTTGGATCTTATCAGTTTATTTCCATCTCTGAGAAGAGGCGGGCAACAGAAATAAAAGGATTCCATGAAAATCAGTTCATTCTGTCATTTATTAGCAACTTACACAACAGGTTTGGCAGAAAAGAAAATGGGAACTAAAACAGAGTAATTAAAAAGAAAGTCACTTGCTTAAACATTGCAAATCTTTCTACCTCTTCTAAGCATTACTAACATCTAACTAATAAACTAAGTGGAAAACAGACCAGTGCAACATTTGGGGTTAATTGGTACAAACATTGATTATAGTAACTAGTCATTAAATGCTTTATAAGGTATATATGCTACTAGCATAATGTCTGTATGAACAGTGTCTACTGAATACTCATGCTGTAAACACATCATGGTTAGAAGCACGCGTTTAAACGTTCTCTGGAGTCTTGTACATTGCGGCATCCTGAATCTCCATGCCTGTTTGTTATCATTGGGAGGGCAGCTTTGGGGACAGGATTATAAAGAGATGGAAAGGACCCAGTGAGGTGGCTCACGTCTGTAATCCCAGCACTTTGGGAGGCTGAGGTGGGCCGATCATGAGGTCAGGGGTTCAAGATTAGCCTGAGTAATGTGGTGAAACCCCATCTCTACTAAAAATACAAAAAGTCGCTGGGTGTGGTGGTGCACGCCCGTAATCTCAGCTACTCAGGAGGCTGAGGCAGGAGAATCGCTTGAACCTGGGATGTGGAGGTTGCCGTGGGCCAAGATCGCACCCCTGCACTCCAGCCTGGGCAACAGAGCAAGACTCCATCTCAAAGGAAAAAAAAAAAAAAGAAAGAGATGGAAAGAAGAGCAGACCTGGGGAGGCATGGAGCTGTCACGGGAATGGTATTTTCAGGAGCTGCCGAAGAGGCAGAGAAGGAAGGTAAAACATTTAAAAAGGGCAAAGTATGGGCTTCGTCCCTTAGCTTGGCCTTTGTTAGGCACCCGGAAGCCACCTGTACCCAGGCAGGTCATGGGGAAGGCTGCGTCTCTCACAGACAGAGAGAGGGAGGTGGGCAGAGCACTGGTTTAGGAGGAAGACAGCAGCAGAGGGCTTGGATGGCAGAAGGCAGGTTTCACAGATATTTAGAATGAAGCCCAAAGTCCTTGAAGATGGGGAGAAGCGGATAGTGAGGCTGATACTCTGGCTTTGGTGCTGGGCGCTGCGTGGACAGTGAGCTATTAAGTGGTGCAGAGAAAGCCGAGGAGTAAGGCTGAACCTCCAAGGGAGGAGTTCCGTTTTGGACACGTGGGCTCTGGTGTCTGTGGGGCTCTCAGTGTGGGACACATGTGAACGGGCGTCTGGTCAGACGCAAGGCTTGCCGTGCATGGCAGGGGTACAGATGAGCCTTGGGGGTAAGGGATTCTAAAGCCAGCTCTTCTGGGACCCGGGTGTCCTGGGTCTAGCTGTCCCCTCCACGGCCCCACTGTCTTGTCGATACTGTAATAGACATAAGCTGTGTTACTGTGTTCTGGTCACACTGTAGACGGTCACGCAAGCATTCATTCCTTCAGCATACACGAGCCAGGCCTCGTGCTCCTTCCTGAGGGTACAAAGGACCGAGCGTCCAGTGCCTGAGGTGGGGCTTTGCCTGCTACCAGGGTGTCTTGGTGGAGGGAGGGCAGTGAAGGCGATGGGCTCTTCTCGATCTGCTCTGATGTGTTTCTTGGATGGGAGGCAGCTTAACGATGTTCCTTTTTCAAAAAACGTTCCTTAATGATTGATTATATATTGACACATTGTAGTCATATGTATGTTTATGGGGTACAATATAGTGTTATAATTTTTGAATACTATATGAAATGCTTAAATTAATCAACATATCCATCACCTCTGATATTTAACTTTTTAGTGACAAACACATTAGAAAATTGTCGACTTAGCAATATTGAAATGTGCAGCTCTCAATTATTAGCTGTATTCAGCCTGCTGTGTAATTGATCTAAAAAAAAAAGTCAGGTTTATTCCTCCTATCTAACTGATACTTCGTACCCGTCAAGCCCAGTGACCCCAGTGCCTAGATGAGGGCCGGGGACTAAGACCCAGGCTCCACCGAGCAAATGGGGGAGCCTGCTACTTATGGGGTCAGGGCTGGGGGGGCTCCAGCTGCTCATCTGCATTGCCATTATGGAGCAGGGCTAGATGCTGACCCCCCCACCGCACAGAATGGTGTGTGCCGCGCCTCGGACCGCCGTCACGGCGTGGGTGGACACGGTGAGGCTCAGCAGGCTCCAGGAAGCCGGCTTCAGGATCGCCATTCGCCTTGTCTCCACCTTTAAACAGCCTCCCGTTCACAGCTCTCCATTGATAGGATACGCAGTGAACAACTTCATCAGGTTAAACTACAGCAAATGTCACCACTTACTCTGTCACTCTCTGATCCTGGGGGAGAACAGTGCAGCGTAGAATACTGAGCTGGTTCTTGAGCATTCAGGTCATTCAGTGTTTGGGGTGCCCGCTACCTGCCGGGTGTTTGGGGCCGGGGGAGTGAAGATGAGACAGGCTGAGTCCTTCTCTTTAGGGATCTCACCAGGCGCAGTGCTTGGAGATGCGGGTCACACTGGGGACATGCCATGGCAGGGGCGCAGATGTCAGCTGGGAGAAGAGACAGAGGCCAGGTATGAATTCTGCCGGGTATCTGAAAGAGTGCTTCATAGCTTTGCATTAGATGAACTGTTTATAGGAAAGGTAATCCAGAAACAAATACTAAGCATTGTATGGTTGGGTGAACTAGAGGCTGTATTATCTGATCTAACTCTCTCTCTCTCTCTTTTTTTTTTTTTTGAGAGACAAAGTCTCATTCTTGTCACCCAGGCTGGAGTGCGGTGGCTTTATCTTGGCTCACTGCAACCTCTGCCTCCTGGGTTCAAGCGATTCTCGTGCCTCAGCCTCCCAAGTAGGTGGGATTACAGGCGCCTGCCACCCCACCCAGCTAATTTTTGTATTTTCAGTAGAGACGGGGTTCTAACACGTTGGCTCAGCTTGTCTCAAACTCCTCATCTCAGGTGATCCACCTGCCCCAGCCTCCCAAAGTGCTGGGATTACAGGCAGGAGCCCCCATGCCTGGCCCCAATCTAACTCTCGATTCCTCCTTTATAACTATTCAGCAGCCTAAGAAACACAGCAAAACCCCAACTATAAAAAAAAAAATTAGCCAGGCCTGGTGGCATGTGCCTGTGGTCTCAGTGCTTTGGGAGGCTGGGGTGGGAGGACCACTTGAGCCTGGAGGTCTAGATTGCAGGGAGCTATGATCACGCCAGTGCCCGCCAGCCTAGACAGCAGAGTGAGACCCTGTCTCAGAAAAACCCCGATAAACCAAAAAATCCCGTGTATTTCTGCTTCCCTTAAATGCACAATACCAGCCGCAGACAGGGCTGGCCCTGCACCCCCCGCGGCGTAACTGGACATCTGCGTGGACTCATGGAGTTTGGGGAGAGCAGGAAGGCGTTGCAAGCCCCGTTTCTCCCTCATCCACTTCATGCAGCCTCTGGTCATTCACCAAGACGTGTTCCCAGCCCTGCGCTGCGGTTACTAACCCTGGGTCTAATGTGTGCTTCTGTTCTTGAGGCCAGAGTAGGCCGTTTTGAAACCTGGAGTTAAAAGGCCCTCCGGCTCCAGCCTTTCCCTTCCGAAACGGAGTCTCAGAGTGGCAGCCTCTCTCCTGGTGCTTCTAGGGTGCTCATCTCTGTGAGACAGGAGGTGCCTTCAGAAGTGGCATGGAAGCTATTGTGACAGAGATGCTTTGGGGCAGAAACTTTCCGTTAGTATTTGGAGAGAACTGATCTCATTGGAGAAAGGATCATGGTATTAACATGCCAGTGTTTTTCCGTGGTGGTATTTTTAAAGAATTCTAAGGAGAAGATGTACGTGATCACCTTCTGTCTGGGTGGATACTTCTTCCTGGACGGAAGGAGGAGGAGAAGCCTGCACAGCAGCTCACATGGAAAATACTTTTCCTCTGATGAAAGCGCGACTGAAGTTACCGTGTGTACTTTTAATTACCCGAGCAAAAGCCGGCTCCTCGCGACGCTGTCCCATCGACGTCACAGTCCTGAAGTGCCCAGATTTGCTCTTTTTTTTTTCTCGTCTTGCACATATGATGCTGCTAGCATTTATCGCCGTGTTTGAAAACTGCCAACATAATGACTATGTTAATTACTCTGGCCCGGGATATTTTCACCATAAACGGGAGCGTGGCTGAGTGGGTCCCTCGTTCCTTCCGCAGCTGTCTCCCGCCTTCCCCGGAGAACCTGAGTCGTGCTGGAAAGATGGTGCCTCAGCTGTACCTCAGGGGGGAAAGGGTTAACAGCCCTCCTCCAGTGGTCCTTTCCCCTCCGTGATGCATCTGACCTTTGTATTCAGTGTGTCCAGAATTGTATTTCTATTAGGAATGTGCGCTGAGTCTATAGGACGGAAGATACCCAGTTGGCGGGATGTTTCTGAACACTGGACCAGCCCAGGGAGTATTACAAGAAGAGTCGGGTGGGGGGGCTGGAGATGTGTGCTCCCCTTCACCTGAAGCCAGTCTCCTGGGACTGACTCTGGGACAGTAAGCACCGCAGAAGACAGCAGTGGTCCTGGGGTTTGGAGGCTCACCCCTAAGCCAGGCGTGCAGTAAAAGCTTATTCATTCTCTCTCTCTCTCTCTCTCTCTCTCTCTCTCTCTCTCTCTCTCTCTCTCTCCAGGTTAGCTCTAGTGCTTCATGATCTGAGGGTCTGCACTCTGTCCACTCTCAAAAAACCCCGTTTTCATGTACACACACTCACATGTCCACACAAGCACACAGCCTTCCTGGCGGAACTGGAAGAAGTTAAATTTTATCCATTTTTATTACTAGAATTGGCTAATACGGAGCCTTAGCTTATAATGCATCAACATTAAAAATGAAATTGTATTTCAGGCTCACTGAATATAACCAGGTTTACCCTCTGAAGAGATACCATACTCCCTTGAGTCTTTGACACAGTAAATTATGTTTTGGACAATGCTTAAGTTACCTATGAAGTATACATTTTTTTAAATGTTGTTTTTTTTTTTTCCTATTAGTTTTTAAATTAAATGGTACATGCACATAACTTAAAGAGCTGAATCGTTTGATAAGACTTGCTGTGAAAGATGCCAGCCCAACACTGCAAACGCGGTGGGGCGCGTCCTGCTTTCCCAAGGCTCATTAATATTCATCTCCATATTTTAACATCCTTAGGTTACTGCTTCTTGATTTTCTTTCTTTCTTTTTTTTTTTTTTTTTTAAGGCTAGTCAAGGGAATACTTCTTGATTTTCTTTTCTCTTTTTTTTTTTTTTTTTTTTTTTTTTGAGACGGAGTTTCGCTCTTGTTACCCAGGAGTGCAATGGCGCGATCTTGGCTCACCGCAACCTCCGCCTCCTGGGTTCAGGCAATTCTCCTGCCTCAGCCTCCTGAGTAGCTGGGATTACAGGCACGCGCCACTATGCCCAGCTGCCCAGCTAATTTTTTGTATTTTTGGTAGAGACGGGGTTTCACCATGTTGACCAGGGTGGTCTCGATCTCTTGACCTTGTGATCCACCCGCCTCGGCCTCCCAAAGTGCTGGGATTACAGGCTTGAGCCACCGCGCCTGGCCTTACTTCTTGATTTTCTTAGTGATAGGTTTCCTATTACAGCAGTTCTCAAAGTGTGCTCTACAGACCATTTGAGTCTGTAAGACCCTTTCATTGGGTTTATGAGATCAAAACTATTTGTAAATACTACTCCAATTCTATTTGCCTTTTTACAGTGTTGCCACTTGCTCGAATGGCGGAAAGGCAATGGTGGGTAAACTGCTGGCTTCTTAGCGTGAATCAAGGTGGTCACGCCAAGCTATGCTAGTCGCGCAATTGCTCATTGTCATATATTTGGATATTTGAAGGTTTTTTCTTTTTAAAGAAGTGCATTGTTACTTGAGTTTATTTGATGAGGCAGAAAAAATAATGTTATTGAATCAAGCAATGTATGTTGCCATGTGAAGTACGGGTGGCACAGGGCGGTCGGTTACCTTAGCTGCCAGCTCTGCCAGCTTTTCCCCACCAGCAGTAGAAAACATTTTTACCTGAAGGAATAACAAACCGTGGTTATTCAGACCTAGGTATCTTGAAGACATTTTCTCAAAAAGAACGAAAGCTTGCCACTTACAGGAAAATGGCTAACACGGTTTGTTTACGAATCATAAAATTTGGGGCTGGCACGGTGGCACATGCCTTTAGTCCAAGCCATCTGGGAGGCTGAGGCAGGAGGGTCACTCATGTCTAGGGGAGTTCCAGACCAACCTGGGCAATATAGCAAGACCTGTCTCAAAAACCATAAAATTTTAAGCTTTCAAATAAAGATAAAATTTTGAAAACTTGATTCTACCACCGTGGACCTGAAAGCTTTCCAATACTAAAATACTTTTCTGGTAAGATTTGTGGTGATATTAACAAATGTGGTTTTTTGATACTATATAATGGAATGTGTCAACATCTGGAAGGTACAGGTAACTCAGCAAACTGATATTTTCCAAATGACCTTTGTATTATGTTACAAAATCTTGCAACATAAGATCCATTCAAAGTACAAGGTAGCCTAATGGATTTGAGTACAACATGGTACTAAAAGTTTATTAATATATTTAATAGTTTCAGGTTGCTCGTTTCAGTGAATTTTTAAGAAACCACCACTTGTTGACTTTGAGTATAGTTTCTGAGGATGGTGTCCACAGTTACCTGAAAAGGCTATTAAAATATGCTCTATATCCCAACTACATGTCTCTGTGAGGCTGGGTTTTCTTCATATATTTCAATGGAAACCACATATCCAGACATAAGCCGCATAACCAAAATAATACAAGCAACTCATTAAAGGGATCAGTGGGCTGGATGTGGTGGCTCACACCTGTAGTCCCAGCACTTTGGGAGGCCAATTCAGGAGGATCGCTTGAGGCTGGAGGGTTCAAGGTCATGCCTTAGGAGAGCATGCCACTGCAATCCAGCTTGAGCCACAAAGTGAGGCCCTGTCTCTAAAAAAAAAGAGAGAGATTTGTGAAAATGTAAAACAACAATGCCACTCTTCTTACCAATTTTTGGTTTAAAAAATAACTACATTTCATCAAATATGTTATTTATGCCAACATATGATGGGTTTATTATTATTCTAAAATAAATAAATGCGTACATATTTTTAAGTTTTCATGTAATTTCTGGTATGGTGAATATCAATAGGTGTATATTTTACTTTTGCTTGAGCTTAAGACAGAGCAGCCAGTCCAGACTGGAGTAGATCAGGAGACCCTGGGAAAGACTTCTTCAGAAAGATGTCAGGATTACGAAACGATTATCCACCATGTTGGAACGTTTTGAGAGCAGAGTCACAGAACAAGGAGGAGAGTTTTGGACTGAATTCCTAATAAATACATAGAAAACTAAGCAAATTGGGAAAACAAGATAAAAATACTGAGCAATAAAAGAAAAGCTCTCTGGGGCTCTCGATAATGTTTAAGATTATGAAGAGGTCCTGAAACAAGAGTTAGAATCACCAGGCTTCTGCGTAAGCATTATGAAACATGAAGATTCAGTTCTTTAAATGTGACCTTTAGATCTGCCACCAGCCACCCGATCCGACGCCCTGTGAATGTTCACTTCTTGTCTTCCCAGTGCCCCGACAATTTGTCGTGATTCTGGTTGGATCAATATTCTATGTGATGATTTATGTAGAGCTTATCTAAAGTATTACTCTGACTATACAGAGGCTGTTTGCAGCTGAGCAAGGTAATGTGGCTTTTCACTGACATATAGGAAAGGGATACCTTTTTTGTTACCGTGGACCTGAAATTTCTCTCCAATCTGCCTTAACGCTTGATTCATGGTTTTTGGCTAGGCATTAGTGGTCCAGGTCAGTTGCCATCTTCCTCAGAACCGTGAAGCCGTTTCTTTATGGTCTTAGAGCTTCTAGTGTTGCTATTGAAAAGTCTGAATCTGGATCATTTATGTAAAACACCTCCCTCTCCCGTCACCGTTTCCTCCCGCTGCCTCCCTGAAGGCTTTCTGAGTGTTGTGAGACTTCACAGGGCGTCCTTTGGCGTGGATCTAATGGCATCCCTCGGGCGGGCGCTTGGCAGCCCTTTCAGTCTGCTAATCTATGTTGGCCTGTTCTAGGAAATATTCTTTATTTTTTTTTTTGACAGTGTTTTTCCTTGCATTTTCTTTTTCACTCTTTTTGTAACTCCTGCTATTTGGCCTTATTGTCTAGTTTAAAAATTTTTGTGCGGTGCTGAGCATGGTGGCTCATGTCTGTAATCCCAGCACTTTGTGAGGCCATGGTGGGCAGATCACCTGAGGTCACGAGTTCAGGACCAGCCTGACCAACATGGCGAAACCCTGTCTCTACTAAAAATAGAAAAATTAGTTGGGTGTGGTGGCGTATGCCTGTAGTCCCAGCTATTGGGAGGCTGAGGCAGCAGAATTGCTTGAACCGGGGAGGCAGAGTTTGCAGTGAGCCAAGATCACATCACTGCACTGTAGCATCGGTGACAGAGTGAAACTCTGTCTCAAAAAAATTTTTTTGGCCGGGCGCAGTGGCTCAAGCCTGTAATCCCAGCACTTTGGGAGGCCGAGGCGGGTGGATCACGAGGTCGAGAGATCGAGACCATCCTGGTCAACATGGTGAAACCCCGTCTCTACTAAAAATACAGAAAACTAGCTGGGCATGGTGGCGCGTGCCTGTAATCCCAGCTACTCGGAAGGCTGAGGCAGGAGAATTGCCTGAACCCAGGAGGCGGAGGTTGCAGTGAGCCGAGATCGCGCCATTGCACTCCAGCCTGGGTAACAAGAGCGAAACTCCGTCTCAAAAAAAAAAAAAAAAAAAAAATTGTCTTCTTTTTCTTGTTTGTCAAACTTTTTCAAAACTTCATCTTATAACTACTCTGTTGAGACTTTCGTTTCTGCCGTACTAACTGTAATTTCCAAGAGCTTCTCTTTGTTGTCACGTTGTCTCTGCACCTTCCTTTTTTATGGTGTTCTGTTCTTGTTTCATGGAGGCCGTCTTTCCACTGATCTCTCGGCGTGTTTGGTACCTGGGTTTGTTTTGTTCTGTTTCAGGTTGATTCTTCCTGTATCCTTTCCCTTTCCCCAAAGATGGCTGCTGCTGTTTTGTTTTCTTCTCTCTTGTGTCACATGCTTTCCTCAAGTATTTGGCGACCCTCGGCTGCCTGATCATAGGAGTGAGGCACAGAATAACTGAGGCAGGAGCGTGGAAGGGATGGTCGGGTGTGCTCTTACCTGTGTGATGACCTAAAGAAGCCGTTTTCTCCCGTTTCCTTGGTTCTTTTATTTTGTTTGTCAAGATCTCCCAGGAAGGACTCTTCGATTTCCAGCTTGCTGGGTGTAAATTTTGGCTGTCAGTTTTCGGGAGCTAGGAGGAAGAAGACAAGGGAGGTTTCAAATGTAGTGTGTCAGCTGTGACTTAATCTCCCTGGGTTTAGTTTCCCGCTTCTCACCGAGCCTGGTGTGTTCTAGTCTAGATGCCCTGTGTCGTCTTCTCTCCGAGAACAAACCTTTACTCTCTGCCAGGTGGGGAGGTACAGTCACCCAGCCACCTGGAGGAGAGAAGGGGATTGCGGATTTGCACTGCCTCTTAAACAGAGTTGCAGTCGGTCCCCTTGGCCTTGGCTCCACCATTGTACCCACTGCCTGTGGTAGCTGCGGCCGCCAACTCTTGAGCCTTTGGGGGTTTTGAGGTCTGAAGTGTGTTCTTTGAAGCTTTGCCTCTCACTAGCTCGAGGCTCATCTTTGGATCTGCTAAGTTGGTCACCACTCACCTGTCTTGGGTCTGACTTCCAAAACCTTGTTGCAGTGGCTTCCCGTTTTCTTTGTCCTTGTGAGTTTATGCCATCTTAAAAATCCTCTACTGTCCTTTTATGACGGTTTCAGGAGAGAGAGTGCTCCATGCATGTTTTGATTTACTATCTTTTTTTTTTTTTTTTTAAAGATGGGGTTTCACCATGACGGCCAGGCTGGTCTTGAACTCCTGACCTCAGGTGATCCACCCACCCCAGCCTCCCAAAGTGCTAGGATTACAGGCGTGAGCCACCATGCCCGGCTCTTAATTTACTATCTTTAACCAGAAGTAATATATATATATTTTAAAAAGCAGGCTGGGTGCTGTGGCTCACACCTGTAATCCCAGCATTTTAGGAGTCTGAGGCAGGTGGATCACCTGAGGTCAGGAATTCGAGACTAGCCTGGCCAACATAGTGAAACTCCATCTCTACTAAAAATACAAAAATTAACCAGATGCGGTGGCGCATGCCTGTAGTCCCAGCTACTCAGGAGGCTGAGGCAGGAGTATGGCTTGAACCAGGGAGGCAGAGGTTACACTGAGCCAGGATCACACCACTACACTCACCTGGGCAGCAGAGTGAGACTCCGTCTCAAAAAATAAAAAAAAACAATAAAAGTAAAAAGCATTGAAAACTACCTTCAAGGAATTTTCTTGGTAGGTGAAATTGCTAGGCATTGGAAGCATTATTCAGGCTCTACCACGTCTTAAACACAGTCGTTACCGTTTCTTCATTTGCCTGTGTCTGCAGTATTGCAGATCTCATTCAAAAGTCAGCAGTATGATTTTGGCTCCAACACTGAGCAAGCATAACGTAATACTAGGTTCAAATTTCAGTAGCTTTGGGCGCACGTCGGTGTGGAAAATACCCTTACTCTTGGAGTGTTGTAAGCTGCTCTGGTTTTCCGGGAAGGATGTTACTCAGGAGAGGCTGGCTCTGGGTTTTTTCCTGGGATCTTGCTTTGCTTGATTTGGTTCTTATAGTATCCATTGTTTCTTTCCTTTTCCAGAAACCGCTCAAATTATAAAATAACTTTAAAAGACAAGTTAGGTGGTAATGGAGGAGGTGCCGTGAGGAAAAACAGGGGACTTTCCTGTTCACTGAGGACCAAGCCGGGTGCTGTGTAGACTTTCTCAGATGCGGCTTCTGGAAGCAGCCCTCGAGACCCAGTGGCGTGCTGGAGCCAAGCGTGAGCCATCACGGGAGGGTTTATACTGCAGGAATTGGCACGTGCTGTGAAACCAGGGACCTTGCTTTCCTGGAGAGCTGGTGTTTAATTCTTAACCAGCATGCTCCTGTCTAGACCTGACTTTACGCCTGGGGCAATCCGATATACCCCCCAAAGTGTCGTCAGTATGTCCGCCTACCCACGTGACATTGTATTTCTTCACTGCGCTGTGAGCCCCAGGGAGCCCAGGTGGTATCATAGGCAAAGGGCAGATTTGGGCCAGACAGCCTGACATTTAGATCCTTCCTTGGCTACTTTGAGCTCTGTGACCTTTGGCAAACGTCTGAAAGCCTCAGCTTGAGTTTCTTAACCTGTAGAACTGGGGGAAAATGTTCTTCCTAGCAATGGTGGTGTAAAAAATTAACACCTGTGACAGCCTGCTCTTCCAGAACAATGTCCTGCAGCAAATCCTGGCTTTGAGGAGGCACCTCGGTGGCCTGCTTCTGTGACAGCAGGCTTGTGACATCTTTGCTTAAGGTCCTCATTTTCATAACAAAATATTAACTTTCATTTTCGTTTATATGGCTTCTAAAATTTATGAAGCCACTTCATCAAAAATACGGGATCAGGGTACTTTAGACTCTCACAGGAGGATATAATCTTAGACAGCCTTCTCTCCGGTGCCCCAAATCCCACGAGAGGAACAGTTTTGTTAAGGGGCAGTCATTTAGAAGATGACTAACAAGTTACCTATCTATTCTAAGTTATACTTTTGAATAAAATTAAAATACTGAAGAAGACATGTGTACATTGGGACGACATCAACATAATCCTTGTTATAATCACTCAAAACTGTGTCTTAATCTTACGCCTTCAAGCCTTTGTTGGAAATTATTATAAGAAACAACTATTTGATTTTTGCTTTAGCGTCTGCTGTGAACTGTGAGGATAGATGCCAACTCTCCACTACATGGCTCAATTTTCCTGGCTTACACTGCCCTACACAAGACATCTGTCCTTGACGCAGGAACTAACCTTGTCTCTTCTACGGAGTTAGTAATTTTTATCTTTATAATAAGGAGTTGTGCAATATATGATGTTTCCCTATTCACCTCCGTGCTAGAAATGTTAGAATGAAGTTTTGTTATCAGTCATAAGAACACTCTGAGCTTTTCATTCGACATGCTAGATTTCTCCTCTGTTTTTTTGACAGAGTCTCGCTCTGTCGCCCAGGCTGGAGCGCAGTGGCATGATCAACGTTTACTGCAACCTCTCCCACCCTAGGTGCAAGTCAGCCTCCCACTGCAGCCTCTCAAGTAGCTGGGACTACAGGCATGCACCACACGCCCGGCTGGTTTTTGTATTTTTTGTAGAGATGGAGTTTTGCCACGTTGCCTAGGCTGGTAGATTTCTCCTCTTGATCCTGTTTTCCACGTTTCTTTCTGGCTTATTAACCTCATTGTATTTATCACACTCTTGCATTTTTTAAACTACAAATTCCTTTTAGAAAAAAATGAGTGAATAAATGAACTAATGATTGTGAATGAGTGAAGGAAAGTCAGTGGCAATAACTAATCATGTTTTTAAAATTGTGTAATAAGTGGCATAGTTATGAGATTTGGGGGATTAGGGGCTGGATCAGGGAAGAGAGAAGGGGAGCGTGCAAGTGTCTTCGACGTTTGAGATGCTGTAGTTTGGAAGAGACGGTGGACATGCTTTATATTGCTCCTGAGAATAGAGTAGGAGCCAATGAATAGACTAACCCTTAAATGATTTGTTTATTTCCAAGTTATTTCTTATGCACCTGCTCTCTAAGGGCATGTGGACCAGATCCAGATGAGGACAAGTTTCTTGCTCTCAAATTCCTTGCTTTTAGGGAGGTCATTTTTGGCTGACTTGCAGAGAACTTTCTAATGATCAGAGTTAAAGAAGCATGGCGTGTGTTGCCTTGTGAGGTCGGGAGCTTCCCATCTTTGGAAGATCTCAAAAAGAGTGACCGATGACCCGGAAAAAGACTCCTGCCTCAGCAGACAAGGTGGATTTGTTGACGCCCAGGGTTTGGTTCTGCTCTGTTTCCACGTTTCTCTTTTATTTGGAGGTTTCCATCTTGAACTGAAGGATTAGGAGTGCTGGGGGTGGGGTGGGGGAAGGCAATAAAAATACCTTCACAAACCAGTTCCTTTACTCTTTGATACAGGTGGTTCCCACAGGTCCCTTGACCCTTGATAAAGTAATCCCGGCTGCCTGCAGTGGAGGTGTGGGCAGTCAGGGTTCACGGAGCCTGTGGTGATGATCTCCTCACCCAGAGCCTTATCAGCCAGCAGAGCCACTGTAAAGCTTGCCATGACCTTTGGCAGAGACTCCTCCTGAATCTCTGTCCACAGAAATGAGAGCAGGAGACCGACATCTGGGCTGATCCTGAGACCCAACACCCAAAGCCCAGGCTTTTCTATGGGGAAGCCAAGCAGAGGGGTCCAAGCTCGTAGCCAGTGGCGGGGTCGTTGATGAGAGGTGAACCCTTTACCAGATGTCAGCCCAGTCATCACTTTGCATTTTCTACGTCAAAGTCCAGGGGCTTGCTGTTGAAATTAGACAGAGAGGACAAAGAATTGCCCTCTGTGAACATGTCCTAATAAAAGTATGACAACTTTTTATAAAATTATAAATATATATATGTTCCTGGAAATACAGAAAAGTTACAATAATTAAAATGTACAAAGGGCACCCTTATTCACTGTACTCAACAATTAACTGTTTTTTTCCAGACCGTTTGTGAGTAAGAGGTATGTACCATAAGCCTTTACCCTTAAGTTCTTCAATGCACGTTTCCTAGGAAATGGAATATTCCCCCACGTATGGAGTGCAGTGCTCAGCTTCAGTAAAGTGGATGTTGATGAATACCTTATGTCGTCTATCTTGCCTGTTGAATTTTTTTTTTTCGGTTGGTCTGATAATGTCCTTTACAGCATTGTCTCTGCTCCAGTTAGGGGTCCAGCCTAGAATCAGATTGCATTTAGTTATGATGTCTCTTTTTGAGGATCTTTTAACTGTACCATTATTATTGTTATCTGCCGTCTTATTAGCTTATTCTGAACTGTTAGACAGATGTATTTCTTATTTAGGGTACATTTCGTTTACAACCGTCCGATCGTTCACTTGAAAACCGAGGCTAGGGTCTCTGGAGTCCGAGCCCACTCCGTTCTTTGGGAAGTGTTTTCCCATGTGTGGTGGAAGGGATGGGCTCAGAAATTTGGGATGCACGTTTTATACATGGTTGATTTAAATCATACAAAAACAGATCACATCCTTCGCGATCGTTTTCAGATTCCCCTGTTGTCGGTCCAACTTACTGCCAAGAAGGTCTTCCCTTTATCCTTGAGGAGGAAGAAAGGATCATTTTGAAAATCTTTGTTTCATATCAGGACAACACACTCTTAAGAATCTAGAAACAGAAATACATTTCCATTTACTTAGAGCCCTTATCTCAGCACTTTGACACATCTTACGCGTCAACAGAAGGAACACACACGATAATTAAGCATTTCTATGCACTCAGAGCTTTGGTTAGCTTCGTAAAGGGTATATTCAGCAATTCTGGTCCCTGCCCTCCAGAAAAACTTGCTTAAGATGCACCAATATGCATTATGAAATATAATAACACATTGAGTAAAAAGTATGCCTAATACTTTAGGGCTATCAGACTGAGAATTGTTGAGATGATTTTTCAGATGGTAACGTTTAGTCACAGAGAAGCTGAATACTCTGCCAAAGTTTACTTAAAAAAAATCAGAGCTACAATCCCGACGTTCAGTTCCTTTCTTTCTTAGTATAATCCCTACTTTCAAAATACCCTTTATAGATATTTTCAGTATATATGCTAAGAAAAAGAGGAATGAGAGATGCTACTTTTTAAAAGGCTGTAGAAATCTGGTATATTGCTTCTTTGAAGAAAAAAAGTTACGTGGAAAGAAAAATGGCTTCTCATTTTCTGAGGGTGCAATTTTATATAGAAGATACTTCACTGTGGTGTGTATTTAAGAAGCTTCAGGGACTTTAAAGGCTGGTAGGTGGTCAGACTGGTAACATTTTCTTTCTTTTCTTTTCTTTTGAAATGGAGTTTCACTCTTGTTACCCAGGCTGGAGTGCAATGGCGCGATCTCGGCTCACGGCAACCTCCACCTCCTGGGTTCAAGCAATTCTCCTGCCTCAGCCTCCTGAGTAGCTGGGATTACAGGCGTGCGCCACCACGCCCAGCTAATTTTGTATTTTTAGTAGAGATGGGGGTTTCTCCACGTTGGTCAGTCTGGTCTTGAACTCCTGACCTCAGGTGATCCGCCCGTCTTGGCCTCCCAAAGTGCTGGGATCACAGGCGTGAGTCACGGTGCCCTGTCTCGGACCGGTACTATTTTCTACTGTGACTCTGGTAACCTGGACGTAGGTTCTCTTTCTGGCTGCTCTAAGTATTTGTCTTTTCACCTGATTTACTTTACCTTCACCTATTTTACCAGGGGGTTATGGACAATAAAAAATTGGACTCTTAAAATGGCATGTAACTTTAATATTTACTGAGTTTCTAATGTTCTAAATTCGTAATTATAACCCGAGGGAGGTGTGCCCACAGGGCTTAAGACAATCACGTACATAGTGAGATTTTTGTTGTTGTTGTTGAAATTATCTTTTCCTGGGCCAGTTGAGGATTCTCTGCACCCCTGCTGTCCCTTCTGGGAGCCATCGGCCACAGGTGGCTACGGAGTGTTGAGACGTGGCTGGTCTGAAGTGAACGTGACTAGTCTGTATAAAATACACATTAGATTTCAAAGACTTGGTACATAAAAAAAGAATGTAAAATACCTCATTAGTAAATTGTTTCTATTGATGACATGTTGAAGTGATCATATTTTGGATATATGGGGTGAAATGAAATGTTATTAAAGTGAATTTCACCTGTTTCTTTTTGCTTTTTCGATGTGGAAAACCCCACATTTCATACCTGGTTTGCATTTGTGTCTCTCATTGCATTTCTGTTGGAAAGCTCAGCTGTAGGAGGAAAAAAAATACAGAACAAACAAAAAAAAAGCACCTAACTCATCCAGTGTATTTCAGAGTGAATTACTGAAGGGAAAGCTAAGAGCCAGTGATCCCGTGTTTTTTTTTTTGGTTAGGTTTGGATTTCATTAAAGCTTCTTTAATTAAATGTATTGTAAACCTGCCCCAAGGTCCCAGTTGAGAAGAGAATGGAATCTTTTTGTTTAATTTAAAAAATTCTAAGAAAATCCTGAACTCACTTCGAAAGCGACTTGTTTTTTGAAAGCTCTGTAAAAAGCTTTCCATGTATGTGAATTGGAGGTCTGAATAATATAGAGTTCTGAAGGGGCTAAAGAGTGTGAAAATTATCCAGAAACTTCTGAAAGGACCTTTCTGATCTCACAGGCATCCCGGGAGACATAAGGGCCCTTAGAAGCCTCAGATCCGCCGTAACCGTCTGTGTTCACAGCTTCCTTCCAATAAGGAAAAACACTGGGAAAGATAAAATATTTATTCCTAAGTGTCTATAACTGAATTTATGGATCTAACTTGCTGAATGTTATTGCCCGTGTGAACCCATGTAACTGCACATGTAAAGCCTGTTTTTATTAGTTCCTGCATAAAATTTTTATGATAATGGCAAACAAAGGACCAGTTTCGTTGAGCTGAGTTTGTTCTTATTACTCCAGCTTCCAATAGATGAAACAGTGCCAACAGCAGGCCAGGCGCGGTGGCTGACGCCTGTCATCCCAGCACTTTGGGAGGCCGAGGTGGGCAGACCTCCTTGAGGTGAGGAGTTCCAAACCAGACTGGCCAACATGGTAAAACTCCCCATCTCTAATAAAAATACAAAAAAAAAAAAAAAAAAAGTAGCTGGATGTGGTGGCACATGCCTGTACTCCCAGCTACTCAGGAGGCTGAGGCAGGAGAATTGCTGGAGACTGGGAGGCTGACGTTGTAGTGAGCCTAGATCATGCCACGGCACTCCAGCCTGGGCGACAGAGCGAGACTCCATCACACACACACACACACACACACACACACACACACACACACACACACACGGTGCAAACAGGAGCAGTCAACAGGAAGGAGAGAGTTAGCACTTTCAGGGCTGGGGCTCCTGGCCTGTGGGCGCAGCAGGACTGGAGCCCCCTGAGCCTGGTGGAGGCTGGGTCGGCTTGCCCTCCGCTCCAAGCCTGTTGCTGAGCCGCTGCTCTCCACGTTGGTAGCTGTGGAGTGTTCTCATTTAGCTTCTGAAAGGCATGCATAGCTGCTATTGAAAGAACTCCCACATACTGTATTTCAGCTGGAGAATTACAGAGAAAAAAGGTTCAAGTGGCTTATTGTAGGCCATCTCCCACTCTGGGATTTAAACAAAGCGCACGCAGAACAAAGTTCCTTTAAACGGGGTGCCTTCATCTGAGCCCCTCCTGCCTGCGGGTCTGGCAGGCTTGCCGGACGCAGAGCCCACGCCTCTCATTCCCACCGCCGCCTTTTTATGTCTGACCCTTGGATGTGGCAGGCGATTCCCATGGTGGCCTGGATTGGAGGGAAGGTTTTCTAGAATTTGGAGATAAAACATCTTTCATAAATACTGCCTTTTCCTTCCCGATGGCAGTCTGTGAACTAGCGTGAGCACCGTCCCTGAGCCCAAATGAGGATACAGGGTCGGCCATGTATCGATGGACACAGGGGGACAATAGCAACAAATATTTTAAGCTGAATGAGCCTGAAAAATAAACGACAGGTTGTTACAGATATGTCACACTGAAGGCTGTCTCAGACGGAAATCAACTGAACAAAGGGGAAGCTTAGCACACAGTAGGTGTACTCTGGGCTAGCTCAGCCTAGGACATTAATGAAATTACAACATAGTGATCAGGGGTTATAGTGGTTTAGATTCTAGACTTCAGAAGTATTTACACATCAGAAAAACTCATGGCTGTGAAGAGTTTCCTGCCCAGCTCCTGACATCTCATTCTGATAAGTCTGTACTAAAGTCTAGACAGCTAGCGTGTTGTATTTATTTGTGTCTTTAGAAATGGGGTCTTGCTCTGTTGCCCATGCTTGAGTGCAGAGGTACAATCATAGCTCATTGCGGCCTTGAACTCCTGGGCTCAAGTGATCCTCCCGCCTCAGCCTCCCCAGTAGCTGGGATTACAGACGTGTGCCACCATGTCTGGCTAATTTTTTCAAAATTTCTTTGTAGAGGTGGGATCTTGCTATGCTCCCCAGGCTGGACTCAAACTCTTAGGCCCAAGTGATCCTCCGTCCTCAGCCTCCCAAGCAGCAGGCACCACCCTGCCCAGTTGGCTAGTCGTATTGTTCTTAAAGGTTTATAGAAGAAAGAAGTTCCGTCACCCCCAGCCCCAATTTTGGATGTGTTCCTTTAAGGACTAATCTAATTTGAGGTTCCGTATTCTATGTATTTCCTCAGTGGGCATATTTACTGATTCTCAAATGTGTCTTTATATATTTCATAAGCTATTTCTTTGCATTCTTTCCCCAAAGGCGTCGTTTTCATTCTTTCTGAAAAACATGACTTGAGCCTCCTCCCTGTTGGAAGAGCAGTTCTGATGTCTGTGTGTGCGTGCGTGCATGGGGGTGTGTGTGCATGGGGGTGAGTGTGTGTGTGTGTTTGTTTGGCCTCCTCTCAGGCTGTACAGGGGAAAAACCTCTACGAAATCTTAAGCTAACTACAAAACGTATCCATGTTTCACTCTTGCCCGCGTTTTAGAATTCTGCTGCTGGTGAGCCCCGTAGAAATGCAAATGGCATAGTTTTCAATACTGACTCCAAGGGTACTATTTAGGGAAGTAAAATTCCCTCTAAAGGCAAGATTGATTTCCTGCCCTCATGGAACTGACCGTTCAGGGTGGGTATCTTGTTGTCCATGCTAACGTGGGCTTACTGCAAGTGTTACGTATTCTCAGTTTGTATAAAAAATTGCAGTTTGGGGCCACTGGCTGCTTTTTGGAGATGGCCTGGTTGATTCCAGACTCTGGATCCGAGAGCTGCTGGTCTTGTGTCATTGCCCTACATCCGTGGAAACACCGCAGACCCCCCGCTACTTTACGAGTGGTAGAATCGTGGTTTAGGGGATAGTGTAGGGGAAGGACAGACTTAGCTGAGATGTTGCTGCTTTCATTTTTGAGAAATGCTGACGAGACTGATTTTTTAAAAAATGTAGCATAGAGTCTTTTAACACAGGATTAGATGAATAGCTTTTCAAGTGTGTATGAAAGACAAGACTCCCCAAAGATTGGCTCTGTTTAAAATAGCAGACTCCAGGGACTCAAGGTTTGTAACAAAAGGGCAGATATGAAGAGATGAACTCCCAGGTCGAGCTCTGAGAATAAAGCGTCCTCAGGGCTGTGGGATCCTGATGTGTTGGGGAATGCCAACCTTGCTGGCTCTGGTTTTTTTTAGCTCGGGGAATCTAGTTAGATATGCTCACAATAAGCTAGTTGGTGTTGACTCTGCTAGGCCTGACCCATATTCCAAAGTTCTAACAAGCGGAAAGTATAGCCAAGCTTTGGGAAATGCCGTAGCAGGCAGAACAGAAGACAAAACCAGCATCTGAAATGAACAGAGGAGAAATTTGAGCAGAACCACCAACCGGAGAAATTAGAACACTGGACGGAATGTTACAGCCACAACAGCGGAAAAAAGCAGAATATTTATTTAGTGAAGACATAATCAGATTCTACAGTTCTCTGGTGTCAATTGCACAGAAGAGCTTTGTCTTTGTGCTAATGAAGCAAAAAGTGGGGAGGTGATCAGAACATTGTACAGACCTTAAGAAACCCAACAACAGCAAAAAATTAATTTGCCTCTCCTGCGGTCCAGGATTTTTACATATCCCTAAATGTGGGAATTCAGGTTTTAGGAAGGACTTAGAGAATAGTCCAAACATTACTACACTTCTTAAAGCATTATTCTTAGTGGCATTTTTACTGGTGAAATAGAAAAGAAAAACATGCACATGTAAATAAGCATATTTTATGAACCATCCAAATACACTGGGTAAACCAGTTTAGAAAACCATTAGATGCAAAGTCTGTTATGGGTCTGGTGACAAGATTAGGATCAGTCCTAATTAGGATTAATGTAACAGTTTCCCAGTAAGCAACCCTGACAAGCTGTGCTTTGAATTCTGGACATGTGGGAGTGATGTGAAGGTTTAGATCATCAGCCTTATAGAGTAAGGGATCCTGAACTCCAAAGGGAACAGGCAGAAGAACAACTTCAAATATCTTCACAAGATCAGCCCGCAAATGTTTGCCCAGCCATGTGCAGGTCTGCAGTTAGAGGCTTTAGGGCCCTGGTTTTGATTCTTAAGCCATTTTTATCAGAGGAGAGAGATGGCTGAGAGTGTTTTTAGTTAATATTCCTTATGGCGGATCTGTGATTTTGCGAACGAGGATGCAGAGAGGTTAATTGACTTGACGAAGGTCTCACAGCTGCTCATTTGGGTAGAACTGAGCCCCTGGCTTATGGCTAACCTGCGGAGACTCTCCATTTCTAGGATTTTCAGTCATTTCAGAGTTCTGCTGTCCTATTGTTAGTTTTTAATATATATGTATTCAAATAATACATATACATATATTCAAATATATATATTCAAATAATTCTAATTATGATCACTTATTCAAATGATTCTTAAATGATTTTTTTTTTTTTTTTTTTTTTTTTTTGAGACGGAGTTTCGCTCTTGTTACCCAGGCTGGAGTGCAATGGTGCGATCTCGGCTTACCGCAACCTCCGCCTCCTGGGTTCAGGCAATTCTCCTGCCTCAGCCTCCTGAGTAGCTGGGATTACAGGCACGCGCCACCATGCCCGGCTAATTTTTTGTATTTTTAGTAGAGACGGGGTTTCACCTTGTTGACCAGGTTGGTCTCGATCTCTCGACCTTGTGATCCACCCACCTCGGCCTCCCAAACTGCTGGGATTACAGGCTTGAGCCACCACGCCCGGCCTCTGATTTTTTTTTTTTTTTTTTTTTTTTTTTGAGATGCAGTCTTGCTCTGTCACCCAGACTGGAGTGTAGTGGTGTGATCGCAGCTCACTGCAGCCTCCGCCTCCTGGGTTCCAGCGAGTCTCCTGTCTCAGCCTCCTAAGTAGCTAGGCTGACAGGCACGTGCCACCACACCTGGCTAATTTTGTATTTTTAGCCTATTGTATATATTTGGTATGCATGAATAAATGCCACAGTTAACTGGCTGTGGCGTGAACTAGGTGTGTGAATTGAGATCGCTCAGCCCACCGATTTGGACTTCAGCATCTTCATGTGTACGCATGGAAGTTAGCTTAGAATAGATCTGAGGACTTTGCCGGCTCCATTTTTTAAAAAGTCGCTTTCTGAATTGTGTAGGGTTTGGTGTTTCTGCAGTTGGTAAACAGAAGACAAAGTTTGATGTCAGGTCAAAACTGGAACCATGTCAGCCACTGCCTCACTCTGGAGCAAAGCAGCTGACTCTTAAACAAAACAATCTTATTCACCATTGACAGTTTGGGAACTTTTTCCCACTTTGGCAGGGAATTTATGTTTTGTGATTTTTGATATGTTTGTTTTTGCACAGAGGCCACTCAAATGTGAAGTCAGGAGCATATTTTAGAGATGTCATGGGAATATCTGTTAACGGTTCCCGCTTTATACGTCATTATGACTTTAGGGAGCATAGGGTGTATTCAGCAGCATGCCCAGCCTCTCAAGGTCCCCTCCCTGGGGAAAACTGGGGCTAAGAGAGGGGAAATGCCTCACCCATAGCCTCCCATGCTGCTCCCACCAAGCCAGGCCCAGAACCCAGATTTAGTTCTTTTTGTGGGGGGTGGGGGACAGAGTCTCACTCTGTCACCCAGGCTGGAGTATAGTGGCATGGTATTGGCTCACTGCAACCTCCACTTCCTGGGTTCAAGCCATTCTCCTGCCTCAACCTCCTGAGTAGCTCGGATTACAGGTGTGCACCACCAGACGGGGTTTCACTATGTTGTCCTGGCTGGTCCCGAACTTCTGACCTACCTGCCTTGGCCTCCCAGAGTGCTGGCATTACAGACATGAGCCACCACACCCAGCCCCCGGAATTGGTTCTTAACACTTAATGACGCCACATTGACCAGGGGCCCGCTGCCTGACCTGCCCTTTGCTACGCACTGGGTGACAATCTGATTTGGTCCAGCCTGTCTCCAGCTTCGGCATCGCCTTCACGGCTGTGATGTGGGGTTGCCCAGGGTATAATACACTGCTGGTTTCCTTGAAAGCTTCCCAAGCATTAGCCAAGACTTGAGTGAAGAACTTGGGAATGTAGGTGACGTAGACCCTGGGAAGGGACTGCTTAGAGATGCATGATGATGACCTTTCCCGACAGGAAAGACATGGCGGATGAACCGCGGGTGGAAAAGGCCACGATCTGTGTGAGAATTAAACGCTGCACCAGCTCAGCTAATCGAGCGCTCGGCCTCCTGATCTTACCGTGCTTCTCCTTGGCAGCAGGACTAATGAACAGTGCCAGTCTTAAAACTTACGTAAAGCAAGTATTCAATAGTCAGAAATTCCAAGCTCTTTTCTTCAGAGGTTAGGCCTATTTTTTATTTTATTCTATTACTTATTGTTATTTTTTTTTTTGAGACAGAGTCTTGCCCTGTTGCCCAGGCTGGAGTGCGGTGGTGCGATCTTGGCTCATTACAGAATCTAGCTGCTGGGTTTAAGTGATTCTCCTGTCTCAGCCTCTCAAGCAGCTGAGACTACAGGTGCCCACCACCACGCCCGGCTAATTTTTGTATTTTTAGTAGAGATGAGGTTTCACCATTTTGGCCAGGCTGTTCTGGAACTCCTGACCTCAAGTGATCTGCCTGCCTTGGCCTCCCAACGTGGTGGGATTACAGGTGTGAGAAACTGCGCTCAGCCCAAGGCTGTTTTTTAAATGGATAAAAGAAAGAGGATGGCTCAATTTTGTGACAGGGGTCTTTAGATTGGTCAGTCTGTACATTTCATCTTCTACCACCCCAGAGCTCTGAGTGCAGCTGAAACTCATGTCCGGTATGGGGAAGAGCCGGGGGCAGGGCGGGGGACTCGCCTCTGGGCCGGGTTTCTCCTCTCTGGGAGCCTGGATTCCTATGATTACTTGCCCATATTCCAGAGAATTCCACAGCTCTCCAGCTGTGGCTGTCACATGCTCGCCCTCAGACTGACTGAGATGAACCATTACTGTGTTCGCCCCCATCTTCATCTCTTTATGTACACTGCTTCTGTTTTTCTTTTTCTTCTTTCTCAGCTTCTCTCTTCCTGTTCTTTTGTCTCGCTTTGCTCGTTTGCCCTTTCTTCCCCAACTCCAGCAGTTTGCCTTATTATCGCTATATTGAATTATGTATATGCTGAAGCATCTTAGTTGATTCAATAAAGTTCTCTGTATCCTATTCACAATGTTCAAAATCAAGTGAAAACAAGCTTTTATCCCGCAGAAACAAACGCAACTCCAACAACCCCATCCCGACTAAATGGAGTTCATCTCCATTTGCACGTAGCTGTTAATTCATGTACGAATTAATGCATTTGTTTGATGTATTCCGTATCTGGACACTGTCCTGTGCTGGTAAGACTGAGGAGAACACACACAGTCCCTAAGGCCCTGGGGTTGACGCTTCACTTGCGGAGAGACGGGCACGCAGCAGCTGTAAAGCCAAACATGCTTTAGGCTTTGGGATTGGGCTGACAGGGTCCACGTGATATCAGCGGGATCACACTGATGGCATAAGGACGGGCTTGGAGTCCTGTGGGGTGCTGGCGTGATCACTCAGTGCAGGAAACAAGTAGTCAAGACATGCTTCCTGGGGCACTGGCTCTTGGTTCACTATTTGGGGGTGAGAAGGGTCGCCTTCCCCCAGTGGAAGAGCCGTCCCCAGGTGATTTTGTACACAGGAGCTGGCCTAGGAGTAGCCTCTGGTCCGACCTTGACCTCAGGGTTGAGTTGATTAGGGTTGTGATTTCATCTTGACTATTCAGTCTGAGTTTTCTGAGTTGGAAATTGAAAGTGAAATCAATTACATCCAGATTCAAACCATTTTATTTTTATTTGATCATAAACATCACAAAACACTGGATAGAGAGAGCTTATTGTGCTCAGTTATTCAAATAATCCTAATGATGATCACTTATTCAAATGATTCTTACGATTTTTTTACTTTATTTATTTTTTGAGACGGAGTCTCGCTTTATTGCCTAGACTGGAGTGTGGTGGTGCGATCTTGGCTCACTGCAGCCTCCGCCTCCTGGGTTCAAGTGATTCTCCTGTCTCAGCCTCCTAAGTAGCTGGGCTTATTGGAGTGTGCCACCATGCCTGGCTAATTTTTGTATTTTTAGTAGAGACAGGTTTTCGCCATGTTGGCCAGCTTGCTCTCAAACTCCTGACCTCGGATGATCCGCCCACCTCAGCCTCCCAGAGTGCTGGGAGGACAAGTGGGAGCCACCACGCCTGGCCTCGAATGATTCTTTTTTTAAAATAAAATCTTTTGCTGTTAGCACATTTTCTGAAGAGGGTAGCCCTCCTTGAGCTGTACATTCTCTGGGTGATGAGGGCCTGAGCTGCCCAGTATAAACTCAGGAACAGCCAGACACCAAGTCCCGGCCTTACCTGCCTCACGGCCTTGCCAGGTGTCAGACAGAATTGAAGCTCTTACTTGATCACAGTTGAGCCTACTTCTCAGGGTTGTTGTCAGGATTAAATGTGGCAATACACAGAAAGCTCGTAGAACAGAAGCTGGCTCATGATAAGTGCTCAAAAGTGGCGATGGTGATGGTGATGATGGACGAGGCCGCCTGATTTCACATCCTCAGAGGCCTCTGGGGTTGAAGTTGATCTCATCATGGAAGCTGCTGTGCTCGTTTCTTTGTGCACCTCTGACTGTGTCACTGAAAACACTCCCCAAAGCAGAGCTGAGGAGGAAGTGTGATTCAGCATACCTGCAGGGCGAATTCACATGCCTCTGTGGAAATGCTACAAACTTCCTGGTAGGACCGTGTCCCCTGTTACAGGAGACTCCTAAACAGTTTGATCTCTACCTTAAGCTGCACATGTTGGAACTAGAAGTCTAAGGGAGGGGCCAGGCGTGGGGGCTCACGCCTGTAATCCCAGCATTTTGGGAGGCCGAGGCAGGCAGATCACGAGGTCAAGAAATCGAGACCAGCCTGGCCAACATGGTGAAACCCCATCTCTACTAAAAATACAAAAATTAGCTGGGCGTGGTGGCGTGCACCTGTAGTCCCAGCTACTTGCAAAGCTGAGGCAGGAGAATCGCCTGAACCCGGGAGGCTTAGATTGTAGTGAACAGAGGTTGTAGTGAGCTAAGATTGCGCCACTGCACTCCAGCCTGGCATCAGAGCTAGACTGGGTCTCAAAAAAAAAAAAAAAAAAAGAACTCTAAGGAAGGAACCCCAAAGAGACATGCAGCTGGCCCTTGCTGAACCCTGTCTGCACCTGGGCCCTTCCTGGAACAGGCGCGCGGCCTGCCCCCTTACCTTCTAGCAACACAAAGGATAAAAGAAAACAGTTATCAGGTGCTGAGGGGCCAGATCTGAGCCCCGATAATGAGAATCCTGAAACAAGAGCAGCCTCTTCTGTTTGCAGAGTCTCATCCTGCAGGGCAGAGCACTGGAGGTAGGGCTATAAATCGAGGGTGAAGGAAAGGCAGCCCTCCCAGGCCCAGTGAATGGCCAGTTGTGGAATTCTCTTTTGCAAGAGGTCACTGAGTCAAATGCTGTGGATGGATAATTTTATGGCCACTAATAAAATTTATAGCCAAAGCAAGCTAAGATAATAAGGGTAATCAAACGTCCAGCCCTGGGACACAGGAATCCCATCACGGCCGGGTGGTGCTGGCTGGGGGTGCTGGACAGCCCAGAGCGGAGTTTGTCTGGGACTCAAGGCCAGCCTCGGCGTCGCGGGTGCTCTGTGTCCCCCTGAGCTGTGAGGACTAGGCCAGGCCTGGGGCGAGCTTCAGCCTGGGCAGTAACTGCTGTTTCTCTGAGACAGCGTGCCGACAGTGGCAGGAAAAAGCTGTAGCCTGTTCAAATGCCTGACAGCAAATCCTGAGCCTGAGGAAAGATCTGAGCCACCCCAGCCCTGGAATGCTACGTCACAGAGGCAGTGCTCACTGATCACTCACGTGTGGCTTGGCAGGTGTGAGGGAAGGTACGGAAGGACGGTATTTGACTCAGGTGAGTGTAAAGCAATCAGATGATGTTTAATCAAGGAGCTGGGTCTGGGTGGGGGCTTTCCCTGCCCATCTCCTCCCCCTCCTCCGAGTTTGGCTTCTGAGTTTCCTTCCCATCCCGGTTCCTCGTCCTGCCGGCCTCGGGCATAAGCAAAGTGGGGTCTTGTCACTGAGGCCACCCTGTAAAACATACCTCGTGATGTGTGTAGAGGCCTGTCCGTCACTGGAAGACAGAGCCTCTGGGTTCCTGGCCCTCTTCTCTGGACTCCAGCCTGAACATTGATGGGCCTTATGACCGTACTCTCCAACATGGCAAAGCACGAGTGTAGCCACCGAAACAGGTTAAGAGGAGTAACTGTGGCAGTGTGGGATTCTCTCCCTCTCTCTCTCTCTCTCTCTCTCTCTCTCTCTCTCTCTTGTTTTTTGAGACAGGGTCTTGCTGTGTCACATCAGCTGGAGTGCAGTGGCACAATCATGGCTCACTGCGGCTCACCCTCCCTGGCTCAAGAGATCCTCCTACCTCAGCCTCCCGAGTAGCCGAATTTCAGGCGCGGGCCACCCTGCCGGGCTCATGTTTGTATTTTTGGTAGAGACAGGGTTTCCCCATGTTGCCCAGGCCGGTCTTGAACTCCAGAGCTCAAGCAGTCTGTCTGCCTTGGCCTCCCAAAGTGCTGGAACTACAGGCTTGACCACCCCGGCTGGCTGGCTTTCTCTCTCTCTCTCTCTCTCTCTCTCTCTCTCTCTCTCTTTCTCTCTCTCTCTTTCTCTCTTTCTTTCTTTCTTCTTTGTGGCAAAATGTATATGACCTAAAATTTAGCATCTTAATCATTTTTAAGCACGTAGTTCTGTGACATTGAGTATATTCACATTGTTACACAATCGTCACCACCATCCACCACCAATAGAACTCTTTCATCTTCCCACACTGAAACTCTGCCCCATTAACAATGACTCTATGAATCTGACTATTTCAGGTGCTTCAGATAAGTGGAATCATACAATATTTGTTCTTCTGTATTATTTTAAAATAAAAACGATTTTGATGAGATAGGTTGGGGGAAATCCGTTTTATTGCCCTAGTTTTCAGTATATTTTATTCAAGCAAGAAGCCAGCAACAGTTAACTTTCTGCAATGTCTACTGAGACTTCTAAACAAAAGCATGTCTTGCTGATGCCGGCTTTTGCCCTCATCACAAATTCTGCTTAGGAGACATTCTAACACGGCCACAGCAGGCATGGCCCTGCCTGGGAAGGGCCTCACTGCAGTTCTGGGAAGAGCAGAGACAAGCTGGGTGAGAAGGAAGTCTAAATGGATCAACAAGTTTGCCTGATACTTGGGGTCAGAGGCCCGGGAAGAAAGAGGCGAGTGGAATAGCTTAGCGAGGACGGAGGCCTGTGTGGCGCGGAGGAGACGCAGACAGACACGGGCACTGCAGGAGAGGAGGCCGTCCGGCTTCGGAAGCATCCGGAGCTTCCCTCCTGAGTGGGTCCTTTCTTCTGTTTCTCTGCCTGCAAGCATGAAATAAACATAACTCATAGAACGAAGCACTTCATTCCCCGGGGGGAGTGGCGTTGAAGCCAGAGACGTGCACCTGTGGTTGTCAGAGCAAGAGTCCTCTGTAGCTGCTTGTCCTTGGCCAGGAAGGAAGGGTCCGGTGGGGTGACAAAGTGACACCTGCTCCTTAAGGGGAGCCTGTTCTTGGAGACCCCTCTGACAGATACTTTTGTTTTTTTTTTCCTTTTGAGACAGTCTCACTCTGCTGCCCAGGCCGGAGTGCAGTGGTGTGATCTCGGCTCACTGCAACCTCTGCCCCCCGGGTTCAAGTGATTCTCCTGCCTCAGCTTCCTGAGTAGCTAAGATTACAGGTGTGCACCACCACGCCCAGCTAATTTTTGTATTTTTAGTAGAGACAGGGTTTCACTATGTTGGTCAGGCTGGTCTTGAACTCCTGATCTCGTGATCCACCCGCCTCGGCCTTCCAAAGTGTTGGGATTACAGGCGTGAGCCATTATGCCTGGCTAATTTTTGTATGTTCAGTTGAGACAGGGTTTCACCATGTTGGTCAGGCTGATCTCGAACTCCTGACCTCGTGATCCACCCGCCTCAGCCTCCTCAGTGCTGGGATTACAGGTGTGAGCCACCGTGCCCAGCCCAGATACGTTTTTATAGTCAGCTCCAGAAGTGACCTGATGTAGGGGTTGAGACATTTTCCTGCAGTCAAAGCAAAGACTCATAGATAGAAAAGGGACGTCATTTTTTTTTCTCTCTCTCTGTTGTGAGCAAAAACTGAATGAAGTTTCTGTGGGCTGTGTCACCGCATGGTGGTTACGGAGTGAGGTGCCTTCTGCCTCTGACTGGGTGATCAGCTCTACGTTGTTTCTCTTCGGTCTGGGCATGCACCGCTTGATCCTTCCCCTTGCAGGTGGACTTCCGTGATACATAGTTTACAGAATATACTGAAGTGTATTCTGGCGTTCTGATTTCCTAAGAGCCTAACAACGGACAGCATAGACACACCCTAAGACATACCGAGGGTTTAAAAATGAGCTGTGAATGGTCTTTTCCAAGATAATTGTGAGTTTATTTGTGCTAACCTGGATCAAAAATATTTATGGAGCACCTACCGTTATAAACCATGAAAGCATTAAGTAGCAGTCTAGGTAGCAGATATCAATAAAAGATGTCCCAAGGCAGTGAGATATTAATTGTGTAGGAGAAAATGTTCTTAAATGTTATTTTCTGGGATTTGAGGAGGGACATCGTGTCGTTAAGTGTCATTAATTAAAGACGGAGGGAGAAGCAGTTGCTCTCCACAGGAAACAGATACCGTTTGGTGTCCCTGCTGTCTTGGCAGAGTCAGAGGGCGGTGGCTTTCTGGGTCACTAATGCCATTTAAGATGAATGCCCGTGCTGGCACTCTGGTCGCTCTCAGAGTTCTTCCCTCAGTGTGGAAGTTAAAGGTCAGTGGCTTACAGATTGCAATTTGCGATGTGGGAGTAGCCTTAGGAGGAGCCACACACCTTTTGTCTTGATTCTGTGGTCAAGATCATAACCCCATTTGGGATTCACTCTTTCTTTGGGAGTGAATACCGAGCTCCTCATACTGAGGGATCTGTGTAAAAATTTAAATGTGGTTGAAAGTCGTGAATTAAAACTTAAACTACAGGGAGAAGCTTTATTTCCACGTGGTCTGTGAAAAGCAGACTTTTGCTGCTCATTAGTGGTGCTTGGGGTTCTCATGTACACGGAGACCCTGACACCTAGCACGCGTGTGCTATAAAAATTTAAACATGGTTGAAAGACGTGAATTACAAGTTAAACCATACGGAGAAGCTTTATTTCCATGTGGTCTGTGAAAAGCAGACTTTCGCTGCTCATTAGTGGTGCTTGGGGTTCTCATGTACATTGAAAACCTCACATGTTCCTGCACGCGCACACGTGCCGACACCCGTGCGCACACGTGTTGACACCCGTGTGCACACACACACGTGCACGCTCTCCCTGCAGCCTAGTCTTCTGCTACTACCCATTTTCATTTTACCACCACCTGAGGGATACGGTGTGCTGTTTGGAAAGTCACAGATACCCTGAAAGAGTGACATGGTCCCCTGTAACCAAGACGGAGAGCTGAAAACAGGTTTCAGTCAGAACCAAACCAAATAAAATCCTGTGGTGAAAATGTAGTCCCCATTAAGCTTGTGATCAGGATGGCTCTCAGCGTGTTTTCAGCCACTGCTGTTAGACTGTGGCAGTGACATGCACACGTAACCAAGATAATGAGGCTTTTCCATCAGGACTGCAGGGTTTTCAAATGTGCTGGGTGCACCTTTGGAGGTTTTGGAACCAGAGTTTTCTCAGGAAGAATCATGTATCTTTCACAGAATTGCAAGAGAAGAAATAAATTTCTAACAGTCTAAAATGCAGATGTAAACCATAGTCCTTTAAAAATAAGGCGCTTGGCCAGGCGTGGTGGCTCACGCCTGTAATCCCAGCACTTTGGGAGGCCGAGGCGGGTGGATCACGAGGTCAGAAGATTGAGACCATCCTGGCCAACATGGTGAAATCCCGTCTCTACTAAAATACAAAAAATTAGCCAGGCATGGTACCCCACACCTGTAGTCCCAGCTACTCGGGAGGCTGAGGCAGGAGAATTGCTTGAACCCAGGAGGCGGAGGTTGCAGTGAGCTGAGATCGCGCCATTGCACTCCAGCCTGGGTGACAGTGCGATACTTTGTCTCAAAAAAAAAAAAAAAAAAAAGAGAAGAAAAAAACAAATAAGGTCTTGATTCAGAATTATGTTGCGAGGTTCGTTTCAGGGGAACAGCCTGTCTTGGGGGTGTTCTCTAATAGCAGACTGTAAGGAGGGGTTCTGAGGGCAGCCTCGACTTGGGAAGGGTCCCGGGGGCCGGGGGAGGGAGGGAAATTGAACTAAGGGCAGCAGAAGCCACCTCAGGAAACAGATCCGCGTTCCAGCCATGGCTCCTCCTCTTACCGGCTGTGTTCCCTTGGGGAAAGAGCTCCACCTCTCTGAGCCCCAGTTCCCTTTCTGGTGAAATGGCTGAATTGTCTTAGAATCCACAGGTGACCCCTCAGGACTGCAGCAAGGGACCTATATTTGTCCACTAAAGGCCATCCTTAGCTCTGTCTGTGGCTGCTCACCTGGCCTGGGGGCAGAGAGGGGGCTGGAGAAGGGGCAGGGTTCCTCCGGGAGCTGATGCCCACGCCCATGGAGTTAGCGTAGCCAAGGCTTCCTGGCAGGGCTCTGCACCCGGAGTGATCTTTTTGTTTTGTTTTGTTTTTTGTTTTTTTTTTTGAGATGGAGTTTCGCTCTTGTTACCCAGGCTGGAGTGCAATGGCGCGATCTTGGCTCACCGCAACCTCCACCTCCTGGGTTCAGGCAATTCTCCTGCCTCAGCCTCCTGAGTAGCTGGGATTACAGGCACGCGCCACCATGCCCAGCTAATTTTTTTTTTGCACCTTTTAGTAGAGACGGGGTTTCACCATGTTGACCAGGATGGTCTCGATCTCTCGACCTTGTGATCCACCCGCCTCGGCCTCCCAAAGTGCTGGGATTACAGGCTTGAGCCACCGCGCCCGGAGTGATCTTTATTCTAGTTAGCAGCGAGAAGCAGGCCCCACCTGGGAAGACTTGCCCTGAAGTGTGGGGACTCCTCCTGACTAGCAGGAAAGGCCACTGCCTCGAGATGAAATTCCAAAGCCGAGGGGAGCCTTTGGCGTGCTGTGGAGGCGTCGGACGTAAACTCCCAAATCCCATAAGGAAGTCAGCGGAATGCCACTCCTGAGAACCGGCTCCGGCCGGGGAGGCTGGCGAGTGGGCGAGCTCCCAGTGCGGCCCGAGGTGTGTTGGGAGGGCTCTTTTGTGTTGGTCTGAGCAGGGCTGAAGCCGGGGGCCCAGGGCCTCTTTCGTTCAGAGCATGTCGGAAGTGACCAAGCCTCAGCGCCGCCTCCTCCCCAGGCCTCTCCACCAGCCGGGTGCTGCGGGGCTCCCCTGTGAGAACTGGGAAGGGGAATATGGAGTCTTTCAGGCTCCACAGAGGCTGCCTTTGACCTGAAGATTGGGCTAAAAACACATTTTGGAAGCTTCCCCATTTCCAAGTCACAGGTAGAATTTCTACACACACACACACACACACACACACACACACACACACACACACCCTTATTTTAGAGAAGGGAGAGGGCGCACGTCTGGCTGACTGCGAGTTTCTTTATCTACCTTCCTTCCAAATCTCCTGAGGACAGAGACTAACCAATGTTTACCTTCTATAATCCCCCAAATCTGTCTGGGGCTCACGTTATTCAGTAAACTTCAGTGACGAAGGTCAGATGGCAGAAGGAAGGGACATAAATGGAATCGGAGGCCTCTATTTCCAGCTGAACTTCACTGTGTGACGGCCGAGTGGCATTGGACCAATCATCAGACTCCTCTCCTGGCCTCCGTTTTCTCATCTGTGAAATGGGAACAATAGCCAACCAGTCTACGTAACTTAATGTTGTTTCCAGTGAACCTTCTATGAGGAAGGAGCGGTTTATCAGCAGCAAAGGGGTGGACACAGGAGGGCATCCCTTATGCGGTTAATGACTGTTTAATTGTCATAGACTATGGAGGACTGCCATTCTTTGCTTGACGTGAAAACAGGTCGGGGATTCAGAATTTGGATTGGAGTGGTTCTTTCGTAACCAGAGCTCATGTAGTAGGTCTTATTTTGTTTCTTTGATTAATAGGACGATTAAGTTACAACCAATGGTATTGTAGCCCCGCATCCCTAGAGAGGGTTTGCAGGGTTAAGGAAGAGTAAATTCCTATGAACAAGTATCTTGGTAGCAAGATATCCACCAAAACACTAAAACTCAGCACTCAGAAGGCCTGCATACCAGTGTATGCAGGAAAAACGATAGCTTATCTAACGGGGCTGCTCCTCTCTCAGAATCATCGACAATGGATATGATTAAGAAGCTACAGCTGCTTCTACCCAGAGCAAGCCTCGCTCTTCCGTTTTTCAGAATCATAAAAATGGAGCTAAACGGAGATAATGGAAGTTGCTTTCGGGGCGCTATCTTGCAGACTGTCTTTGCACAAGATATTGACAAGAAATGTCTGCACATTTTGAGAGCCTCCTGAATCTTCAGCATTTTTTTCCCCTGACATATACCGAGCACCCAACACATGATTGTTCATATGAATGAATGAGCAAATGAACTAGCAGGCTAAAAGAGAGGCAGCTCTTGATCCCCAAACATTGTGGAGCCAAAACAGTATGCTTTGACAGTGATGAGGGTGGGAGAAAAGACTGTCATATCTTAAGAATCAAACAAAATAGAAAAGAAGGGCCGGGCGCGGTGGCTCACACCTGTAATCCCAGCACTTTGGGAGGCCAAGGTGAGTGGATCACAACAAGGTCAGGAGATTGAGACCATCCTGGCCAACACAGTGAAACCCCGGCTCTACTAAATATACAAAAAATTAGCAGAGTGTGGTGTTGCATGCCTGTAGTTCCAGCTACTCAGGAGGCCGAGGCAGGAGAATCACTTGAACCCGGGAGGCAGAGGTTGCAGTGAGCTGAGATTGCACCACTGCACTCCAGCCTGGGCGAGACAGCAAGACCCAGTCTCAAAAAAAAAAAAAAAAAAGAAAAGAAAAGCAGTTAAATTTTCTGAAGAAATTACTGTTACTTAAAAGACTTAAGAGGATTTAAGTAGATGCGTGTGAGCAGTAGAAAGTAAGAATCGCTGAGATTTATTCCACAAACATGTTCTGAGCGTCTTTTGTGCCAGCCATGGTATTGACCTTGGTACACAGTGGTGAGCAAACCAGCCCCAGCCTGTAGACTTGGGGCTTTCCTGTAGTGGGAGAAAGTGACTTACTGTTAAATGCATGGTATGAACCAAAGTGGAGATACTGAGGGAAGAGTTGAGGCCCTGTAGAAGCATCCGGCGGAGGAAGCACAGGCTGGCCAAAGGCTTCTCTGAGGAAGTGAGGCTTGAGCGTGGATCTGCAGGAAAAGTAGGACATTCCACATGGAGCGCAAAGGCCTCCGTGGCGGAAGGAGCCGGGGGTGTTTGAGGACCTCGCTGGGGACTGAAGCCCTGGAGCGTGAAACTGAGGGGGAGGTCAGTGAGCAGTCGCCGTGGCCACAGCGTGGTCTGTTATTTCTGAGTGTCTGAAATCTCCGAAGAGGATACTAGGCATCAATGCTAATGACAACATGCTTGCAGGTGGTGAGAGTCGCTGGAGTAGGCATTTGGAGGGACGCCCTCTCCCCGCTGCGGACCTACCAGAACAAAATCTAGAGAATGCACAAAAGGAACCGAGCAATGGGCTGTCAGGTTCTAAGGAGGGAGGGCGTGGGATAGAACAGGGGCCGGTTCCCGCCTCCCCACCCCAGTCCTGATACTGGCTGTGTGACTAGGGACATGCACAAGTTTAATTTTACACAATATTCGGTTTCTTTTAGAAAATATTTTCTCAGATAAAAAATGCTAACATTTGTGAATGGTGGCAGTGGATAGACGTGTATGTTTTAGTATTTGATTTTTTTTCTGTATGTTACAATTTTTTTGATTAGAAGGGAAGACTTTTTTTTTTTTTTTTTTTTTTTAAATTAGAAGAGGGGTCGGTAGAGGAAGGAAGTAGGTGCTAGGGATGGTTTAAGAGGCCGGGTCCTATTCCCAGATACAAACTGGCTCAGGCGAATCACTTCTCTGGTCTTCTGATGCCTTTTCTAAGGAGAAGAATTTTGAAGATGATGATGTTGGAAATAGCTTCTGCCTCTAAAACATTCTGTGATGCTAACTTTTCAAAAACAGTTGATTATTGAATAATTCTATTTATAGGCTTGGGAAATCAGTGCCTCGTGCCCACTAATCCCCCGATTCTTTTTGTTTTTTGTTTTTGAGACGGAGCCTTGCTCTGTTGCCAGGCTGAGGTGCAGTGGTGTGATCTCTGCTCACTGCAACCCCGCCTCCTGGGTTCAAGTGATTCCTCTGCCTCAGCCTCCCAAGAAGTTGAGACTATAAGTGTGCGCCACCACGCCTGGCTAATTTTTTGTTATTTTTAGTGGAGGCGGGGTTTCACCATGTTGGCCAGCATGCTCATGATCTCCTGACCTCATGATCTGCTGCCTTGGCCTTCCAGAGTTCTGGAATTACAGGCATGAGCCACTGCGCCCAGCCTAATCCCTGATTCTTTGAAAAGTAAGAGGAACCATTTTGCTTGGCACAGGATTACCAATAGCTCTCTAGTAAGGAAGCTCATGCATTGAAATTCATTTGCTCAGAGACGTTTTCAAAAGCTGTGAACCCACAGGCTGCTCACGTGCATTTTGGACCACACTTGGGAATCTGGACCCACCCAGAACGCCGCGCCTCTGTGTTAGGCATCTTGCCCCTCACCACGCATCTTCCAGCGGCTCCTCTCTGGCTTTGCAGGGCACATAACCGAGTCCCTTCCCTCCAAATTTTAGATAAGAAATACAGCAATGAAAGGAAACACCCCAGGCAGACAGGCTTGTTTCACATGTCACTGTGTGTCAAAATCAGAGGTATGTCTTAGATTGTAGCTTCTTGGGAAAAAAAAGTTGTCCCATGAATTTGGGGGTTTTGTTTTGTGTTTGGACATTGCCCAGGAGGCGTGATGGGTCACCTGGAGCTTCATCAGTACCGCTGAGCGGGGACGGTGGTGTACCCGGTCACATCCTCAGCTTTCCAGCTGTATCAGCGGCACCCTCCAGCCCGCCCTATCCCGCGGGGACGGCAGCAGCCGGTGGACAGGAGCCCACACCCCACAGCAGCAAAGGAAGGCGCAGGAGCGGCCCTGCGGGCTCTCCGCTGAGTCAGCAGGGAACGGCCTTCGGGCCAGCAGCCGCCTGAGCGGTCTCCTCTCCAGTTTCTCTCACTTGGGTCAAGTTTCCTTACAATGCGTTAGATAAATGAGAATAAGAAAGTGTGTGCTGGCAGAATTTCTGCTGAATAATGCCAAGGCTTTCCAAGTCAGAGCATGAATTTAAGTGGAGCAGAGTCCCCAGTCGATGGACTCAGAGTAATGGCTCTTCTGCTAATCATGAAAAGTCCAAGTGTTTTTGCCTTTCAAGGCTCACAGAAGGGCCGCTCTGATTGGCCTGCCGGCCCGCTCGGTTACAAACTGGACCCTACTCTGGACCTTTGCTTTATGGCACTTCTTTTTTGTAGGTGATTAGAAACATTTTCCACTTAGCATTTAAGGGTTTGAATAGACTGGTGACTTTTTTTTGAACTAACGTTTTCTCTCTCTCTCTTTTTTTTTTTTTAAATGAGTATTTTTCTTTTTTTGCAAGTAGACTGAAGATTTAAAGTCACAGGCTTTCCAAATATTGAGACTCTGCCTGCATGATTATTATATTCGCTGTGGGGATTAACACTTTTCCAAAGTATATTTCCACACAAGATCCTTGTTTTGCCCTGGAGTTTGGTTCTTCACAGCTTATTATGCAGATTTAGGCAAAATGGACCCAGCCCCATCCACTGGAACTTCCGCTATAAAGGCAATCATTTCAAATAAAATGGAAGGCATTTATCTTAATGAACCAAGAGGAAGATGGAATCTGTTGAAATGATCTGAGCCCTTAAAACATTGGTAATTTATCGTGGCTATATTTATTTGTATTAGTTTCTCTATGCTGCCCGTTTTACTGACTTTCCACAGCAAACTGCCACCGCCACCACCAAATACTGTAGTATTTTCATTCCTTACGTTGGTTATTAGCAGGGCTGCTTCTCCCTTAATAAAACCATGACTTTTCCCCACTCCTCCGTTTCAGAGCATTCAGGGCTATTCCTGGTAAGAAGCCAGCATTAGATAATGTTCCCGTTGTGGTATTGGGCAGCAAAGAGTGCATGGATAATGGTTCCTGTTTTTCCCTCCAAATGGAGGGAAGACACAGACGTAATTGAAACTTACAATGTCAAGGGGTAATTTTATTCCATTATTTTTGATGAAAACGGGGACGTATCACCTAGCTAAAATGCCGGAAAATAGCCTCCTAGTAGCCCTAAACACCCACGTGTGGCTGAATGCAGGTGGGATAGAACCCGGTTCCCTCTTGCCTCCCTCCCCCAAATAGAGAGATGCCATCAGTGGTCAGGACACACAGCAAGCCACAGGTAATGAGCTCAGTCTCCATTTTCCTTGTCAGATCTCCCAGCTGATGACAGAGAGTGGCCGGGAGGGACTGACCGAAGCCGTGCTGAACCGCTACAATGCAGACAAGCCTTCCGCCTGCAGCGTCCCCACCTCGCAGGGCACCTGCTTGGCCAGCGAGACTTCTGCAGGCACCTCGGTGGCAGCTTCCTTCTTTGCACGGTAAGAGAGCCGTTCCGATCCTTGGTTCGTTCCGCTGGGCGTGCCTCGTTAACCTCTTGCGTGGACTAGTTCGGCTGAAACGCCAGAAAGCGTTTGGGGCGGTTTTTTGATGTCACTGTTTATGGGACATTCTCAGCCATGGCACTTTCACATCTTGGGCCAGCTAACTGTTGTGGGGACTGTCCTGCGTGTTGAAGGATGGCCTGTACCCGTCGGTGTGTGCCTGAAGGACCCTCCCTGAGTTGTGACTACCAAAAATGTCCCCAGACATTGTCAAAAGCTCTGGGGTTGAGAACTGTTGCTTTTTTTTTTTTTTTTTTGAGACAGGGTCTCGCTCTGTCACCCAGGCTGGAGGGCAGTGGAGTCTCACTCTGTCACCCAGCCTGGAGTACAGTGGAGTCAACCTCCCAGGTTCAAGCGATTCTCCTGCCTCAGCCTCCCGAGTAGCTGGGACTACAGGCATGCACGACCACACCTGGCTAATTTTTGTATCTTTAGTAGAGATGGGGTTTCACCCTGTTGGCCAGGATGGTCTCAATCTCCTGACCTTGTGATCCACCCGCCTCGGCCTCTCAAAGTGCTGGGATTACAAGCGTGAGCCACTGTGCCCGGCCCTAGAACTACTGCTCCCTTGATGTGTAGCTCTAAAGATGGTGTTCCTCTGGACAAGAACTTTTGTAGGGGGGATCCCTCTGGCGGGTGTTTCCAGATTTATCTTCTCATTCTAGAAACTTAACTGCTTAAAAGCTATTAAATAGATGGCTGGGGGGTTTTTTACTCCTTGACGGATGAGCCAGAGAGTTATCAAATACTATCCAGCTAATCTTGGGAACTTTAAAAATATAAGAAACAAACAAAAAATAAAAAGGTATTTCAACGATGTTTTCTCCCTAATTTTAGCAACAAGGCAGAGACAGGGCAGGAGACAGAGGACAGCTGAGCAGGAGAGGACTTCAGGCATTGTCTGATTCCATCTCCTTATTTATGAGTGAGAAAACCGAGGACCAGGAACGTTCCACTAGGAGCGAGTTTATAGCACAGCCAGAAATGGAAACTGGATTTCTCTGCTTTTTTCTCTGTCTCTCTCTCTCTCTCTCTTTTTCTTTCTTTCTTTTTTTTTTTTTTTGCGATGGAGTCTCGCTCTGTCGCCCAGGCTGGAGTGCAGTAGTGTGCTCTCGGCTCACTGCAATCTCTGCCTCCCGGGTTCAAATGAGTCTCCTGACTCAGTCTCCTGAGTAGCTGGGACCACAGGCATGCCCCACCATGCCCAGCTAATTTTTGAATTTTTAGTAGAGATGAGATTCCATGTTGACCACGCTGGTCTCGATCTCCTGACCTTGTAATCCGCCTGCCTCGGCCTCCCAAAGTGCTGGGATTACAGGTGTGATCCACCGCGCCCAGCCTGTAACTCATTTTTTAATTTAATACTTGGAACTGAACCTTAGAAAACTTTCTCTGCCTAAGATTTGCAAACCTCTGAGTGAACAGGGCCTAGGATAAATACGGTGGCATCAGATATGAAATCGTGAGACCCTTTGGGTTCCAGTTGCAGTTCGGCCTCAGCTTCGCCATCTATAAAATGAGGATATACCTCCTCTGCAGGTTGCTCTGAAGACAGATAAGGTGATGAGTGATACACTGCTGTGGAAGTGCCGACTGCGATGGTAGTGAGAAGGAACGCTGTGTGGCTGTTCCGAATGGTAGCATCCAAAACACAAATGGGAGGAAGGGGGACTGATTAGGACGGGAAAAGGCAGAGCAGGACAGAGGCCTGATGCCCCGGACGATGGCACCCTAAAGGCAGCACACGGGCCTTGTTGGAAGACCGGCTCTGAGGGTCCTGATTGTTCCTGGGTGCCATGTTTATTGTCCTGTGAGCACTTGGGCCAACTCGAATGTGTGGGAAGTAACAGGAAATGTGTACAGGCTGGCCACCCAGAAGTGAGGATCCTTGTGAGATCCCTGTCTGCATGTGAATCTCTGTGTTGTCCCAGCCCATTAAGCAGGGATTCCAAGCTCACTGGGAGGCCATGGCCATGCCACTTAGGGAGAGAATGAAGGGAGGGAACAGTTAGGAGGGAATGTCACAGGCACAGGAGCTCCGAGGAGGTTATTTGAGCACATCCAAAGGAGGGTGACTCAGAAGCGCTCTCACGGCAGGTTCCGTTTGGAGAAGAGAAGGATTCTGGGTGTCCCAAGGATGCTCTCGGCTCTCTCTTGGGCTGTTGGATAAACGGAGGTTTGGTTGGTTTTGTAGAGCAGGCAAGTATGTAGGCAAAGGCTAGATCACCAGGGAGGAGACGCATCCCAGCTCAGAAGGCAGAGCGTGCAATTCCGACGGCTTCAGGAGAGAGCGAGATTCGGGCCCCTGGGGGAGATGAAAGTTATGTTGAGTAATTACCCGGCCTTGGTACCAGAAGAAGCGTCCAGTGCTCACGTGGGAATTGACTTCCGTTGTGCCTTTCTAACCTGAAATTCTTTGAATGTGGAAAGCCTGCCGTTCAGTTCCAGCCAGAGGATTTGACGGAAGGCTGACTGACTCACAAGACAACCCCGAAAAAACCCAAAGCAGGAAGTAAGAGGTGAGGGCTCCCCTTGGGCAGAATTGACGGAGAACAGGAGTTCAGGTGCAAGGAAGGGGCGTGGGAACGAGGCGGCGGGCACCCGAGCGTGTTGGACGAGCCGCGTGCCCGAGGCTGGAGGTCGGGATGTCAGAGGAGGACTTAGGAACAAGCGAGCAGACGTCAGGGAAAGAATGGCAGGGCACTAGCCGGGCTCGGGTGGCACAGAAACACTGAGGCAAAGCCTGCGCCGCATGGGCTGATGATGCCGCTGGGGCGGCCGTGCCGGTGACACTGGGCAGCAAACGAGTGCTTGAAACCCACGACTTTGGAGTGACGCGGGCTTGCCACGTGAGCTTTCAAAGAGCTGGGAAGGATCCGGAAGCACTTTCTTTGCAGTGAACGCCGGGAGCACTCGGCGCTTAATGGAATGAGCATTAAAAGCACATGGTTGGTATTCAGGGGTTTACAGCGTACGGTGGGAAATGGTACCCTGTGAAAAGAACCATCTTTGCAGATCTCCCCCACCCTTTACTCAGGCCCATGCCTCGCCCTGTTGTTCTCATCATGGTTGATGAGGCCTCTTCTCGGCTGGATGTTCCCACCTCCCAACGAGAGAGGCGGCAGATTAATAACCTCCCTGTCGCTGATGGCACCGACAGCTGAAGTGTGAATGACCAGCTCCAGGCCCGTCATGTCAAGAGGCAGACCCAGGGGTGTCGCTGACCCCTTTGCATCCTCTGATGTCTGTGTGATAAGCCAAAACCTGCCCAGCTTATGTTGTCAGACTGTAAGCTGAGTTCAAAGAGCCTTTTGGTTTTAGTTGATGTGCAGCTGTGTAAGGTGATGGTCATGACAGCTTTTGATAAGTGTCTGTCCTCATAGGGGTTTGGGGGCGGAGTCAGCTCCTACACCTCCAATCTGTGCTCACCACTTTCAACTCTTCCTGCTTGACTGCAGCGGAGACATAGTCCTCTGAGCGTGCAGGGCCCTGGAGTCAGGGCACAAGGGTGGCCAGCTCTCAGGAAGCTGTCCTGGGCCAGGCGTGGTGGCTTACACCTGTAATTCCAGCACTTTGGGAGACCAAGGTGGACGGATCACATGAGGCCAGGAGTTCCAGACCAGCCTGGCCAACATGGCGAGTCCCCGTCTCTACTGAAAATACAAAAATCAGCCGGGTGCGGTGGTGCATGTCTGTAATCCCAGCTGCTTGGGAGACCGAGACAGGAGAATCGCTTGAACTCAGGAGGTGGAGGTTGCAGTGAGCTGAGATGAGTCACCGTACTCCAGCCTGGGTGACAAAGCGAGACTCAGTCTCAAAAAAAAAAAAGAGGGAAAGAAGGGAAGGAAGGAAGGAAGGAAAAAGGAGGAGGAAGAAGGAGAGAAAGATGGGAGGGACGGCATTCGCCCCGTTTGTGGCCCACGTGGCCGACGTTCACCGAGCACTCCGTAAGCAGCACTCACTGTTCACTAGCTCTTCCTATGCAGAATCTTCATTTCCAGAGAAACCCTGTGAGGCAGAGCCCAGCGCTTTCTCTGTCTTGTGAATAAAGAAGATGGTTCCCTGAGTTTCTGACCCAAAGCCACGTAGCCAGGAGTGGGAGGGATGGGACATCCATCCTCATCTCGGAGAGCCCATGTTCCTACTCTCTGTACTCAACAGACACAGTGAGACACTTTATTATAGGGTGTTTTGTTTTTGTTTACTGTAATCAGGAACTGATGGTTGCTTATAAAACATGTTTGAAACTCCTAGGCCCTGTGGTTTGTTTGAGAAGCTGAGTCAAACAACAGTAACACAAACAACAGAAAAATCCCCTCTTTGTTGAGGGTCGCAGATGTTGACTTTTCTCCGTGATATTAACCTTTATTTAAAATGCATTTATTTTTATTTTAAAAACTGTTTTTTTTATTTTTTGAGGCAGAATCTCACTCTCACTGCAGCCTCAGCCTCCCAGGCTCTAGTGAGCCTCCCACTTCAGCCTCCTGAGTAGCTGGGACCACAGGAATGTACCACTGTGCCCAGCTACTTTATTTTTATTTTTTGTAGAGATGGTGTCTCCCTGTGTTTGTTGCCCAAGCTGGTCTTGAACTCGGGCTCAAGCAGTCCTCCCATCTTGGCCTCCCATAGTGCCAGGATCACAGTCATGAGCCGCTGCACCCGGCCTAAAATGTATCTATTTATTTGTTTTTGAGATGGAGTCTCGCTCACTGTTTTCCAGGCCGGAGTGCAGTGGCGCGATCCCCGCTCACGGCAGCCTCTGCCTCGAAGGTTCAAGTGACTTTGCCTCAGCCTCCTGAGTGGGATTACAGCCGTGCACCATCACACCCAGCTAACTTTTGTATTTTTAGTAGAGATGGGGTTTCATCATATTGGCCAGGCTGATCTCAAACTCCTGACCTCAAGTGATCCACCTGCCTCGGCCTCCCAAAGCGCTGAGTATGTTTTTTGATTGACTAATAAACATTATATATATTTACGGAGTAAAACAAGCTTTGAAATATATACATATTGTGGGATTAGCCTTTCTCTTTAAATGCTTACTTTTCAGAACTGTGGGTGAAGGTCTGGGTGGACCTTATTGCCTCTCAAATTCAATGTTTGTAAAATAAGAATTTCAATTTTGAGTAAGCAGTGTGTGGTCTGTGCTGATCCACACACGGTGACTGGTCTGTGATAAGTATAGAAATTGAGAGGAAGCATTTAGAAAGATCTGCTGATGGAATAATTTTCTATCTGTTGAATCCAAGAATAAAAAATCGGGGCTTGCATTTTGTGTGTAACTAGAAGTGAAAGAAAAAGTGGTCCTTGGGCCCGGTAGTGGGAGCTGCGCGGCTGGCGGGAGGACGGAGCCCGAGACACCTGCTCTGTGCTTCAGCCCTCTCTCAGCCGGGCTTTCAACAGTCGGCATCTTAGTAGCTGTCTTTGCTTCAGAATTTGAGCAGCCCCCCACTTTTTAAAAAAAAATAAATAAATAAAAAATAAAACAGTTTCTGGAAAAAATAGTAACAGTCGACCAGAAAAGAGATTGAAACAATTGATCATCAAGTTGGTTAGCTATTATGTACTGGCTTTGAACATCAAGAACATTTCAAACGAGGAAATTTTTTTTTTTTGCATGATTTTCACATTAATAGAAAATGGTGAAGTAGGGGATGATTAGATTTTCCCATTTGCTGACGGTTCACTTTGAATAAAGATTGACTTAATGATATACTTTACCTTTTAAAGTATGAAGTGCATGAAACCCGATAAAAACTCTCGGGGTGAAACCCTAGCTTTGAAGGTTGAGGCAGTGGAACCTTCATTTTTATGTGAAGAGCAGTTAGTGGATTCTGGATTATGCATAGAATTGAACTCAGAAACGAAAAATGCATCTTTTGGGTGACCTCGTACCTGTGCAATTATTTTTTTTTTCCCAAAGAACCATGAAAAACCATGTTTTTTAAATTCATGGACAAAATTAGCTTCTGGAGAATTTTCATCTACATTCAGAGCAAGAGTTTGAAAAATGGTGACCAGGTACAGGGGCTCACGCCTGTAATCCCTGCACTTTGGGAGGCTGAGGCGGATGAATCACGAGGTCAGGAGTTTAAGACCAGCCTGGCCAACATGGTGAAACCCCTGTCTCTACTAAAAATACAAAAATTAGCCGAGTGTGGTGGTACACTCCTGTAATCCCAGCTACTCACAAGGCTGAGGCAGGAGAATTGCTTGAACCTCTCTCTCCCTCCCCTTCCTCTCTCTCCCTCCTGCTTCCTCTCTCCCTCCCCCTTCCTCTCTCTCCCTCCCCTTCCTCTCTCTCCCTCCCCTTCCTCTCTCTCCCTCCCCCTTCCTCTCTCTCCCTCCCCTTCCTCTCTTTCCCTCCCCTTCCTCTCTTTCCCTCCCGCTTCCTCTCTCCCTCCCCTTTCTCTCTCTCCCTCCCCTCCTCTCTCTCCCTCCCCTTCCTCTCTCTCCCTCCCCTTCCTCTCTCCCTCCCCCTTCCTCTCTCTCCCTCCCCCTTCCTCTCTCTCCCTCCCCCTTCCTCTCTCCCTCCCCCTTCCTCTCTCTCCCTCCCCCTCCCTCCCTCTCTCCTTCCCTCCCTTGCTCTGTTTTTCCATCTACTCTTGAAGATTCCTACATTTGCACAGTGTTTTCCTGTTGAGGGAAACTATGTCTCTCCTGGGTTTGGAATGTTCTGGAGAAATGTTGGTATTCCTCTCCGAATGGTGTTGCTCTCATTCATTTCTTCGTGACCCCTGTTGTCTCGCCCACACTTGCCAAGCGGCCCCTCGTTTTCTCCCACCGCCTCCTCTAAGTCCTTGCCACTGGCCCACGCCGCTTCTGCTCTCAGGATGTGCTGATGCTTCCGTCCGTCTCGGTCTCCGTGCGGTCTCTGCCGTCGCAAGTGTTGAACGGCCCCCTGGGAGCTCAAAGCCTCTGGAGCACGTCGCTGACTGTTTTGTGACGGATTTGACCATTATCCCCTTGGGTCTAGAGGTTGCCGTGGTGTTGAAACCAAGCCCTGCTGGCGTCCTGGGGTCTGCGGCCAGGCTGAGCAGTGAGGACTAAGCCCTGGCTCCCAGGCCCTGTCCTCAGGGCCACGTGCTTCTGTTGTCAATTGCCCGCAGCACCTGTTCTCAGCACTGTGTGTCCTCATGTGGCTGCCCGTACGGATGGCTGTTGCTGGTCTGATGACCAGTTATGTCCACACTCTCGCTGACGCCCGATCCGGGTAGCATCTCGCGGCGCTGGTTTCAGCAAATGCTTTTCATACATAACCTTGTATGGCGAGGGCTTTCTTTAGGCCCTGGGCACCGAACACACAACAGGGGTACTTGGCTATGCATTTGGAGTTGGTGAAGTGGACGCAGGCTGGGAAGGGGCGTGGAAGTGTTCATGCTTTTGTTCTGCCAGGTGCAGTGCCCTTCAGGGCTGCTCGCACCTTGCCCTTACACACACATCAACAGCATCACCAGAGGAAAACGGTCCTAAACACACCGCAGTTGTCCCCGGTGATCTTGGGCGTGAGACCTCCGACCCTTGGGCACCAACTGACTGTGGAGGGACAGGACACGGTCCCCACGTCCAGCTTCACAGCGTGGAGCTGTTTGATGACGGCGGAATGCTGCCTCTGCAAAAACAAGAAGCCCTTTCAGGAGCTGAGACTGTAGAGCCTCGCGGTAGGATCGCTCGCGTTCTGTTTCTTGTTGTGTTTCCACGGGAGCGTTTTTTGCCTGCCCTTCGCTCCTTGCACTTTGCAGGTCCCATTCTTACCTGGCGCCTGTCTTTCCTCCTTTACCTCGCGTATCCCCTTGTCCCCATTCCAGCTCCCTGTCCTCCCGCTCCAGGACTTCCCACGGAAGCAGGGCCACCGTTGAGCTTCCTAGGGGACACTTGTGACAGGGCTGGCGTGCATAATTGTGCCGTCTATTCACAGAACCAGTGCCGTCTATTCACAGAACTCCCAATTGTAGGAGTGAGTGTAAAGTCTCACCGAGGATAAACCAGAAGCCGCCGGTGACTGAGAATATCGGCGACCCACGCAGAGAGAGACCTGCCCTCAGAGAGCTGCATTTTAGCAGAGCTCCAGGTAGGTCGCCACCCACCTCTGAAGCTTTTGAAGACGCTTCATTTTCTGCTGGGTTTTGGTTTTGTTTTATTTTTGTTTTTTTTTTTTTTTTTTTTTTTGAGACAGTGTCTCGCTCTGTTGTCCAGGCTGGAGTGCAATGGTGTGATCTTGGCTCACTGCAACCTCCACCTCCCAGGTTCAAGCAATTCTCCCACCTCAGCCTCCCGAGTGACTGGGATTACAGGTGCCTGCCACCATGTCCAGGCTGATTAGTAGAGACGGGGTTTCCCCATGTTGGCCAGGATGGTCTTGAACTCCTGACCTCAGGTGATCTGCCTGCCTCAGCCTCCCCAAGTGCTGGGATTACAGGCGGGAGCCACCGTGCCCGGCCTTGTTGTTTTATGCCAGCCCGGCAGAGCCACCTCCCGTGGGGCTCTGTCTGTCCTCCTTGGACGCAGGTGGTATCTGGGCTCCATTTGCCCTGGCTGGCCCTGCCGTCTTCACTAGCAGCCAGGCAGTGTCAGGCCACAGATCTTTGAAGGGCTGAACTGGAAGCAAAACCCTCCCCTCTGGGTTTCCTCTTTGTTTATTCCTGATAGGTCGTAGCTTTCCTCTGCTTAGAAAAGACTTCATTGATTTCTTGGAAAAGAAGAGAGTCTCACTCATGTATATTAATGAAGTGGATTTTTAGGAATCATAGTTATGTGAATATGGCTTCACTCTAACTCCTCATGTGAAAGGGAGACACTGAGAAGCAGCCACGTGTGTGTTTAGTGCCATCGATGTCAGCAGCCCCAGAAAACAGTCTTAGGCGTTTGCTGTGTGAACCCGAATCTCCTGAATCGCTTAGGAGAGACAGCGAAATCTTGGAAGGAAAAGTAGCATAATGTCACATCGACGCGATCGTCCCTTGTGTTAAAAACATGCCTAGAGCACCTCAGATAGATAACCCTAACATCCACTATGCAACCCCTGCGACCCCCCGAACTGCCCTGTTTCGGGGTGTACAGATCGTAACAGAAGGGACATTCATGGCTTGGCATACACCGCTCTGAGTCGGTGAGCTGCGCTAGAGAAAACCAGTGTGTGCGGCCCCTTCCCATCCTCTGCTGCAGGGAACGTGCTCACGTGGGGCATTTTCTGGTTAAACAGGTCCTTTGTCTGACTGGCAGCTGGTTGGGGTATTGGCGATCGGCTGCCAACATCTGGGAATCATTTCCACAGCTCTGCCTAGGTTGAAAGCTCAATTCATGTCCTGGTGTGAATGTCTGACGGCAAACCAATTTCAACAAGCCTCGAGAATCCCAGGGACTCTTGTAAGATACTCTCAGGGTTAAGCATTCTAGTTCTCACTGCACATTTGGCATGTTTGTTTTTTGTTTGTTTGTTTGTTTGTTGTTTTTTTCTGATGCTGCAGCAGGGGCAAAGGTGGGGAGGTGAGCGGGGGCAGTGGTTTGGGGAGAAGGATACTGGATAAGCAAATAGAAAGCTGGAGAAGCCCAGGCTTGAATTCTCAGCCAAATTCTGACATTCTTACTTGAGGCAGGTGACTTAACCTTGCTAAGCTTCCGATTCTTCTGTTAAATGGAGATCATCATACCTACTTCACAGGATGATGGAGAGGATTAAATGAAAATGTGATGGTACTCGCTAACTTCATCTAAATCCCACAGATGATGTTAAGATGGCACTTGCTGTCAGAAGGATGGCGTTCTGTCCTTAGTGAAGTCTCAGTGTTCTCTCCCGAGTAGATGACTTTGGTCGCCATCTTTACAGGCTGTGTGGGTGACCCTGGCCCTTTGTTACCCTGCCTAATGACTGTCCAGGCCTTCTTCAGGAATTGTAACACGTGGTATCACCTCTCTGAGAACAAAACCACCTACAGAAAAGGTTGAAGAGCAATTAGCCCTTTAAAGTCTCACCTATGATGAACCAGATGCCGCTGGTGATGGAGAGTATCAGTGACCCACACAGAGAGAGAGACCTGTCCTCAGAGAGCTGCGCTTTGGGAGAGCTCCAGGTAGGGGCTACACACCTCTGAATCTTTTGAAGAGGTTTATTTTTCTTTCTTTTTTTCTTTTGAGATGGAGTCTCACTCTGTCACTCAGGCTGGATTGCAGTGGCACGATCTCTACTCACTGCAACCTCCACCTCCAGGTTCAAGCGATTCTCCCACTTCAGCCTCCTGAGTAGCTGGGATTACAGGCACCCGCCATCATGCCCAGCTAATTTTTGTATTTTTAGTAGAGACGGGGTTTCACCATGTTGGCCAGGCTGGTCTCGAACTCCTGACCGCAGGTGATCCGCCCACCTTGGCCCCCAAAAGTGCTGGGATTACAGGCGTGAGCCACCGTGCCTGGCCTTGTTGTTGTTGTATGGCTCTAGATAAACTGGTCACAAACAATAAGGAAGAGACCGAAGGAAAAAAAAGAAGATGGGGTGGAGCTTTAAGAATTCTGTTCCCATGTAACTTTGTGACTCACTCAAGTGCAGCAAGCTGGAATTGTCATGATACTGACATGGAGGAAAACAGTGAATAAAAGTAAAAGGGGGAAAGTTCTTTTTTTGTGAATACCCTCATGATTTGAATTGGGACCTGAAGAGGGAGGATAGGGTGACATGGAGTATATTCAAAAAAAGCAGAGTAGAAACCTGTGAACTGAAGGAGAGGATGGATGGGGCGAGGGGCGGATGCGATTTTTTTCTGGTATATGTTGTGTAAATTTGTTTTCTGGTCTGTACTTCTGCCACCACTCTGATACCCTATCTCTGTACTTGTCTCCTTTCTTCAGTACTGCCTCATTTAAAAATCATCATGGCCAGCCAGGTGGTGCCGTGGCTCACAACTTGTAATCCCAGTACTTGGAGAGGCTGAGGTGGGAGGATTGCTTGAGGCCAGGAGTTCAAGACCAGCCTGGGCAACATAGCAAGACCCTGTATCTAGAGAAAATTTTAAAAAGCAACCAACCTCACTGGCACATACCTGTAATTCTAGCTACTTGGGAGGCTGGGGCAGGAGGATCGCTTGAGCCCAGGAGGTTGAGGCTGCAGTGAGCTGTGATCTCACCGGTATACTCCAGCCTGGGCAACAGAGTGAGACCCTTCCCTTAAAAAAATAAAGTAGCCTTCAATTTTGAGGGTTTCTTATATGCCACACATTATTCTGAGTTCTTTATAATTTTTTTTTTTTTTGAGACAGAGTTTCGCTCTATTGCCAGGCTGGAATGCCATGGTGCAATCGTGGCTCACTGCAACCTCCGCCTCCTGGGTTCAGGAGATTCTTCTGCCTCAGCCTCCTGAGTAGCTGGGACTACAGGCACGTGCCACCATGCCCAGCTAATTTTTGTATTTTTGGTAGAGATGGGGTTTCACCATGTTGGCTAGGATGGTCTCGATTTCCTAACCTCGTGATCCGCCTGCCTTGGCCCCCCAAAGTGCTGGGATTACAGGCATGAGCCATCGCGCCCGGCCTTTTTATACACGTTAAATCTTCAAATGCCGCCACAAGCTGGCCGTGTTTTTATCCCATTGATTATATGTAGAAACTGAAGCACAGAGGGAGGAAGTCACTTGACCAAGTTCACACAGCTAGTAGGCAACGTGTAGGTCTCGGAGTCAGGTGTCTGATTCTGGAGGCCACAAACCAGAATCTAAGCTCCAAAGGGTAGGGACATTTGTGTCTTTGTTCTTGGCTGAAGCTCCAGTACCCAAAAGAACACTCAAGAAATGTTTGTTGAAAGACTCAATGATGCTCTTAGCCACCATGTTCTCCTGCCTCCAAACTCAAGATGTGCAATGGATAGGGGTCATTAAATAAAGAATCTCAGTGCACGAGCTCAGTGTGAGCCGGAAGGACAGAGTGGGTGCCACGTGTACCACGGAAGCTCTCGGGGGAGCATTTTGACCAACAGCTCTTTATTCTTCTGATTTTGTTAGTTACTAAAATACTGCTTTCTGTCCCACGCAGTCAAAGCAAAAGGCTTTTCAGTGACTTACAAGGCTCCGTGCACACCGTCTGCCCCCTCCCCTCTTCCTCTGCCAGTCTCCCACCTGCTTGCTCTGCTCTCGGCATACTGACCTCCCTGCTTTTCCTCTAAAAGTGCCACGGCCATTCCCTCCTGGACGCTTTGCTACTCTGCTTGGCTTAACCAGCCTTTCCTTCGGATCTTTGCTCAAATGCCACTTTCTTGGTAAGGCCTCTGTGGCCTCCTGATTTAAAACGACAACAATTCCTACCAGTGCAGCCCTTCCTCCCACGGGGTACCTGCTGCATGATGCATGTTTGTTCAGTGACTGAATCTCAGCCAGTTGGGAGATGGGCAGCTAAGTCTTCAGATTGTCCTGCATTGAAGTGCTTGGAGAAGTTTGCATCTTTTCTGACTCAACTCTAACCACATGTTCAGGAATTTGAGTGTTCTTTTAGCTTTCTGATGTTTTGGGGCGATAGCATTGTAACAAAGCATGATAAGAAGCAGTGTTGGCCAGATACGGTGGCTCACGCCCATGATCCCAGCACTTTGGGAGGCCGAGGCAGGCAGATCACGAGGTCAGGAGTTCAAGACCAGCCTGGCCAATTTGGTGAAACCCCTGTCTCTACTAAAATTACAAAAAACAAAAAACAAAAAAATTTTCTGGGCTTGGTGGCAGGGGCCTGTAGTCCAAGCTACTCAGGAGGCTGAGGCAAAAGAATCGCTTGAACCCTGGAGGCGGAGGTTGCCATGAGCTGAGATCGTACCACTGCACTCCAGCCTGGGCGACAGAGAGAAACTCCATCTCAAAAAAAGAAAAAAAAAAAAGCAGTGTTGGGAAATTGAGATTCTTATTACAGTTGGAGTATCTGGCTGTCATTTCAAGATGAGGATTTGTTAAAGGATGGGTCAAGGGACGCTGCATGGGACAATAAACCAAAGAGAGAGTTAAAACGGAGGAAAGAGTTATTAGTTACAGGATGAGCACAAACCGGGCGGGGCTCTCCATCTTTTTCCTGTCTTGCTGGAAACTCATCTTTCCCTCCCTGGAATAAACTTCTTTGCTTTCTGTCCCCGTGCTTTGATTTATTATTTTAATTCTATAGCTGTCTTAGTGAAGTATGTAACGCATTTGGGGATCAAATCACGTGGAAGACATTATAGAAATCGGAGATGGATTACGTCATGTGCTGTTGAGTAGAGGTTTAGCATGCGTGTGAGTCACACCGTTGCTGGAAACGCCAGTGTGTCCAGGACCGTTGTCTATCAGCTGCATAAGGCATTGGCTCCTTGATGAGGGCGCGGGAAGGAGGAATGTAAGGGGGACTGCCATCATAATTCCGTTAGGATTAGGTAAAACTGGAGCATGGAGAGGCCTGGTTGACATCCCTACTTTCTATACTGAGAGATGTCCCTGATGGTGAGGTTTCTATTTTCTTACCTCTAAAAGGGAAATAATGAATGTTTCTGTTTCTTCTGTCCTGTGATGAATGTTTCTTTTATTTTTCTTCTGTCCTGTGTCTGTGATGAATGTTTCTTTTATTTTTATCGGATTTCACAAGAACAGAAGCTAAGTCTGTTTCCCTCCACCGTACTTAGCATCATGCCTGCTGCATAGGTCAATACATGGATGTTGAAAGAATGAATCAGCCATACTGGAAAACTTAGATCTCTCTTGCTTTTCAAGAGAGTCAAATACTTAAAAGAAGTTATGGGGCCGGGCGTGATGGCTTACGCCTGTAATCCCAGCATTTTGGAAGGCAGAGGTGGATAGATCACAAGGCGAGGAGTTCAAGACCAGCCTGGCCAACATAGTGAAACCCTATCTCTATAAAAAAAAAAAAAAAAAAAAAATTAGCCACCGTGGTGGTGGGTACCTGTAGTCCTAGCTACTTGGGAGGCTGAGGCAGCAGAATTGCTTGAACCTGGGAGGCAGAGGTTGCAGTGAGCAGAGATTGTGCCACTGCACTCCAGCCTGGCAACACAGCGAGACTCTGTCTCAAAAAAAAAAAAAAAAAAAAAAAAAAAAGAGAAGCTATGGGATCGTGCTTTCGAACAGCACAATTTATTGTACAGCATCAGAGTTTTCATCATTCCGAGCATTCGTGATAAAAATAATTCTGAAGGATATTTTCCATGGTTGATTTCAACATGGTTACCCTCAGCAGCACGCTGTTTCTGAGAATCATGTATCACTTAGCATGTGTAGACAAGGGTCTTAGCATCACATTGTAATTACCAACTTTTGTTTTCTGGCACCCGGTGTTCTTGTTCGTGAAGTGTACTGAAGTTCGGGAAATGTAAATTTCGAGAGCCCGGAAATAATAGCGCGTGTTGTTTTCTGGGCATTCTTCAAAACCAGAGCCTTAAGAGTCCATGGTTTGTCCTTTTAAACTCCAGCGAAGGAAAGAAAAGGCCTTGGCAGTGACAAAGAAAGTGAAATTCTCTGGGGGCTCTGCCGTGAAAAAGGATATAATCAGCATCAGGCAAGACACTTTGAATTTTTTGAAAAATGAACAAACATAAACCGTTACTCAAAATTTCTTTCCAGTCTCTTTGGTGCTTCAGGATATAAATGTAGCTCATTTTTTTCCTAATAAATTTCCATTTGTTTCCATAGTCATCTCTTCGGAGCTCAGTCTAGAGTGGCAGGTAGTCTTTGTGAAGAAAACAGAATATTTTTTACCGTGGCTCTCCTGAATTTTAGAGGCACTTAAGAGGGATGAAAAAAGCGCTCCATGGTCTTAGGGTCTTATGCATACTCTTACCATCTAAAGTTTCACAATAAAAATAATACCTTTGTTTTGACCTCTGAGGAACTCCAAGTATCAGGTTAAACATTGGGAGAGGTGGTGTTTCCCGGAGTCTGACCTGGCCCGGGTCCAGCAGGGCTGCAGGAACCTCCTTCGTCTCCCTGTCTCTGCAGCCCCATCCCTGGCACCCTCTCCAAGTCTCTTGGGAATACACAGGGAGAGCCTGGCGGCTACAGCAGACACTGCTGGTCTTCTGCCTCCAGCCCCTTCCCGCCTCGTCATTCACCTGCACAAAACCTCATGGTTCTCGGGGCCCGGCGTCTGTGACTCTGCCTTCAGGTTTGCTCTGGCTCCTGCAGCCACACGCGGGGTAGGCCAGTGCCAGGAAGTGACGCCTCTTGGGAGCAGGCCCAGGTGAGCCTGGCAGGAGCGGGAGGATCCACCAGCTCCTTTGTCTCTTGGTGGGGATAACTCTGACGCATGGCCTATCCTGTCGCCCGTATTTTCCAGGGAGGATTGAGCTCCAGTGGCCCACGTCCCTAACCTGCTTGATGACACAGACTCTGGGATCTTCCTTCCTTCCCTTCTCACTTCCCCACCTTCTTATGGCTGTAACCTAGAGTCACCTCCCAGTTAAACCTACACGCACCCTCATCCTTGTACAAGGGTGTTTCTGAGGGAACTTGGTATCAGATATTGGAAGCATATCCGCTTTCATCCATCCATCCATCTCTCTACCCACCCACCCACCTATCCATCCATCCATCTCTCCATCCACCCATCCATTCTCCATCCATCCATCCACCCATCCAGCTATCCACCCACCCACCCACCCATCCATCCATCCATCCATCCATCCATCCATCCATCCATCTCTCCATCCATCTCTCCATCCACCCACCCACCCACCCATCCACCCATCCATCCATCCATCCATCCATCCATCTCTCCATCCATCTCCCCATCCACCCACCCACCCACCCACCCATCCATCCATCCATCCATCCATCTCTCCATCCATCTCTCCATCCACCCACCCACCCATCCACCTATCCACCTGTCCACCCACCCACTCATCCATCCAACAAGCATTTGGTGAGCCCGTGCTGCATGCTGTGTGCCAGGTATTGCATTAGGTACTGAGGAGAGCCTGATCCAGCCAGTAGTACTGGATGGCTTTGGGAGTTTCTCTGTCCTGAACTTCCATGCTGTTGCTCCGCGTCCCATCGTGGGACAGGCTGCCCTGCTGGACTGATACAAAGAAAGGAGTTTTCTTCTAAATAGCTTGCTGGGGTTCTTTCTTTTCTTTTTTCTTTCTTTTTTTTTATTTTTACTTTAAGTTCTGGGGAACACGTGTGATCGTGCAGGATTGTTACATAGGTGTACACGCGCCATGGTGGCTTGCTGCCTCCGTCCCCCCGTCACCTACACTAGGTATTTCTCCTGTTATCCCTCCCCAATCCCCCCACCCCCTGCCATTGCTCCCCAGCCCCCCACCCCCCACAGACCCCAGTGTGTGATGTTCCCCTCCCTGTGCCCATATGTTCTTATTATTCAACATCCACTTATGAGGGAGAACGTGTGGTGTTTGATTTTCTTTCTTCTCTCTCTCTCTCTCTCTCTCTCTCTCTCTCGCTCTCGCTCTCTCTCTCTGATGGAGTTTTGCTCTGTTGCCCAGGCTGGAATGAAATGGCACGATCTCAGCTTACTGCAACCTCCGCCCCCCCAGGTTCAAGCAATTCTCCTGCCTCAGTCTCCTGAGTAGCTGGGATGCACCACCATGCCCGGCTAGTTTTTGTATTTTTAGTAGAGAAAAGGTTTCACCATATTAGCCAGGCTGGTCTCAAACTCCGGACCTCAGGTGATCCCCTTGCCCTGGCCTCCCAAAGTGCTGGGACTACAGGTGTGAGCCACCACGCCCTGCCTCTTCATTTTCTCTGTACACTGAATTCTAAACTCTCAGTTGGGAGATTCTGCCAATGAAACACTCTTTGCGGTCCCCCACCTCCGCCACCTGGGCCTGCTTGATGCTGAGTGATGAACTCCCAAGTACCTACACAGCCCCTGATTATCAGCAGTGGCAGTAGAAAGGACAGTTTGAATTTAGAATGTAGACATTTGGTAAACAGGCTCAGAGAAGTAACTGGCCACCATCCTCCCCTCTGTGACGTGAAGCTGAAGAGCTGGCTCCTGCGGTCGTGGGGTTGCCATGTCCAAACTCAGCACGACTAGAAACTCCAGCAGGCCTTGATGTTGCAGCTTTGAGTTCAGGGGCAGTCTTAAGGCCTTCAGCTGATTGGACTAGGCCCACCCGCATTAGTGGAGGGTCATCTGCTTTTGTCAGAGTCTACTGACTTTAAGTGTTAATATCATCTAGTAAATACCATCAAAACAACATCTAGACTAGTATTTGACCAAACAACTGGACACCATGGCCTGGCCAAGTCGACATAAAAAATTCACCACCTCAAGACTCAGCACTGAGTTTAACATAAAAACAATTTGAATTTAGTGCAATTTATCAAGTGCACATTGAGACCAGCTGAGGTTCTGAGGTTCCTCCCCTCCACCCCTTTCTCTCTCTCAAAAGAGAGAGTCTCGGAGTCTCACCCTGTTGCCCAGGTTGGAATGCAATGGCGTGATCTCAGTTCACTGCAACCTCCAACTCCTGGGTTCAGGTGATTCTCCTGCCTTAGCCTCCTGAGTAGCTGGGATTACAGGCACGTGCCACCATGCCCCACTAATTTTTGTAATTTTCATAGAGATGGGTTATCGCCATGTTGCCCAGGCTGGTCTCAAACTCCTGACCTCAAGTGATCTGCCTGCCTCAGCCTCCCAAGGTGCTGTGATGATAGGTGTGAGGCACCGCCCTGGCCCCGGGAACGTGTTTGCTGGTATTCAGGCTACCGACATGTTGCCCCTGCAGGCTCGGCGGCGCGCACCTGTCCTCTCCCTCTGCTGAGCTCCCGTCTTCCATCCTTTGTTTCTCGGTGTCCCCACCTGTTAATGTGTTGAATGCAAACCCTGTGCCTTTTGGATAAATCAGAGAATCCCGTATCATTTATTATTTAGGATCCTGAGCATTCAGTTTTAGCTTTCACACTAAAGATAGAGGAAAATAAAAATAGATACCATTAATCTTTAAGCTTCTCCTGTGGTCCTGATTGCCAACCACAGTCTGAAAGATCTGCAGTGGATTTATCACTTTGCATGTTCTGTATTTCCTTTACACCGGGCATGTAAGGAGCGTTGATTTATGGAGCCCAGATCATGCTTGGCTGGGGAATGGGAGGAGGGAAGCGAAGTGTTATTCAAGCTGCAGTAAATTTAAACATCACTAGTATTTCTTTACACATGCAGGGGGGAAAGTCCCAACTTAAGTCTATTGCTACAGGAGCTCATAAATTAAAAATAACAAGACTATTTCCTATACACCTGGAGCTTCAAAATTACATGCCGTTAATTCTGCGATGGCCCCTTCACAAAAGAGGCATTGAGGGTGACAGCTCAAACATGATCTCCACCACAGCCACGAAATCCAAACAGCGATTCACCTCGTGTCTTTTAACTTTCTTCAAGATCAGGGAAGTGACTTGCCTGAAACACAGAATCTGAGAATTTAGTCCCATTTTTTTTCCCCGAACTTTTGTCTCTCGTTACTCTTCTCTCTCTCTCTCCTCTCTCTCTCTTGTTTTATTTTTTTCTAATTTTACATACATTTTAAAACAAGTCTAACAGCATCAGAAGATAAAACACAGAAAAGTCGTCTTTACTTTCCAATATGTTCTGAGCCATAAATCCTTCCTGTACTCAAATAATACACCCCAGCTGGGCTGGGGGATGAATTTGTTTAGCCTCTTAAACGTTTTAGCACCTGTACACCATGGAGCTCCCAGGAGCAGGGAAATGACGTTTCCTTCTGTCCCCAGGGGATTGCTTTTCACCTGGGCCACGTATAGCTGCTGTGTCCACGGTTGCAGAGGTTAAGAGTCAGCAGCCCTGGAGGACAAAGGAAGTTCTAAGGAGGTGCAGACACAGCTTCAAGTCCCATGTATTTTGCTTCTTCATCTTGTTCTTTGAGAACTACTTTTACTTTCTTTGAGAAAATGCATAAAGGAGAAAGGATATACATTATTTTGATTTTTACAGAACCTTAAAAATGTCATACCACGGCTGGGTGCAGTGGCTCAAAACTGTAATCCCAGCACTTCGGGAGGCCAAGGTGAGCGGATCATGAGGTCAGGAGTTCAAGACTAGCCTGGCCAATATGGTGAAACCCCATCTCTTCTAAAGATACAAAAAATTAGCCAGGCATGGTGGCAGGTGCCTGTAATCACAGCTACTTGGGAGGCTGAGGCAGGAGAATTGCTTGAACCAGGGAGGCAAAGGTTGCAGTGAGCTGAGATCGCGCCACTGCACTCCAGCCTGAACAACGGGGCGAGACTCCATCTCAGAAAAATAAAAAGTCATTTCAGAAGCATCGGAATTGAGTTTATTCTATTAAACCACCCAGCCCTTTCACTCCTAGGTATATACCAAAGAAAAATGAAATGAAGGCCGGTGTTCACATAGACACTTGCACGTGAATGTTCATGGCAGTGTTACTCATCTAAGCCCCCAAAATGGAGACTCCCCAAATAGCCACCAACTGATACACGAATAGACAAAACATGGATATCCATTCAGTGAAATACTCTTTAGACCCCTCCAACTATTGCTACCTACAACATGGTTAAATGGCAAATAGTGATGTTAAGTGAAAGAAACCAGATCTCACCTCTACAGGTGGAAGGCTGCACATGCTATGATTTCCTCTCAGTGCAGCATAGACAACAGAAATTAATCTAGTGACAGGAAACCTATCAGTGTTTGATGGGAAATGAGGGTGGGAGGGAGGAACCGATTACAGAGGGGCGTGAGGAAATGTCTGGGGATAATGCACTTGTTCATGATCTTGACTGGGATGCTTCACAGGTGGATACATGTGACAAAACTCATCAAAGTGTGCCGTTTATTATGTGTCAGTTACATTTCACTAACGCCAGTAAATGACGGGGAGGAGTGGTGGTGCGCACCTGTCATCCTAGAACGTGGGGAGGCCGAGGCGGGAGGATCACTGGAGTCTGGGAGTTGGAGACCAGCCTGGGCAACATAGCGAGACCCTGTCTCTACAAAACACAAAAAATTAGCCAGACGTAGTCGCATGTGCCTGTAGTCCTGGTCCTAGCTGCTCTGGAGGCTGAGGTGGGAGGATTGATTGAGCCCAGGAGGTTGAGGCTGCCGTGACCACGATTGCACCACTGCCCTTGAGCCTGGATGAAGGAGCAAGACCCTGTCTCAGAAAAAGAGAAGAAAAGAAAGGTAATAAATGACTTTTGTTGGGATTTGAGAAAACGTTTTGAGATGGGGTGAGAATTGTCTTAAAAAGCAAATAGAGTTGGGATAAATGGTCATTTTCCTCTGGAAGGAAGAGTGTTAATAACAGGAACCCTATGAAATGATATTGGATTAGCCTCATTTCACTTTTTTATTTTTTCCCAAGTGCTCAGGATAAGATAGTACTGTGGGAAATCTCCAAATTGGTACACAAATCTAAATTATTGTAGGTAATAAAAAATCATCAAAGTAGAATAAAGAGGGAGAGAAACGAGCAGAGGAGCTTTAACGAGAGCAAGGAGAAACATTTTGGGTAAAATAATTCAAATTATTTTTATGAGATGATAGACGTGGAGAAACTGTTTATAATTGAGGCAGGGGATTTAAGGACTTTGCTGCCAGAAGATTCAGCCTAAGATCGCCAGGAATAACAAAATGCATTGGACATCATCGGGAAGAATATTTGAAACAAAGTGAAAGGCACCATCTGACCCTTGGACAGAGTGAACATTTCTTTGAACCTAGAAGTTTCAGTAAAGTTCTGACAAGTTCACCTTATAAAAGGGAAGCAAAGACCATTAAGTGGGTAGAGAGATTCCCATTTGAGAACAGGCATTTGGAAGAACTCCCAAGTCTGGCTGGCGAGGTCTGGGGTGGAATCGGAGCAGCCTGTTTGGCACGTGGATAGCTTCTTCGTTAAGTCTTGCAACTATCTCTTAAGACTGGGAAGAGGCAGGCTTAGGGAACAAAACGAGCTGTATTCCACACCCTGAGACAGAGTACTGCCTGAGAATGTCAATCTGCAGGTCCACATTGATCCACAGAGGGCAGGTGGACTGGAAGCTAGTGGGCAAAGCCAGGAGTGTTTCGGATCCCCAGCTCCTGATTCCACCGAGGGTCACAGCCTGCCTCTCTTGCACAAAAAGAGATGGATTCTCAGCTAAATGCCACAGGACTCCTGTCCAATAGACGAGCTGTTCTAGTCTGTTTCTGCAATCGTCATTTATTTATTTGTTTATTTATTGAGACAGAGCTTGGCTCTTGTTGCACAGGCCGGAGTGCAATGGCACAATCTCGGCTCACCCCAACCTCCACCTCCCAGGTTCAAGCAATTCTCCTGCCTCTGCCTTCTGAGTACCTGGGATTACAGGCATGTGCCACCACGCCTGGCTAATTTTGTATTTTTAGTGGAGATGGGGTTTCTCCATGTTGGTCAGGCTGGTCTCAAACTCCCAACCTCAGGTGATCCACCCGCCTCGGCCTCCCAAAGTGCTGGGATTACAGGGGGCTTTTCTACATCATTGTAAAAAGTGGCTTTATTCTGAGCATTTTTATCAAGTAACAAATCAGCTGCCATAAAAGCCGGAAGTTGGCTGAAAGCGGGTAGATTTAGAAGCCCCTTGGGCAAGTCCAGATTGGAAGCAGGTCATGGCTCTTCTAGGAGGCAGACTCGCAGGCGGGTGGCTGCGGATGACCCCAGGTGTCTCATGTTTTGGGTGGGAATGTCAGCAGAGCGGATGGAAGGCATTTTCCCCGAGCACCTGGACTGTTTCATGCCCGAAAGGAGGAAAGACAGGAAGGTATAAAATCCAAATCGGTGCAGTTGCTCAGAAAAGACACAGGTGATGGCCTGGCGTTCCCTCCCTGGCTTCCTGTGGAATTCCGAAGGACTGCTCTGGGATTGTGAACTCCAGCCATCTGCGTGCTTGCAACCTGGAGAGCCATGCAGCTGGTGTCTACCACCATAATTAACTGGGGTGTGGAGCAAGTAGACATGATACACCCCTGTCCGCTGCTAATCACCAGGAAGGGGCTGAGTGAAATTCACATTTGAAAGTGAAGATGCAGGAAGCCTGACCGCTCCTAAAGGAAAGGGCCACCGGGTTTTCTTTGTTAAAAAAAAAAAAAAAAAAGGAAGGGTATATTTTAGAAAAAAATACTTTTTCCCAAGCTGTCTATACCTCAGCCTCAACTACATAAGAGAGTCTGTCTCTCTGTTGCTGGCATCCTGTCTGCTGTGATCGCAGAATTTTCTGATGCGGCCCATGGTGGCTTCCTTCTCCTCCCCCCATTTCATCTGCTGGCTCCTGGGAGAGGAGCTTCCAGTTCGCTCAGCTGATGACTGTGTGATTCCAGCAGTAACGAGCAACACAGACCCCGGGAAGAGGAACAAGAATAGGACATTCCTATATTTTTTTATGTGGAGATTGATAATCATGGCTAACAATCCCGGCAGAAGGTGAACAGCGCATTCAACAGAGGGGGAAAGATAATAAAATATCTCCCGCTGCTTAACAATCGTTGGGTGGAAACATCCCCTGCAACTAGACAGCTGTTGCACTTGATGGCTCATAAAGCCTCAGTAAAGTCCGTCAAGGGCCTTTTTTCTTGGTGAGGGACCATTTTTTTCATGCAGTTATGATAGCATCTGGTTCCTGTCCCTGAAAGTGCACGGAATCCAGAGGCGCTGGCAGACGGAAGCAGGCGAAGAGCCCTCCTGCAGAGCCATCTGGCTCCTTTGATGGGTTTTGGGTAACTTCTGATCTATGGGGCATCGTCATCAGAATGCAGATTGAGATTTAGCGGGTGGCCCTTGAGCACCGGCTTAGGGTATTTCAAGAATCCTGACTACTGTGAGGTCAGTACTGCCACTTCAAAAACAATTCTATGGAAAACAGAGCCCTAGACTCCTTAAGAAACATACCCAGGGCACACGGCTGGCAAGTGGCAGGCTGAGATCCCCAGCCTGGTGGTCTTCCCCTGTTGCTGCAGCGATGGAGGCAGAGGAGAGTTGCTTCCTGTCCGTGCTCGGGGTCCGTGGGAAGCGCTTCTGCATCTGCTTAGAGCGGTGTTCGTGCACACGTGTGTTGAGAAGGCAGGCTGTTTTCCAGAAGACTCAAAATAAATGACAGGGATCCTAGGTGACCTGCCACTTTAAGTCAGGGTCCTCAGAAGCAGATCTTGAAGTAGGGATTTCTCTGCAAGTGATTTATTAAGAGTGTGGTCCCAGGGAAACTGGGAAAAGCGTAAAGGAGGCGGGAAAGGGAAAGAGACAAGAATGCCAAGGATGAGTCCATTCTCGGGCAAAATCCGGCGGGGAGCGGCTTTTAGCTTCAGCCCGACGGTGCTGGGGGATGGTTGCCGTGGGAGGAGGCAGGTGATGAATCCCGGGCCCTTTCAGCGGCTCTCCCTCCAGGCCTGCAGGTCAGGCAGGCTTTGAAAAGGAGGCTGGCTGTTAGAAGCAGAAACGCTTGAAGGAGTTCACAGAAGGGGTCTTGGCTGAGCCGCGGCATGGTGACCTACGCCCCCGTCCCCACACCTCGTGGAGGAAGCGGGCACTGAGGAAATGGGCGAAGAGCTGCAAGATTAACCAGATGCCCCTGGTATGTTCAAGCAACACCATCCGCTGTATTTCCACAGAAAGGGTGTTGATTCTCCTGAATTCTAGGGGTGGTGTTTTCATCACTGAGTTCAGATGCCTTTGATGGGTGAGCCGCCTTCGAACCAAGTCGGCATGAAACAGAAGGCTGGGTTATTTCATGCTGGTTGATGTAATAGCACAAGACAGACGAATGTCTCTTGAGAACGAAGGGAAGTTGTTCCTAAAGAAATGTTCACGTTCTCTTCCAAGGTGGGAAAATGAAAAGGGAAGACGAAACGGGGAGGGTTGCCCAGCACAGGAGCCTCCCCATCTGAAACCCTGCTGTGGCTTGAAGTGCCACAGATTCCAAAATCCCTGTGGGTCTTTCTTCAAAACCAATAGCCACGTGTAAAAAAAAAAAAAATCATATAGCATGTGAACCCATAGCAGCAACATTTTAAGTGGAAACAGGTTTCTTCCATTGTAAAGCAATGCGAACTCTGTTAGGGAGTCTCGGGGTCCCCTGTGTCTCCCAGCTGAACATGAACTCCACATTCCTGTGTAATTTATAGCAGAATCTGTCCCTTGCTCACTTCGTATCTGTCATCAGCCAGCGCTGTGTACTCTGGAAGCAAGCATGCTGTGGTTTCAGTGTTGTGACTAAGTGGAGACAAGAAGGCGTGCCTCCCCTCTTTGGGCTGTTTGGAAAGCACAGACTGAGATCCAAGGCATGGTCATCACGAACTCTAGCACAGCCACGCTTTGGATTACAGCAGAGGCGCGGCGTTACCCTCTTCTGGGATCACGGCTGGCACGTGGTGTGTGGTCGACCAAACGGTTGTCCTGAGGGGCATGGCTGTGTGAAGGTCCACACTGGGCTTGGCTGCTTCTGTACAAGGAGCTTGGATACATTTCATATAGTGTCAGTCAAAAAAGTATAAGAAACTTAAGCAAAGTATAAGAAGCTGTGATTTGTCCCAGACATCACGACCTCAGAAAGAGTGGCCATGTAGGTGGCTGCTTGCCAAGAGGCTCAGGAAGGCACCATGTCTGGGGGCTCAGGCCACCGACTCCTAAGTGTGTTTTTAGCCCCCGAGGCCATCTCCTTTTGGTCATTATGGAGATTCTGGAGCTTAATTACAAGGAACCTAGAGTGTAACCTTTAGATTTAAGAGGAATCGAAAGAATAACTCCAAAACCTGTTTATTGCAGGGCAGTTAACTCTTCTGTGAGCTCTCTGTCTCCTGATAGAGAGTCTCCCTGGTGGAAGTGTCGGGTACAATTGCAATTCTGTTCTCTCCCACAATCCCCAAAGCATCAAAGTGGAACTCCGGCCCCTCTCGTTTTATATAGAGACGAGTTGTAACTGTGATCACTAGGGAGTTCCCACCAGCACTGCTGTGGGTCCTGGAAAAGAGAAGGAGGTTCCATCAGCTGGGAAGTAAGTTTCAGTTTCTTTCATATTTGGAGAGAGAGTTTCTGATCCCAGCCAGTGGTCTCTTCTGTAAATATATGTGTGCCTCGGACTCTAGAAAGTCTCAGGATAGAATCCGATGGATGGACTGGATATGAACCTGGCTACAGATGCAGCTCTCGGTTCTGTTTCAGCTGCGCTCCCTCCCTTCACTGTGCGGGGGGTGGAGCTGGGTCCTCTTGATCCTTTCTGCTTGTTGCTGCTACGGTACCCACTGCGCATCTGAATCGACAGCTTATGGGGTGCTTTGGGGTGCTTTGCGCAAGGTCACTTGAGACTATGGTGCTAAGAACTCGTGGGTCATGTTCTAGTCTTAATGTTTTAATTCAGTCCATTCCAACGTTTTTGTTTTGCATATCTACAAAGCGAATAAGAATGTGCTTAGTGCTGGGAGGAGAATTCATAATGCTTCATAAGGACTGCGATGGTCTGAATGTTGGTGTGCCCCCAAAATCTGTATGTGGGAAACTTGATCTTCAGTGTTATGGTATTAAGAGGTAGAGCCTTTAGGAGGTGATCAGGTCACAAGCGCTCCACCCTCTTGAACGGGGTTAGTGTCCTTGTCAGAGAGACCGGGGGAACTTGTCCCTCCCTTTGAGGTGGGAGGCGGGACTTGACTCTGGAGTTGGGCTCAGACACCTGACCGAAATGAGGACTAGATAAAACAGGGAAGGAGCAGAAGCAGCTTTTCGTAAGACACGCCCACCAGTTGCCCATGTCCGTTTACTGCTGTGACAGCAACTCTCAGGCGCTACCGCCTCTTGCTGTGGCAGTGACCCCCACGGCCCAGAACTTACTAGCCTTTTCCTGGAAACTTCTGCATAAACAACCCCTAATATACATGCAAGTAAAGTAGGTATGACTCTGACTGCAAAACTGCCCAGAGCTGCTGCTCTCAGCACCTGTGGGACAGCCCTGTTCTGCAGAGCAGCACGGGGCTGCAACACCGCCTCTTCAGTAAAGCTGTTTTCTTTTACCCCACTACCAGCTCACCCTTGATTTTTCCCCGGGTGAAGCCAAGAACTCTCGTGGGCTAAGCCCTGCTTTGGGGCTCACTTGCGCTGCATCACCTTTTGTCGTCTGAGGACACACAGAAGACACTCTCCGTAACAGGACCTTGCCAGACACCAAGCCTGCTAGCACCTGGATCTTAGACTTCCCAGCCTCCAGCTATGACCAGTAAATTCTGTTTTATTTGTTTTTTGTTGTTGTTGCTGTTTGTTTGTTTTCTTGAGACAGGGTCTCAGTCTGTTACCCAGGCTGGAGTGCAGTGGCGTGATCTTGGCTCGCTGCAAACTCCGCCTCTCAGGTGCATAGTGGTTCTCTTGCCTCAGCCTCCCAAGTAGCTGGGATACAGGTACATCCCACCACAGCTGGCTAATGTTTGTATTTTTTTAGGCAGAGCTGGGGTTTCATCATGTTGGCCAGGCTGGTCTCGAACTCCTGACCTCAGATGATCTGCCCACCTCGGCCTCCCAAAGTTCTGGGATTACAGGCGTGAGCCACTGTACCTGGCCTGAATTCTGTTGTTTTTAACTTACCTAGTCTAAGGTATTTTGTTATAGCAGCAGGACTGGACTGGGATAAGGACTAATCTTAGCAGGAAGTAATTCACATTGGTCTTGTGAGTTACGGCTGAGGCTCAGAAGACTGGAGGACACCAGGCAGCTCTCTCCACGTGGCGAGTGATGGAAACACTGTTGTGACGCTTCCATTTGGTTTGGAGTTTAATAGTCATTTGTCCTGGGAGGAGAATTCCCGGTGGATTTGGGATTGGCATCACAACCTAGAGTCAAAGTGTGGAATCCTCTTTTACATAACAAAGCTACTTTGAATTTTAATAACTTTAATAATTTTAATAACCATTCACTCAAAAATGTGTTTTTTGAACATCTATGGTGTCTAGATATTGTGGTCTACTAGGCTTTGGCTACCCTTGTGATTTTTAAAACCGGAAGCACCCGGAAACTATTAAATCCTTAAAGCAATACAAAATATTCGTGGCCGTAGCATTCTCAGTAGAGACCCTCTAACGCCTGAAACAGGGGGACTGTTCCCTTCAGCACATCTGGACTTGAGGATTTTTTCTGTGTTGCAGCTTTTGGCCTGCGAGTTCAGAATAACGTCGTGTAGATTTTGAACCAAAATGAACACAGCCACAGACAGTCGATCACGATCATGGGAAGGAGCTGGGGCCCGCGGCTGCCATAAGGCTTTGCTTCCACTGAGCTCTCTACAGCCCCACAGATCCTCGTCATATGGAAGTGATTCGCGTAGGCTGAGAACAGTGGAGTGAGAAGAACCAGGACATTTCTGAAAACCAGTGAGATCAATTTACAAGCCTGAGCCAAGAAACAAGCTGGACACACCACAAAGGAAATGCATTTTCCCAGTAACTTTTTTTTTTTTTTTTTTGGAGGAAGCTTTAGAGGACTTGCCTTTGAATTGCATTTGTTTATGAGGTGTCTAGTAATCACTTCCATGGTCGCTGGATCAGGAGGGGCTATGTTTTCTTCCCAGACCAGATTTCCGTGATTCAGTGCGCCTCAAGAGCTCCGTTTCTGTCACCTTCTCTGTGGCTGATGTGCATTTCCACGTCTTACTGCTAATCGGCTAAGTTCATATGAGCTGGAAAGTGTGTTCACAAAACACCTGGCTAGCCTGAAGCTCTTTACATTTGACAAAGTGGGAGACAGAAATTATAATGGCTTTTCCATTTTAGTCTACGTTATGGAATTCTGTAATCAAGATTCCTTTAAAATCATCCTCCGAATGAGGAGGTGAAAGAGCCTTGAGAGTTCACTGCCGGACAGGAACAACAGACACCAAGGACATCCTCGTACTAGATGCTTTTTACAGTCTACTTATTCTCATATGCAATGACTGCCAGTGTTTTCTGCTAATGGATTCATTGCAAGTGGATTTACCCTACGTGGAATGAGGAATGTCCATACGTGGTAGATGGTGTTATTTATGGATGAGGAGAGAAAAGTGGGTCAAAGCGGTCTTTAGACATGTGTGTTTTGCCTTGGGAATCACCAACACTGTGGACTAAAATACAGCTGGTGTCTATGTGGGCAGAACGTGGTGCACGTGGTGAGTCTGCTCCGCGCTCAGGCCACTCAGCCACGTGGCGCTGTCCACTGTTGCCCCTACTTGGTATTCGAGGGTCCCCTTTTCTCTCTCTTTCGTCTGTTGGCCTTGCGGGTCCATCTGTAGGTTGCTGTCACCGTCCGGCTTGGAAACAACGTGATGACTCCTTCCAAAGCACTGGATTCACAGGGTTGAGGGCTTTGCCTGCCCCTGGCTTTCACTGACTGGGATTAGAATTTGAAAAGATTTTCACGGTTGCCTCAGGTCTTCTACAAGGTGGAGTGAATCATTTCCACTCAGTTTTAATGCTGGAGGGAGAAAGGAGTCATGTTAATGAGATGGGAAAGAGAATCCCGTCTTTTCTCAAAGATCCTTTCCGTAAAGTTGAGGGAACTGTCCAGAGGACCTGCGGCTGTGTGAGGATAATGATGGGTCTTGGGCTGTGGTTCCATTTCTGGACTATTCACTTTCGATGCCTTTGGCAAATAATTCCATTTCTCTGTGACTTCATCTGGGGAAAATGAGACGGGTGATGTCACACTTCTTGGGTTAGGTGGATTCTGTGGTAGGAGTTAGAGTAAAAAGTGTGTGTTACAGAAGACTAAAGGGATCTTCTCAGATTGGGGTACCTGCACCTCCAGGAACAGAGAGCAATGTGCCAAGTGCTGCAAGCAGCTTTCCAGCATGTCACCTCTGCCTAGGACATTGATTGTTCCTTGAAGATTTGGTGGTGGGGGGAAGGGGAACCATTTTTTAAACAGTAAAAAATAAAGAGATATAGCATGGAATATAATGTGAAATGTGAATGAATTTTCAAGATGGAGCATGTGCTTCTAGGTAATTTCTTGTGAGATTTAGACTGCTCTGGCTACGCTTTCCTATGGGAATTAATTGTCATGGCCCATTGCCGTTACGTTTACTACAACGGAAAATTTGACTTTTGTTGCTTTTTTTTCGAAGAGACATTTTGACTTACTTTTTATTCTCCCGTTTTTTAATTTGCGACGTCATTTATTTCTACATCTAATTTGTTATCTCCTTCCTTCTGCTTTATTTTCTTTATGTTGTTCTTTTTTGTAACTTTTAGAATTTGAAATTTAACGCTTTTTAAAATTTTTATTGATGTAAATGTTTAGGCCATAAATGTCCCACTGTTGAGTACTTTAATTGTATTTTATGTAACATTTTGTTTTAGAGATTCTGCAATTCGGGTTTGAATTTCTCCCTTTACCCAATAATTATGTAATATAAAAATTTTAAATTCCTAAAGATAACAGACTTTATTACTTTTATTTCTTTCTGATTTTCTTCTATTATGAACAGATAGTATTGTTTTTATTTTTTTAGTTTATTAATTTATCAAGATTGTCCTTGTGAATTAGTTAATGTATAGTCATTTTTTAAGAATTTCACTCTAGAAGGTGTATTTTCCTTTGTCTGGGTACAAAGTATAATATGTATCCTGAAGATCTATCTTTTTTTTTTTTTTGAGACAGAATCTCACTCTGTCACCAAGGCTGGAGTGCAGTGGCATGATCTCAGCTCACTGCAACCTCTGCCTCCCGGGTTCAAGCAATTCTCCTGCCTCAGCCTCCCGAGTAGCTGGGATTACAGGCACCTGCCATCATGCCCGGCTAATTTCTATATTTTTATAGAGACGGGGTTTTATCACGTTGGTCACAGTGGTCTTGAACTCCTGACCTCAGGTGATCCGCCCGCCTCAGCCTCCCAAAGTGCTAAGATTATAGGCATGAGCCACTGCACCTGTCCAAGATCTTTTTTTTTTTTTTAATTATTTATTGTGGCAAAATACATTTAACCTAAAATATGTGATTCTGAGCATTTTTAAATGTACAACTCAGTGGCATTAATGACATTCACAATGTACAAGTATCACCACTACGTGTTTTCGAAGCTTTTTCATCACTCCAAATAATCTCTGTAACCATGAAGCAATAACCCCCCACTCTCCTCCCCTCAACGCTCCAGTCTGCTTTCTGTTTCTGTGGATTTGCCTACTCATAAAAGTGGAATCATATAATATTTATCCTTTTGTGTCAGATTTCTTTCACTTCGCATAATATTGTCAAGGTGTATCCATGCTGTAGTGTGCATGGAAATTGTATTCCTTTGTATGGCTGAATGACAGCATGCTGTTGTGTTACGTATACCATACTTCTTTATCCATTTATCCGTTCACAAACGCTTGAATTGTTTCCACCTGTGGCTATGATGAATAATGCTGCTATGAACATTGGCATTCAAGTCTTTGTTTCAGTCTCTGTGTTCAGTTCTTTTGGGTTTACAACTATGAGTGGAATTGCTGGTCATACAATAATTGTATGTTTAGCTTTTTGAGGAGCTGTCCAACTGTTTTCCACAGCAGGTGCCCATTTTACCCATCAGCAATATACCAGGCTTCTAGTTTCTTCACATTCTCACCAGTATTTATTTTCCTTTTTTTTTTTTTTTTAAATCTGTTCTAGCCATTCTAGTAGATACGAGGTGGTAGGTCATGACTTTGATTTGCATTTCCCTAGTGACTAAGAGATGATGTTGATCATCTCTTCAGATGTTTATTGGTCATTTGAGTATCTTCTTTGGAAAAAAACATCTATTCAAATTCTTTGTCCATTATCTTTTTCTTGTTGAGTTTTAGGAGTTCTTTATATATTCTGGATACTGAACGTTTATTGTTTATATGATTTGTAAATATTTTCGTCTATAGTTTGCCGGTCGTTTGTCTTTATACTTTTTTGATAATGTCCTTTGATGCACAAGAGCTTTTCATTTTAGTGAAGTCCAGCTTATCTTTTCTTCTGTTGCTTATGCTTTTAGTGTCATATTCAATAATCTGTTGTCAAATCCTAAGTTGGAAGATTTACCTGCATGTTTCCTCCTGAGAGTTTCACAGTTAGATCTCTCTATTTGGGTTCTTTAGCCATTTTGAGTTAATTTTTTTGGTATAGCGTGAGGTAGGGATCCAGTTCCACTCCTTTGTGTGTAGAAATCCAGTGGTCCCAGAACACTAGAAGGTCTGTTTTACTCATCATGTTATTTAGGTCTACTCTAGTTTTATTTTATTTTTTTAAAATCTTCCTGAAGTACCTTGGACTAAGAGTGGCAGATTCAAGCAGCATCATGAAGAGCCATGCAGAAGCCTAGGGCAAAAGGAAAAATTAGTTATACTGCATCTTGTCTTTATAACAAATATAAAATGTTCACATTTTATTCATCATAATTTTTTGCATTTTTATTTTTTAAAGTATTGCATTAAAACATTGTTTATTTTGGTTCCTGAGTTTTTGCCATCACCTTGAATTGTGTGCCCAAGGAGAGTGCCTTTTCACCTTACTGCAGCCCCAGCCCTAGGGTAAAGGTTCCTAATTTGAGTGTGTTTCTATTTCTTCTTCTTCTTCTTCTTTTTTTTTTTTTTTGAGATGGAGTCTCGCTCTGTTGCCCAGGCTGGAGTGCAATGGCGCGATCTCGGCTCACTGCAACCTCGGCTCACTGCAACCCAGAATCGCCTGAACTGGGTTCAGGCGATTCTCCTGCCTCAGTCTCCCAAGTAACTGGGATTCTAGGCACCCGCCACCATGACCTGCTAATTTTTGCATTTTTAATAGAGACGGGGTTTCGCCATGTTGGCCGCCGCCCGCCTCGGTCTCCCAAAGTGCTGGGATTATAAGCGTGAGCCATGGTGCCTGGCTTGGCTATTTCTTCTTGCAGCTCATGTGGTTTTGTGTTTTTGAAAGCAGTCGCTATGTATCTGGTATAAAACTATTCACAAGCATTTTACTTTTGCTGTGAATTGTGGCTTTTTGTATGACAGTGCTGTTTGGCTTACTGCTTTTTGGCGTGAGTTCTGCCTTGTCTGATATCAGGATCACAAACTACAGGGGAAAGATAGCACACTAAGTCATTGGTTCACCCATGATGAAATCAAGGCCCAAGGACTCTGGCAACAGCTGAAATAATTATAATTAAGTTAAAAATGTTTATTCCCTCTAAATCCTGATACTAAAGTAACAGCCCAGTAGAGTTCAATGTAGAAATGACGTAATTCTGAAACGGTTTAAATAAAAACTCTAGTGAATATTCTCATCATGTTGACGCAGGGCACGGATCACAAACCCACCTCGTGGCCTGGGATGGGCCGGTTTCAGAAACCTTCAGTTGGACAAAACTCATACAAATATGAAGGCTGTGAGCCGAGGGAAGGCCAGCCAGCTGAAGTCGGATGATTCAGCCGACTCAGCATTTGAAATAATTGGTTTTCACAAGATCCTGGGGCTCCATTTGAGAGCTACTAGTAGTTCGACGAGTGAAAAGGGAATTGTTTTACTGTGCTATGCAGAGTAGAGTCTCCGTATCTCTCCCTTTTGTGATTCTTGCCATAACCTTATAGCCTCAGCCTGGCTTCCTCCAAGTTCTACAGCAGCCCTTAAGACTGCCGTCTTACTTTTCTTCTAAGTAGTTCTTGTTTCTATGTCTGAGCATCTAGGGAGGTGAATACGAAGAAAGGCAGAAATAAAATATGGCTCAGCTGTGGCCTGAGCGGCCCCTTCCAGACGCACCCACGGCCTCCCTCTGCACATCGTGATACGTGAATGGAAAAGGAAAAAGGCATGTTTTGGTCCGGCAGATTTTCTTATCCCTTTGTGCTCCTCTGAGGTGCTCAGAGGCATCAGTGACAGAGCAGGAGAGCCCGGGCTGAACAAACCTTACTGTTTCCCTTTGATACCTTCCACTGGGAGCCTTCACACAATGCGTTTGAAAGCACTTTGTCAGCAAACTCCTGCTTCAGGCAAGCATTGAGAAGACTATAGAGGCGGACTCAGTGGGAAGGCTCTGACCTCCCTTAGAAACTGCCCCAGTTCTCTGCCAGGAGAGCCGCCAGCCCTAGGAGAGAGATCCTCTCCCCTCTCCCGGGTTTTCGCTCCTTTTTTCCCTCTCCTTTCTATTGTGAGAATTGTGGGAACTCTCTTTAAACGAAAATAACTCTCAAGCCAAGCTTCGTCTCCTAACGCGGACAAATGCCTCGATAGCTCACATCCCTTCTGTAGAACTGGAGTCTCGACGTTGGATTAGCACGCGCCATTTGGGACGAACGTTTGAGCTGAAGGAGAAGGACGTGGTAGGTGTTGTGTGCATCCCTCTTTCTGAAACACCTGCAGCCTGCAGACTTGCCCCCGCCCCCGCCTGCTGCTCGGGAGCCCTGTGCTATCACTTGCTGGCCTGTGGTTTGCGCCGCTGCGGCCTGGCTCTGTGTTGCGTTTGCACTGGCATCTGATTTTTCATTGAATTTAATGATTTCTGAGCCCCTGAGCGTCTATCACTTTTTAAAAACCATGCTACAAGGCCGGGCATGGTGGCTCACGCCTGTAATCCCAGCACTTCCGGAGGCCGATGGGGCAGATTATGAGGTCAAGAGATCGAGACCATCCTGGCCAACATGGTGAAACCCTGTCTCTACTAAAAATACAAAAATTAGCTGGGCTTGGTGGCGCGTGCCTGTAGTCCCAGCCACTCTGAGGCTGAGTCAGGAGAATTGCTTGAACCCGGGAAGCGGAGGTTGCAAGTGAGCCGAGATTGTGCCACTGCACTCCAGCCTGGGTGACGGGGAGACTCCGTCTCAAACAAAACAAAACAAAATACTGCATTAGTTTCCACCTACAGTTGCAGTAGAAGCAAATTTTTAAGGTGACGATGCCAAAAGCAGTACAGTCTCTCTTTAGCTGCCCTTTTTCTCCCGGTCACTAACATGAGCACAGATGGATGAATATTCAAGGCGACTGAGAGTGTGACGTGAGAGAGCGTGACCCTCGCCCAGAGCAGGGCTAGACTCAGTGTCTGAATTTGGGTTGGGAAGCTGTGTTCGGCCAGCACCCCTGGGGCCCAGAGAGGCCTTGCTGCTCTTCTTGGGTCTCCCTCGGGACGTGGCTGTCAGGAGAAACACGTTCAGCCACCCAGTAGTGGGTATATGACCTTCCTTTAACCTATTCTCATCTATAAAAATGAAGAGTCCCGTCTAGATCTAAATTTCTTTAATTATCTGATAACTTATGTTTTATTCTAATTACAAATCCAGCCCATTAAAAACACCGAGACTCTATCAGGGTGTGAAGGACAAAGGCACCCAGGGTTCCCGGAGTCAGGGGAATCCACGGGTGGCTTTTTACTGTGTTTCCTTCTCATCTTTTTTCGTGCATCTGTAGTTATTTTACAGAATTAGATTCCTGTGTGTATGTAGCATTTTCTTCACTAACATTATCTCCCGGACATTTGCCTGCGTCATTTACTATACACTGAAAAATACGTATCCGTGAAGACTGTAGATCACTACATTATGTGGATTATATTTTATTTAATGAACACCTTATTGTTGTGCATTTTAGTGTTTTTCTGTGATAAACGATGCTGCCGTGAATAGCTTTGCACATAAATCTTGGTACACGTCTCCATTTATTTCCTTAGTATATAATTCTAGCTGTTGAGGTGTTTTGATATTTTTAAGGCACTTCATACACACTGCAGATTCTACACCAGCGCCATGTGAATGCACAGTTTCTGGAGCCCATGCCGATAAGGAATGTGATCTTTGCATATTCGATAGTTTAAAATCATCTCTCACTTTAAAAGATTTTTCCTTTTATTGCTCATTTGGTTGAATATTTTCATGTGTCTATCAGCCATTTAAATTATGCTGCTGAATTTTTTCTGTTTTTTATTCTTTCTTCCATTAGGATGTTTGTTTTTTTCTTAGTGATTTTTAAGAACTCTAGAATTCTATTATTTTAAAACACAAACTGAGTTACCCAAATATTTTAAATTTTTAAGGAAGCTGTTGTACCTGGTCTCCCTTCACAACATCACTCTGTTAGTGTTTCCTGGCTCTTGTGCCTGGCACAGAGCTATGCATACGCAAGGGGCCACATAACTGCTTTTTTATTTTTATTTACTTATTTAGTTTTTGAGACTGAATCTCCCTCTGTTTCCAGGCTGGAGTGTAGTGGCATGATCCCGGCTCACTGCAACCTCCGTCTCCTGCGTTCAAGCGATTCTCCTGCCTCAGCCTCCTGTGTAGCTGGGACCACAGGTGCATGCCACCACGCCTGGCTAATTTTTGTATTTTTTATATTTTTTATTTTTTTTTATTTTTATTTTTTGAGACGGAGTTTCACTCTTGTTACCCAGGCTGGAGTGCAATGGTGCAATCTCGGCTCACCACAACCTCTGCCTCCTGGGTTCAGGCAATTTTCCTGCCTCAGCCTCCTGAGTAGCTGGGATTACAGGCACGCGCCACCACGCCCAGCTAGTTTTTTGTATTTTTAGTAGAGACGGGGTTTCACCATGTTGACCAGGATGGTCTCCATCTCTTGACCTCGTGATCCACCCGCCTCGGCCTCCCAAAGTGCTGGGATTACAGGCTTGAGCCACCGCACCCGGCCTTAATTTTTGTATTTTTAGTAGAGACAGGGTTTCATCATATTGGCCAGACTGGTCTTGAACTCTTGACCTCAGGTGATCCACCCACCTTGGCCTCCCAAAGTGCTAGGATTACAGGTATGAGCCATTATGCCTGGTGTAAATGCTTTTTTAATGAGAGAATGACCTATTCTCTAAGCATAATTGACGTACACTATTGGTTAGTAGAGCTAAAATAAGAATGTTTAGTCCATTAGGAGTTATAATAAGAAAAGCTTTTAGAATGAATTGTCCCAGAAAGGGAAGCTGGAGGAAAAAACTCAAAACAATATTCCACATCCACGTACATGACCTTACGTTAGCGGAACGTCACAGAGGACAGATATCGCAAATCAAACAGAAGCACAGCTCAGCGGCTTTTTCAAACTGAACGACACTTTATGCATGCAAAATGTAAATGGAATGATGGTAGAAAGATTTTATCAAATCTTAATGTTTTGGCACTTTTTTCTGCTGTTTTTAAAGAAATCAAGCATGACAGAACACTTGACATCTCCGCATTTCCTTCTTTTATCTCCCCTGTACTAGAGGTCGCTATTATTTTGAATACGGCACTTGTTACCTGAGTGTGTGTGTTTATACTTCTATGATGTAAGCATGCTAATGGGACCATGCTTCCTTTCCTATTGCAACATTTCTTTTCTCACTCAATAGTAGATATTTGAGATTGATCCATTTAATAGTATTCCAGCACATGGACATTTCCCAGCGCATTTGTTCACCTGTCCCATGCCGTCATCCCCAGACTTTGCTCTTGCAAATGTTGCCGCAGTGAACATTGTTGATCACGCTGCCTTTTGCGCACAGATAAGTTCCTCTGGGGTGGCAGTGGGGTCGATGGCTAAGTCCTAGGTATGCACCTCCTTATCTAGAAGAAGCCGAATCATTTTTCACGTTTTCAAGGTATAGTATGAATACCTGAGGCTCCCCCAAAGGCATTTGACATAAACGATGCCAGTCAATATTTGCGAGTGCTTCCTGTGGGCCAGGCGCTGTCCTAAGGGTTTCGTGTGATTCAACACATTGGATCCTCAACCATTCATTTTACAAGTGAGGCAACTGAGATTCCGAGAACCTGAGGATCTTTGGCCGAGGGCTTGCAGCAGGTGCCAGGGCCCACTCCCGCCCGGGCAGTGTTGTTCTCAAGCCCTCTCTCTTCACCCCAGGGTGTGCTCTAGGTGCGAGAAAGACACTACCCATGGCAGTTTATAGGGATAAGAAGCCAGCAGCTGTTCAGCCTGCGAGAAGGCTCCGGAAAAATGAAGCAGCCTTGCTAAGCACTGCTGTTCCGCAGCGAGGAAAGAGGACCAGCGGTGACGTGACTCGTCCAAAGTCCGCCCATCAGTTGCTGGTCCAAGGCGAAATTCCAGGCTCTAGACGCACATGCCAGGCAGGTTCTTTGCTCTCTGGCTGTCCCTGTCACCCTCTCTTGCTCCCTCTCTCCCTTCCTCCCTCCTTCCCTGTGTATTCCTGAAGGCATAGAGCTACATCTTCACGTGCTTTCCATTTCTTTTAGTCTAGACTAGACTGCTTGTAATGGAAAGGTCAAATAAATATTTTAGGAGTTGTAATGGATGTCATCTTGTACAGGTACGTTTTAATTGCAGCACTTTAATCCCCATTCCAAGTGCCAGACTTTCAGGATTAATTTCTTGCATCTGTTGGTAACATGGTACTCAGTCTTCTGACCAGCTTCTTTGCCCAAGGGCCCTCATTTACTAATGAGTAATCACTGCAGTTTTCAGAGAAAATGCTACTGGTACGATCATGTTTGAACATTCATCAAATATGACGCGAGCCCAGTTAGGAGAGATGGTAGCGTCCTTAGCCTACAAATAAGGGCAGAGAATTAAATCTCCCCACACTATAATTTTGTTGAGGTTATTACTTGCATCAGTGTTTGGAACGGTTGATAATAAAACGATTCATGGTCTTACGGCTCGGTTGATAGGAGCACGTCATGAGTCAGACTTCCCAAATGTCTTGCTGAAGACTGCCTTCCTCTTGCCTGCTGTGATTCAAGCCGATTTGGGAAAGAGAAGACAGAGGTGGAAGAGAAAGTCCCTTGAGCAGGAAGCATCTCTCTTTGTACACATATCACGGACACAGAGCACTGACAGACTAATTATAGCCTTAGGTTGAGCATTTCCTGTTTCTGCATTTTGTTTGCAAACAGCCCATCATTTCTGTCCGGCGCACTGGGAAAACACGAAGTGAAGCAGGCCAGTCACTACTGACTCTGGCAGGCCCAGCAGCCCACCCGCCTCCCCTCTTCTGGTCACTGATTTCGGGCTGGGCTATGACTCCTCTCCTCACCCAGCTGTGTGTTTTTTGAATCTCCCTAACCTGCCTGCAGACCAGTGGTGGGAGTTCAGCTTTCTGTCGCCTTCTCTCTCTGGGATTGAAAGAAACAGTCAACACAGTCAGGTCCTTCATACCTCCCCTAAGACCACGCTGATGTCTGCGTAGCCACCTGTGTCCCAGCCACCGGTTGTCACTAGGAAGACGGGGTGGGATGTGTGGGTGACAGGACCCAGCTGTAAACCATCTCAGGGTTGGCTGTGTCCGTGGAGCAGTGACTGGGTGCTTTGGGGTCACCTGAACTGGAAGAACTAAATTCTAAAGCGAAAACAGGAACTAAGTTCTCAAGCAGCAAAAACAGAGGCGCAAACATGGATAAAAACCCAGCCCTGCAGACCTGGGGCTGCGCTCCGGGTCTCGGTCGTCCGCAGAAAAGGATGCAGTCTCCGAAATGTGGGTCTGTGATTCAGGTTGCCGCCTGATGCAAAATCATCGTTCGAGATCTCTCTTTCTCATAAACTGTTTTTTTTTTTTTTTTCCTGCCTGCAACCTAACGTAGAATTAGGAAGTCAAGAAAGGCTGTAGATGACTTTCAAAGGCTTGTTTTTTTTTTTTTTTTGAGACGGAGTTTCGCTCTTGTTGCCCAGGCTGGAGTGCAATGGCGCGATCTCGGCTCACCGCAACCTCCGCCTCCTGGGTTCAGGCAATTCTCCTGCCTCAGCCTCCTGAGTAGCTGGGATTACAGGCACGCGCCACCATGCCCAGCTAATTTTTTGTATTTTTAGTAGAGACGGGGTTTCACCATGTTGACCAGGTTGGTCTCGATCTCTCGACCTTGTGATCCACCCGCCTCGGCCTCCCAAAGTGCTGGGATTACAGGCTTGAGCCACCGCGCCCCGCCTTTCTTTTTGAGACAATGTCGCTCTCTCATCTAGGGTGGGTGCGGTCTTAGCTCACTGCAACCTCTGCCTCCCAGGTTCAAGCAGTTCTCCAGCCTCAGCCTCCAAACAGCTGGGATGGCAAGCAAGCACCACCGCGCCCAGCTAATATTTATATTTTTAGTAGAGACAGGGTTTCACCATGTTGGCCAGGCTGGCCTGGAACTCCTGACCTCAGATGATCCGCCCACCTTGGCCACCCAAAGTGCTGGGATTGCAGGCGGGAGCCACCGGCCCAGCCCAGAGGGTTTTGTTTTGTTATTGTTGTTTTTAATAGCAGAATTGGCACATCTTCTCTTCTTTGGATCATTTTTCTCTTAAGTCAGGGGTTGTAAAATACGGTCCAAGGCTCACATCCAGTCTGGAGCCATACTCAGAACAGGAGATGCAAAGATGGGAAAGGATTCTGCTTCCATGAAATGGGGGAGACAGATATGCAAATACTGACCAAAAACAAATAGTGAGGAGCAAGGGCGCTGGAGATCCAGGGAGAACTGCTCGCTGTGCCTGGGAGGGGGCGGAGGCGCGGGCATGGCCGCCCTGGGTTGTTCCTCTCATCCTCGTGAGAGAAGCTGAGTGGAAACCCAGAGCCCGGCCTTCCAATGAGGACATGAAGCCTCTGATCGCTGCCTTCCCTCTGGAGGGTAAGCAGACCTGGAAGAAAAACTATGCTTACCTCAAATTCCCAAACAACACGTGGCGACTCTGTTGAGAAGCCTGGATTACTTACGGGTGCAGTGGTGAAATCCCGACTGAGTCTGATTCTGCTTTCTCTTAAAGTCAGCTCCGTTTTCCCAGTCTTTGTTTTTATCATTTTTCCCCAGGTTTTCATTCTGTCACCGGGGCAAGCGCGCAGGGCTCACTGGAGTCTGGACCTCCCAGGCCCAAGCAATCCTCCCACCTCAGCCTCCCAAGTAGCTGGGATTACGGCTGCACACCACCATGGCTTTGCCATCTTATGACCATCGGACCAGCTCATCCTGTGTCCTGCAAGCATGCAGTGGCAGGTCGCAGTGCCCTTCTGATGGCAGGGCAGCGTCGTTTGTGGAGAGGAACCCACTGAGGAGGAAATAAATTAATGTCCATCCTTTGCTCCCATCACCTCCCATGACTTTACCAGGACTGACCAGAGGTTCCTGGGGTTCTCGGGGAAGCCGAGGGCTGTATGCTGCATCTTCCAGGGGGTCTGTGGTCTGCAAGAATGGCTAAGTGATGCCCTCTCTTCAGACAAGGAGAGCATTTTAATTGGAGACAGAATGCAGATCTTATTTATACTAGGCCTCTGAAACTTAATTTTAGGCCAGACGTGGTGACTCATGCCTGTAATCCCAGCCTTTAGAGAAGCTGAGGCTGGAGAATCGCCTGAGGACAGGAGTTTGAGACCAGCCCTGGTGGCATAGTGGGGTCCTATCTCAGGAGGAGGAGGAGGAGGAGGAGGAGGAGGAGGGGGAGGAGGGAGGAGGGAGGGAGGAGGGAGGGGGGAGGGGGAGGAGGGAGGGGGGAAGAGGGAGGAGGAGGAGGGAGGAGGGAGGAGGAAGGAGGAAGGAGGAGGAAGTTTTTGTTAAAATTAGTTTGGCATGGTGGTGCATAGCTGTAATCCCAGCTACTCAGGAGGCTAAGGCAGGAGGCCAGGAGTTTGAGGTTACAAGTGAGCTATGATTGCACCACTGCAGTGTAGAGAGACCTTGTTTCAGAAAAAGAAGAAAAAAAAGGGCCGGGCGCGGTGGCTCATGCCTGTAATCCTAGAACTTTGGGAGGCCAAGGTGGGTGGAGCACCTAAGATCAGGAGTTCAGGACCAGCCTGACCAATACGGTGAAACCCTGTCTCTACTAAAATTACAAAAATTAGCTGTTGTGTGGTGGCAGGTGCCTGTAGTCCCAGCTACTTGGGAGGCTGAGGTAGGAGATTCACTTGAACCCAGGTGGCAGAGCGTGCAGTGAACTGAGATTGCGCCACTGCACTCCAGCTTGGGTGACAAAGTGAGACTCTGTCTCAAAAAAAAAAAAAAAAAAAAGAAATTTAATTCTAGGCATCTCGAAGGCAGGAGGTTTTCACTGGTAATGGTGGAAGAATTTGCAAAACTGCACAGTTTCCCTCATTCCTCCGAAAGACCGTTGGGAACGGAGGGAGTTACGTTAAAATCTGATTCACATGGGAAGGCTTCGCCATGCTTAGCGCTTGCCCCTAGACAGTGCGTTTGAAAAGTTCATCTACAAAATGTGTTCAAGGTGAGTTTTGCAGTAACTTCCTAACACAGCTAGACTGGGCATATTTTATGTTATTGAGTATTTCCGCGGGCAAATCAAAGGCAGAAATAGGTTTACTCCTTAGTGGGGGGAGGAGACCAGCACAGAACGTGAAGTCACTTGCTAAAAGTTACCAGAGCTGGGGTTTGGGCTGCAGGTGGACTGGCCTCAGAGGTGGTGGTCTCCTCTCCATCCTCACCCAGGCAACCTCCTGTGAAGGACTCAGTGTGAGCGAATGAATGAATGAGACCCAAAGAGGCAATCGGGCTCTGGGGAATATAGACAGCTTCGGCCCAGTCTGTGCTCCGGTGTGCAGACAAGGCTTCCTGCGAGATGCACACCCATCAGTCCGGCAGCATGGAAACGTGGGTAGCACACAGTATGAGATGGGTCCCGTGACTGCGAAGATTCCTTCTGTCCTTCACCCGTGCTTTCTCAATGATCCCCTTCTCTGAAGAGAACCTGCTTCTTCAACCGACCCGGTAGGAACAGCACCCACTGCCCATCTGCGTGCCAGTACAGGTACGTGAGAGTGCTCCTGGCCGCCCTCTGCCATTATGCTCAAATCTGCTACATGCATGACCTTAGCCAACCCTCGCATCAACCCGGCTAGGGAGGGATTATCACTGCAGTTTTATAGACAAGGAAACCGTGGCTCAGGACAGTCAAGCCACTTGCCAGATCTCATGGCTACAAAGTGGCAGAGAAAGGATGGATGCAATGGTGTGGCCGTCCTTAAAATCCTGTAAGGTCCCTGTGACATCTTGTGTCTTCCCTGGATATATATCTGAACCATGATGGGTTTTCTTTTTTCCTGGTGGGCAAGGATGGCTGGGGGTGAGAATGCTGCAGAGAGTGGCAGGATGGAGTCACGAACGTGAAGGTGTCTGGGTTGTCGGGAAGGGCAGAGGCTGCTCCTCACAGACTTCTGGGACTTTGTTATCAGTGGTGACTGGGGGTACTCGATGCCCACTGGTCCCAAGACTGGTGAGTTCCGCCTGTTGCCCGCCTTCTATGGCACAGCCACTGTCTGTCCGTGTCTGGGGCCGCCAAAGCCTATCTGGATTGTGATTCAAGGTGTGAAACGAAGAGGAAACCGAACTGATTTGTATTCTCTGAGTTTAGTTGAACTTGATTATGGGAAACTCGTGGTGGGCGAATGTAGGATTTCATTGTGTGTGAACGTCTCGGAGACAAGCCCATTTTAACTACGTTCTACTTGGAATGCTTGTTGTGAGGTTTTTCATCTAAGGCTTTCCCATAATGATTTTTTTCCTGATGATTCATTCTTCAATTAGTGATATTTTGTTGCTGCTTTGCCACAGAGCTTTCAAAACCATTCCCTCTTCCTCCTCCCTGGAAAACATGCACAGACTTTGCCCACATTTAATCATGCCGGTCTCACCCTTCCTAGTCTCTCTTCAAACTTCTGCCAGTTCCTGTGTTTCTGAGAGGAGCCCAAGTCAGGTACTAGGAGGTGAGCATCAAGAGCTTATGATGCATAGTCAACAAACATGCTGGTCCCTGAATGCAGATGTGCTACTGCTAACCCGCTGGAGACCGTCAAACACCTGACTATTGTGGATGTTCTAATAGCAGTGGGTCAATGTCTAGGAGATGATGGGCCAGATCTAGGTAGCGTGTGTCCCGTCCCCTGACCCAGTGAGCACGTGTGTGCATGTATATGTGTGCGTGTGTGGGTGTGTGGGGGAATGGGTGTGTGCGTGTGCAGGTGTGTGCCTGTGTATGTGCATGTGTGCGTGTGTGTGGGCAGGTGTGTGGGTGTGTGTGCATGTGTGTGGGGGTTGGTGGGTGGGTGTGTGCACGTGCATGTGTGAGCAAGTGGGTGGTGTGGGCGTGTGTGGGTGTGTGTGGGGTGGGTGTGTGCGTGTGCGGGTGTGCGTGTGTGCATGTGCGTGTGTAGGCAGGTGGGTGGTGTGTGGGCGTGTGTGTAGGGGTGGGTATGTGCGTGTGCAGTTGTGTGCGTGTGTGTGTGCGGGTGTGGGTGTGTGCATGTGCTTGTTTGGGCAGGTGGGTGGTGTGTGTGTGTGTGGGGGTGTGTGTGTGTGCGGGTGTGCGTGTGTGTGCATGTGCGTGTGTGAGCAGGTGGGTGGTGTGTATGCGTGTGTGTGGGTGTGGGGTGTGTGTGTGCGCGGGTGTGTGGGTGTGTGCATGTGCGTGTGCGGGCAGGTGGGTGGTGTGTGGGCGTGTGTGTGGGGGTGGGTGTGTGTGGGGGGTTGGTGGGTGTGGGTGCGGGTGTGTGCGTGTGCGGGTGCATGTGTCCCGCACACGGTGTTTTTCACTGGACTGAGGTTGGGGCGCCAGGGTCCAGAAGACAGACAGTTGAAGTTTTGTCCTGGAGGGGCACTAATGTGAAATCTAGCAAGTCTTGTCCAAACCCGGTCACTCATCAAGGGGACCCAGTGAGCAGAGGGCTGCAGCTGTGGTGCGGAGCCAGAGAGCGGGGCCTGAATGGACGGGAGCCGCTTGGACGCTGCTCAGGCTGCCCAGGCGCCGGGCTGCAGATGACCTGCATTACCTCACTTCTTTTTTTATTTTGGAGCTGGAGTCTCACCCTGTCGCCCAGGCTGGAGTGCAACGGCATGATCTTAGCTACTACAGCCTCCGCCTCCTGGTTCAGGCAGTTCTGCTTCGGCCTTCTGAGTAGCTGGGACTACAGGCGTGCGCCACCAACCCGGCTAATTTTTTCGTATCTTTAGTAGAGATGGGGTTTCACCATGTTGGCCACGCTGGTCTGGAACTCCTGACCCCAGGATTCACCCACGTTGGGCTTCCAAAGTGCTGCGATTACAGGGGTGAGCCACTGCACCCAGCCTTCTTTTTTTGAGACTGAGTCTTGCTCTGTCGCCCAGGTTGGAGCGCCGTAGCGCGATCTTGGCTCACTGCAACCTCTGCCTTCCAGGTTCAAGTGATTCTCCTGCCTCAGCCTCTGAAGGAGCTGAGATCACAGGCACCCGCCACCACACCCAGCTGATTTTTAGATTTGTAGTAGAGACAGGGTTTCCCCATGTTGGCCAGGCTGGTCTCCATGTCTTGACCTCAGGTGATCCGCCCACCTCAGCCTCCCAAGGAATGAGCCACCATGCCTGGCCACATCACCTCATTTCTTCCTCCAGTCCCCTGTGAGGTGGGGACCATTCTCGGCGTCACAGTCTCCTGGGTGAGAGATAGGAAGGTGCTGGTGAGATGCGAGTTGACCCATCACCGAAGCTCATGACCAGGGGAGAGGGAAAAGCAGCGTCCATGGACAGGGAGGAGTCCCCATGCCTAGTGCTTGGGGTTCACGGAAGGCGTGGGCTTAGAGAGAGTCTATCAACCAAAGGATGGAAAGGAAGAGAAAATACCTGGTAGGTTTTTTGCTTCTCTCTATGTTCAGTTTCCTTCCAGTGAACACAGGTGCCTTTAGCACGTAAATATTCATAGCTCTTCAGGGTCATCAACTCCTTGAACATCCTGGCAGAAAGCAGATGGCGCATTCCGTCCAACGAAGAGTTTTTGAAAAGGACCGTTTACAAAGCTGTCGCAGGTGGCTCCTGCGCGCCACCGGGGGAGGCCTGGGGGCGGGAGGGGAAGCCGTGACCACAACCCAGGGAGGGAGAACCCCTGCCGAGAGCGGAGTGTCAGCTGAGAGGCACGGCCACCTTCCGTGGCCTCGTGGGACTGGGGCCAGGATAACAAATGCCTCGTCCTCTCCCATCTCCTTCTGAGCTCTCCAAGGAGCTGAGCCAGGAGGAAGTCTGTCACAGCAGCTTGCATTCGTCTGCCTCCTGGCCCAGAGCAGAGACTGAGGATGGACCTAGACGGGCAAGTATTAACAGAAGGCGCCCGGCACGAGCATCTCATGACAACAGTGGGCCTGCTGCTCAAAAGAATGCCCAAACACGCGAAATGTGGCATATGTGTTCAGGGCATCCATCTACCCCTTTTAGCCAGTCTCTGGACCAGAATTCAGAGTAAGAGTCTGATTTAGATTGATGGGATTTTTCTTCCCTGATAAGTAAGCTTAGGGTTGGTGCTCTCCTTTAAGTCCCTAACAGCTGCGTGAACAAATGGCCTGCACGCTGGCTCCCAGGTCAGATGTCCAGACGTTTCCTTTCTCGTTTCTGTGTCTCAAGGGAACAGGCAAGTCCAGAAGAAGAAAGGATGCGGTGACCGAGACTACAGCCCGAAGTTGTTTTCAGGGAGAGTTGAAAGCGAGGGCCCTTTAAAGCAGAATTTGTGGCTGGGATTTACAAGGTAAAGAAAAGCAGCCATAGGAAGGCAAGGAAAGATTTTCAATGAAAAACATTTTCCTTCACTTACTCTGCTGAAAGAAAGGGGAATGTGTGGGCAGACAGCTGTGAGAATCTTGACTTAATGATTTGACTGCCTTTTCTCATGCATGCTTTATAAACTCTCTGGCTACAACCAGGCGCAGTGGCTCACGCCTGTAATCCCAGCACTTTGGGAGGCCAGGCGGGTAGATCATGAGGTCAGGGGTTCGAGACCAGCCTGGCCAACATGGTGAAACCCCATCTCTACTATAAATACAAAAGTTATCTGGGCATGGTGGTGGGCGCCCGTAATCCCGGCTGCTTGGGAAGCGGAGGCACGAAAATCGCTTGAACTGAGCAGGCAGAAGTTGCAGTGAGCTGAGATCACGTCAGTGTGCTCCAGCCTGGGCAACAGAGCAAAACTCTATTTCAAAACAAACAGTCCCCCCCCGAAACGTTCTGGTTCCTTAGATGACTGACAGTGACGTCGAGGGGAAGGCCCGTCTAACCTTGGCCTTAGTTTTGCGTTCATCTAGATAATCAAATCACTCGAGGTCTTGGGTCCAACCAATTGCTAAAAATGGCCGCTTTTGCTGAAAACGGTAAGATTGGAAGTCAGGGAGCTTTGGACCTTGGACAGTCGGACCTGAGGATCACCTAGAACATTAATGCTTCTTAACATTCTGCAGGAAAGTAAATCCTGTTAACAGTTAGGCATGTATGCGCCCCACGTGGTGGCATAAAAGAATGGCTCTTTCTTCTGTGTTTTGGTCTCATTCCGTTCGGATGTCCCCTCCTAGAACACCTCCAGGCAGTGGTGACTGACGTGCGTCGTTTATTGAAAGCTCCTGTTTCGGTTGCCCTGAGAGTTTGACATGAAAATCTGGTTCCTTGAGAAGAGGGTTTTCTTCTATCGATGAAACCCATCAGGGTTTGGTTCTGGGGTGACTGCAAACAAAAAGAGGCCCCCCCCGTCTCAGGTCTCCCCTTCTACTGTGGCTATTAGATGGAAATCTTTGGCTCTGAATTCCTAGGGGTCCCACCAGTCTGATATTTTAAATAGTCTGGTTTAAAAATGGTTGGCGGCCGGGCGCAGCGGCTCACGCCTGTGGTGTCAACACTCTGGGAGGCTGAGGCGGGCGGATCCCCTGAGGTCAGGACTTCGAGACCAGCCTGGCCCACATGGAGAAACCCCGTCTCTACTAAAAATACAAAAATGAGTAATCCCAGCTACTCGGGAAGCTGAAGCAGGAGAATCACTTGAACCTGGGAGGTGGAAGTCACGGTGAGCTGAGATCTTGCCACTGCATTCCAGCCTGGGCAACAGTCAGAGAAAAAGGGGGTGTTGGCACTGGCCTTCACACACAGCAGCCTCTCCCTTCGATAATGGCTGAAGTCTTGTGTTAGAGCCACGCCCTTTGGTGAGAGCCAGGTTGGACACTGGGAAGCATTTGCTCTGTGACCTATGGCCCGCTATTCCTTTGAACTTTCCCAGAAAACAGGGTGGGGGTGGGGGTGGGGAGCATCAACCTAGAATTCTTTAAAATTTCTTTCTAATGATTTGGAATAATCAGAAACTGTCAAAGCAACTTCATTTCCACCTCTCACCCTTGCCTGTCCGTCATAAGACTTACCTTCTGTAAGAAGCACTTAAGAAAACAGAACAGTAGGGGGTTAACATAAACCAGTTTTCCTCAGTTGCTGACATCGAACCGAAAAGAGGAGGCCACTGGTTTGGAAAAGGAGAGGGAGGGAGACTCCATGTGCCCTCTCTGCCCCCTCTCCGGCGCCTCACTGCCCCTGAGGATTCTCTTTCCTTCATTTTCATCATGAAAGAGGTAATGACTTGATTTCGAGCGTCGCTTTTGTGGAGCAGGCGGCAGCGCATCACGGGAGCAGCATCTCCCTCTCCCAAGAATGGAGCCATTGCACGGTGTCCCAGGAGTCAGACGTGACTTTCACGAGAACCTGAAGAGGTTAGAGAAAAGAACAGAAAGATACGAAAGCCTTTGCTGGGAAGAAGGGAGCTGTTGGCCGAAAGAGGGAATTTGGGCTGAGAAAGCTGTTGTCTGAAATATATATATATATATATATCTTGGGGAAGAGGGGGTGGAGGGGCTTTGTTACCGAATTGAGTGACAGTTCTCTTTATTATAAAGTTGTAATGTCTGGCAGTAGAACTGCCAATAAAAGCTCGATCTGGAGTGTCTTCTTCCCCCCAGCTATGCTCTTTTCGCGGTTTGCATCTGGACTGTTAAATTAAGGGTTCTTGCATGGGAAATACTTCTTATTGCTTCAGCAAGTGAAACTACTTGCTAAAGTCGTTATTTTTAAATGTAAATATAGATAAACATACCTTGTGTGTTGTGTTTTTAAATATTTACACATGCCGTATATTCATGTCTATGTATGTGTGTGTGTTTTTGTGGTTTTGTGTTTCGCGTCAGCTGGGGTGGAAAGGGAAGGGTTGCCCGGCTAAGATTACTTCCCCAACCGGCCTCCGGCTGCAGCCGAAGTGACCTCCCTGGCTTCCTACCAGAATGGCTGGAGCGCCAACACCCGATCCAAATGTAGAAATAGCACCTCGAGTCTTCCAGCGGGACTCCTGCATTGGGGCAGACAGAGAAAGAGTGTCGCCCAGCGGAGAATGCCAGGCAGGGCTGAGCCACCTTGACCTCAAGCTGTGTTGCCTCTCATCTCAATTAAAATCAAGCCATTAACTGGCTTTAACGGGGAGATTTTGTGATTCAGTTTTCTTCAGTGGTATTTATTATATAAAAAAAAAGATGGGCGTTAGGTAGCAGGAGTGACTGGCATAGTTGTCAGGCATTTCGTATATTATTAATATTTGATATGCGTTATTAATATTTCCCCACCGACAGTGAGAGCTATGCTGCCGTAATGAGAGTTATCCTTTACTCCAGGATGAAACCATGCTTTTTGTGGTTACCTGAATTGCAGGTGGGGCTGAGCACGCTAATATTATCTGGTAGCATCTTCAAGTGACTTCTGTGTCACCCAAACCTTTTTAAAAGTTTCACACAAACTGGTAAAAACTTATACATCTTTTCTGTATGTGTATGTGATAGAGGCTGGCTCTCTTGCCCAGGCTAGAGTGGCACAATCTCAGCTCACTGCAACCTCTGCCTCCCAGGTTCAAGTGATTCTCCTGCCTCAGCCTCCTGAGTAGCTGGGACTATAGGCACATGACACCACACCTGGCTAATTGTGTGTGTGTGTGTGTGTGTGTGTGTGTGTATTTTAGTAGAGGTGGGGTTTCACCGTGTTAGCCATGGTGGGGTTTCACCATGTTAGGTTTCGCCGTTGTTTCACCGATCTCCTGACCTCGTAATCTGCCCGCTTTAGCCTCCCAAAGTGTTGGGATTACAGGCATGAGCCACCACGCCTGGCCAAAAAAAATAAAATAAAAAAATAAACAAAACACTTCAGTGGAATTGTCACTGTATTCTGTATTTATTTTAAGGAAATGGACAGCTTAGAGCCCTGTATTAGCCCACCCCGAACCTGCTTGCTTAAACAATTAATCAGAACATTTTTACTGCCTGCCTGTGCTCTGGGAGGAGGATGCCATCTGGTCTCCGCTTGTTGGGAATGCAAGGTAGCATTTGATAAAATGCTACACAATTAAACAGGTGCAAAAAGTAGTCCAAGGATTCATGCCAAATAAGTGGTATTGGAAGCGAATTCTCGGGAGTTCAAGGGAACTGGAGGTCGCAGTAGATCAGCGTTGGTTGCAGGGAGTCTTGGGGAGACGCAGGGTCTGACGCAGACCTTGAGAGAGCCCATAGGATTCATACAAACCTGAGGAATCAGAGGGTGTTCCCAGATGCACACATGGTGACTCAGAGTTTGGTTTGTTCAGCCAGAGGATGTGTTGGGAAGATGGAGCTGATTGGAGGTGACATTGACACCCAGACGTAGATTTTAAGGGCAGGGGGAGCTCCCTGAAGGGTTTTAAGTCCCAGAGGCCGGGTAGTGCCCATGTGTAGGCAGGAGGGAGATGGACTAGGCTATAGTCCAGATTGGAGTTACGGAGAACCTGGATCGAGTGGGCACGAAAAGAAAGCAATGGACTCAAGTTATGAAGCAAGAATTGACAACGGGTGGCCAAACAATTACTGCTTGGAAAAACAGTTTTTCTGAAGCGTAATGCCACTTTGGCCCCGGTTTTGGCTCTGTGCCTCTGAAGGACAAGAAGGCCATCCTGCCAGGCTTCAGAGTTCCCTGCCTAGTGGTGCGTCTTCCAAATCATTTCTGTGGAGCTTTCAGATGCTCGTTTCCTTCTGGACTCCCTAGTACAATTTCATCCATTTCGTATTCTCTCTCTCTTGTCTCATAGGTATATAGTATATATTTTATTTGATGACTGGCTCATGAATTTTAAGATGGGTTCTGATCCTGTTTAACTGGAAGCATTTTCAAGAGAGCCAAAGCCATTCTTACACTGGTTTCTACATTTATTGTTACGTATTCAAGCAGGACAGTGTAAAAGTGATTACTAAAGTGGAGCATATTAATCAGATTTTGATTTAATATATATATGGAGAGAGAGAGAGAGAGTGAGAGAGAGAGTGAGAGAGTTTCACTCTGTTACCGAGACTGAAGTGCAGTGGTGTGATCTCGGCTCACTGCAACGTCCACCTCCCAGGTTCAATCAATTCTCCTGCCTCAGCCTCCCAGTAGCTGGGATTACAGGCATGTACCGCCATGCCTGGCTAATTTTTATTACTTATAGTAGAGATGAGGTTTCACCACGTTGGCCAGGCTGGTCTCGAACTTCTGACCTCAGGTGATCCACCTGCCTCAGCCTCCTAAAGTGCTGGGATTACAGGTGTGACCCACCATGCCCGGCCTGATAGCTATATTTTTAACTCTTGATGACTAAAAGACACCTATAAAGGTATAGAAGTTAAGACAAAAGTCACAGTTATGTTGACAACTGCTGTTACAGAGTTTTCAGTATGTATTTATCCAACAGAAAAGTTTACACTGTGCAGTAATATGTTCTATTAAATTAACAAAAACATGTACTTTAGTGACTTCTTGTCATCCAGATCTCTAGATCTCTTAGAGCTGTTTGTAGGCATTTTTTCTCTGGATACATGATATGCATATTGTAATATTGGGGTTCAGGGGTTCAGGGTGCCCTCAGCTCCCCTGAGAGGATGCTTCTCCAGGTTCTTGGTCTCCTGCCCTCTCAAGAATGAGAGAGGGGACCACGGCACAGTGCACAGTAAATGCCAGACTCAAAAGTGTTTGTATAAAGTGATTTATTTAGAGAGAGAAACTGGAGAAGGAGAGAGAAGGAATTGCTAACTCTCACACAGGGAGAGAATCCAGAAAGGTGGAATCGAGGAGAGGAAAGCAGCCTCCATGCTGAGTGCAAGGGAATAGAGAGAGATGGAGTTTAGGAGGGGAAGACGGGCTTCCACGAGGGAGTGTGGAAGGGGACTCCAGAGGAGAAACCCGGGAGAGAGAAAGATGGCTTCCACGAGGGAGTGTTGGTGGGAGGCACCTAAACATGGAGTCCGAAGGGGTGCGGAAGAAGGGGGACTTTTAACCTGGGAGGAACCCCCACCTTCTCTAAGACCCCGGGCCAATGAAAGGGGTTCCTTAGAACTTCCGCTGGGGTGATTGACTCAGTTTCTTCCCACGCCCTCGAAATTCAAACATAAACCGTTAAATCTCCCAGATGGAGAGAGATGGGAGGGGGGCATGGCGCTGGGAAGTTCTTGCCCCTAAGACTATTCCCCCATTGTGGGCCTGGAAAGAGAACACCTTCCCTCAATGTGACTTGATTCATTGAGCCTCTGCTTGGCATGCTTCCAGGTGCTTGAGTATAAGAGAGCAATCAAGGCAAGCCCCCTGCTCTCGTATCTTACATTCTCATGGAGGGGTATAGACAATAAGTAAACCAGAAAATACCTGACAGTCAAAAAGCCGTGATGGGAGCCAGCCAGGCAAAGATCTAGAGGGTGAGCATCTCAGGATGTCTCCGCTTGTGCGAAATGTACATAGACTCACAGCGCCTTGCCCCTGGGAGGGTCTCATCATGTATTTACTGAGTGAATAAATGAGTGAATGGATATATTCATCAGCCTGCTTGTAAAACCTTCACCAGCAGACTGTGGGCTCTTAGAATTTTATTACAGGTTGAATAATATCTGAAATATCCCTTATTCAGAATGCTCGAAACCAGAGGTGTCTTAGATTTTCAATTTTGGGGAGTTTTGGAATATTTATTTGATATTTACCAAGTGAGCATCCTAAATGAAAATCTGGAGTCCCAAAGGCTCCGGTGAGCATTCTCTTTGATCATTTTGTTGGTGCTCAAAAAAGTTTCAGATTTCGGCTCATTTTGGATTAGAGGTAGTCCACCTGCACGCTAACAGTAGTGACCTTGTGCTGTGCTTTCCCGCCAAAGAGATCGGGTGGAGAAATGGCTGCCTTCGTTGGCCTCTTTCCCTGGGCTCCCTGCACCCTCTTGCCCTTGGACAACTCCACTCAACGCCTCCTTACTTTTCAGGGTCATGGCTCTTCCAAGCAACCTCCCTGAGCTCCTGGGGCTGGATCAGGAGGGTTTCCCCGGCTACAGTGCGCTACTGAAATGCTCATTTATGTGCCTGTCTCTTTCTCGAAAGAGTGAGCTCCTCCAGACTGGGCACCAGGTTCTTCCCCTGAGGTAGCCACGGGGTAGGTGTGCAAAACTGTTTTCTGTTGAGATGAAAATCACCAAGCCTGGCCATCTGCTTTCTGTGTACGAAGCAGTGTGCTGCTCCCTGAGGACTCGGCTCCCTGTGGTGCAGCCTGCCCTTTATTTAGGGAAATTGAACAACCTGTAAACAAAAAGAGAACATTGATAAATCAATATGGTCAAGACCTGTGGGAAAATGTGGAGGTGTCAAGAGGAAGAGAGGAGGCTGAGTGAGCTGGTGTGGGTCACCATGGTCTCCTTCCACTTGCCCTAAAGACCCTCTGACCAAAGGGTAGATGCAAACCCTTTTGTTTTGGAGGGCTAGCATGCAGTGGTTTCATGCTGTGTCTTTTATATGATCTTATGGTTTTCAGTTTCTTTTGTTTTGCTTTGTAGTGAGAATGCAGTGGCACAATCTGCTCGCTGCAAGCTCGGCCTCCCGGGTTCAAGCAGATCTCTGCCTCAGCCTCCCGAGTAGCTGGGATTACAGGCATCCACCACTATGCCTAGCTAATTGCTTTGTATTTTTAGTAGAAACGGGGTTTTACCATCTTGGCCAGGCTGGTCTTGAGCTCCTGACCTGGTGATCTACCCACTTCAGCCTCCCAAAGTGCTGGGATTATAGGCGTGAGCCACCGTGTCTGGCTGGTTTTCAATTTGCTGGTTTTCAATTTCTTTTCTTTTCTTTTTTTTTTTTTTTTTTTTTTTTTTTTTTGAGACAGAATTACGCTTTTGTTACCCAGGCTGGAGTACAATGGTGCGGTCTCGGCTCACCGCAACCTCCGCCTCCTGGGCTCAGGCAATTCTCCTGCCTCAGCCTCCTGAGTAGCTGGGATTACAGGCACGCGCCACCATGCCCAGCTAATATTTTGTATTTTTAGTAGAGACGGGGTTTCACCATGTTGACCAGGATGGTCTCGATCTCTTGACCTCGTGATCCACCCGCCTTGGACTCCCAAAGTGCTGGGATTACAGGCTTGAGCCACCACGCCTGGCCTCAATTTCTTAATTGATGTTTCTGGTTTACCTGAAAGACTTAAATGTTCATGATCTTGGCATGGTGCACCTTAGAAATTAAGGTTTACAACCAGAGTTCGTCATTGCCATTTGAACATGTTGGTGACATTCCTGGTGTGGCAAGCCAGGTGAGTGTGCCCCATCAGCACAGAAGGCTGAATCCTGCTGCACTAGTGGGCTGCCTTTCTCTTTCACTCACTTGCTTTTCAAATGGCACAATCAATCTATTCTTAATGGGAGTCGGGGAGAAAGGAACAAGGAAGTGAAAGCAAGCAACAGCCACTCGGTGCCAGCAACTCCGTTATCATCTTGGTGCATAGCTCCAGAAAGTTTGTAAAATGTTCTTGGAATACTTTCCTAGGTTTTACAGCAAACGGGGTTCTACCACCAAGTTTGTGACAGGGAATTTCCAGGTTGAAACTGCTTTTCAGACTGCGCGCCAAGGAGGGTCCCAGGTTATCTGGATCCAGAGAACGGGAATCCCTGCTGAGAGCCCAGGGCCCATCGGTGTCTCCTCCTCAGTGTAGCTCTGCTCCCTCTTTTTTATTGATACATAATAGATGTACGTATTTTGGGGGTACCTGTGATAATTTAATACTTTTATATCGTTGTAAAGATCCAGCTGGTGTCATTGGGATACCCGTCACTTTGAATATTTCCCCTTTATCCTCGAAACATTTGAGTTCGTCTCTTCTACCTATTTTGAAATATACAATAGATTATTATAAACTGTAGTCACTTACTGATCTGTCAAACACTAGTTTTTGGTTTTTTTTTGAGATGAAGTTTCACTCTGTCACCCAGGCTGGAGTGCAGTGGCATGATCTCAGCTCACTGCAACCTCCGCCTCCTGGGTTCAAGTGATACTCCTGCCTCAGCCTCCTGAGTAGCTGGGATTACAGGTGTGTACCACGACACTTGGCTAATTTTTGTATTTTTAGTAGAGACATGGTTTCACCATGTTGGCCAGGCTGGTCTCAAACTCCTGGCCTCCAGTGATCTGCCTGCCTCGGCCTCCCAAAGTGCTGAGATTACAGGCGTGAGCCGCTGTGCCCGGCCCCAAACACTAGTCTTATTTCTTGTATCACACGGTAAACTTGTACCCATTAAACACCTTCTCTTCATCCTCCGCCACCCTCCGCTCCCCCTCCCAGCTTCTGCTAACGACTGATACCCTGTCTTCACCTGATCTACCTGTTTAGTTCCCCATATGAGGGAGAACGTGTGGGGTGTGCGTTTCTGTGCCTGGCTCCTTTCACTTCACATCGTGACCGCTGGTTGCACAAGTGTTGTACAGCTCCTCTCTCATTGGAATAGATTTTGTGAAACAACAACGAAAACCTGGGGAGCAGGCGGTGAAAGGTTTTCACGACTCGTATAAGTAACACCTTGGTAACTGATGTGCATAGTGATGCTCTCTCTGAGTAGAGTGCTACCTACATGTGCACGCAGAATTAACGACTCTGACAAGCTCCATCCATATATCCTTGCTCAGTCGCTGAGGGTCTTTTGATGGCACCGGAGCACCTGTCTGCTGGGCCTCGCTGAGACCGCGGGCTGCTCGGTTGACCCAACACTGGCCGCCTCGCCGCCACCGAAGAGGAATGAGGCTGTGTACTTGTCTGTGCGTATTGGCAGGTTTTCAGGCCCCCACTCTGCTGAGCGAAGACTTGGTTGAGTAGCAGGGGAGGAGGAAACTGCAGGCGTCCGTTGTTCATGATGGGGACAGCTCGCGGCACAACCAGACATTCTGCGGTGCGCCCTGCTTGGGGGTCAGAAGGTCATTGGGTAGGTGGGGGAAGAATTCCGTGCCAGGTGATGATCCTACCAGCGCGCTCCAGCCTGGGCGACAGAGCCAGACTCTGTCTCTTACAAATACATCTGGGAATGGGGGGAAATATTCACAAATCATGCATTTACTATTTCCCCAGTGATATACCAGTGGCCAATAAGCACCTGAAAAGATGCTTACCGTCGTCAGTCATTAGGAAAATCCGAAAAACCACAACGAGACGCCACGGCACACCCTCCAGGATGACTGTCCCGGGGCGGTGCACCGGAGCGGTGTGAGTGTTGGCAAGGCTGTGCGGAGGCTGGAACACTTACACGTCGTGGGAATGTGGAACGGTGCAGCCACGGCGAGCAGTCTGGCCGCTCCTCCAAAGGTGCGACACAGTCACCCAAGGATCTAGAGGTTCCGTTCTTAGGTAGAGACCCAAGAGAAAGGAAAGCGCACATCCACACAAAAATTGGTACAGGAGTGTTCGTAGCAGCATTAGTCAAAATAGCCAAAAAAGTGGAAGTGATGTAAATGTCTGTGAGCCAACGCATGAATAAACCAAAACGTGGTGTGTTTTTACAATGGAAAGTTACTTGCCACCAAGAGGAATGAAGTGCTGATACCTGCTGCGATGTGGCTGGACCTCGTCCTGGTAGCTGAAATAAGCCAGATGCCAAAGGCCACATGTAGTCCTTGCATTTACACGACATCATCATATGCATAGTGATTGCAAAACTCGTGAATATATTAAAAATCACTTAGTTGTATACTTCAAATTGGTGAACTTTATGTGATGTGAATTTTATCTCAATATTAATTTTAAAATCCAGTGAAGGGCAAATTTACATTGTTTTTGGCTTTTAAGAAATTATCTTCAAAGGCACATTTATGTATTTACTTACTTACTTACTTGAGACAGGGTCTCTCTTGCTTTGCTGCCCAGGCTGAAGTGCAGTGACACGATCTTGGCTCACTGCAGCCTTGACCTCCCAATTCAAGTGACCCTCACTCCTCAGCCTCCTGAGTAGTTGGGACTACAGCCACATGCCACCATGGCCACCTAATTTTTGTAGACATGGGGTTTCACCATGTTGCCCAGGCTGGTCTTGAACTCCACTCACCTCAGCCTTCCAATTACAGACGAGAGCCATGCCACCTGGCCACTCCTTATTCCTTGTTAATGGAGAAGTAAATCAACAGCCAGGGTGTAAACAATATGTGTGCCCCCAAAATTCAAAGGGACAATGGAGCATAGGTGTTGATGGACGTGTCTGAGAAAACCAGAAAATACTCTCCCCTGGAATGCTGGAAAAAATGTTTACACTTTCAGAGAAGAGGTAAAGGGTGAAAGTCTTAGACAGGTACGGGAGGTATTTCTAAGAGTGAGCCAGTACATTTTTGGGAAAATAAAGCCTTTAGCAGACGACTAGTTTGTAAAAATTAAACTGCAACACTGGAGCAGGTTTCAGCCTTATTTTCATTATGTGGGATGAGTCTTCTGTGCTCGATGCATCCTCTTGGCTCAGGCCCGTTTCTTTTTTCTAAATCAAAAGCACTTGGTTCTAAATCCTGGCTCAGAAAGCATATTTTTGAAGTTCAAAATACAAAATTCATTTATTTGTGCTTTCAGCAAATATTTTATTTTTATTCTTTTTTATTCTTTTTTTGTTTTGAGATGGCGTCTCGTTCTGTCGTCCAGGCTGGAGTGCAATGGCACGATCTTGGTGTCTGCAACCTCCGCCTCCCAGGCTCAAATGATTCTCCTGCCTCAGCCTCCAGAGTAGCTGGGATTACCGGCACGCACCACCAGGCCCGGCTAATTTTTTGTATCTTTAGTAGAGATTGGGTTTCATTATGTTGACCAGGCTGGTCTTGAACTCCTGACCTTGTGATCCACCTGCCTCAGCTTCCCAAAGTGCTGGGATTACAGGCATGAGCCACCATGCCCGGCCCAGCAAATACTTTTCAAGCATCCACTGTGTGCTGGGCACTGTTCCAGGCACCTGGGCCACAGTAGGGAGCTGAGATGAAGATTCCTGCCCTCAGGAAGCTTAGATCTTGGTGGGGTGGGGATAGGAAGAAGCGGAGACAGGTCGTATACCACAGACACATGGATTAGTCAATTCGAAGGTGATGGATGCTATGGAGAAAGAAGGAAAAAGTAGAGCAGGTTCAGGAGCGGGATGGTGCAGGTTGCAGGAGTGGCCAGGGCCCACAGAGATTTGGTGAGATTTGGGCAGAGGCACAGAGGAAGTAGGGGAGGCTAACCAAGCAGGGGTCTGGATATCTCTGAGGGAAAAGCATTCCCAGCAGAGGGAACAGCAAGGTTAAGGGTTTGAAGGGAGAGCAGGCCTGGCACGTTCAGGGAACAGCAAGGAGTCCAGCCTGGCTGGAAAAGAGGCTGAGTGGGCGCAGAGGAAGTCGGGAGGTCTCAGGAGGGTCAGATTCTACAGGGCCTAGGAGCCCATTGTAAGGACTTGCCCTTTTTTTTTTTTTAGCAACTTAAATGTAATTCATATACCATAGTATTTGCCCCTATGAAGCTTATAATTTACTGGTTTTTAGTATAGTCGTCATATAACCAGAACATTTCATCATCTCAAAAAGAAACTTTTTTTTTTCTTTAGAAGTTTCACTCTTGTCGCCCCGGCTGGAGTGCAACGGCACAATCCTGGCTCATTGCAACCTCCACTTCCCAGGTTCAAGCAATTCTCCTGCCTCAGCCTCCTAAGTAGCTGGGATTACGGGCATGTACCACCACGCCTGGCTAATTCTGTATTTTTAGTAGAGATGGGGTTCTCTATGTTGGTCAGGCTGGTCTCAAACTCCCAACCTCAGGTGATCCACCTGCCTCAGCCTCCCCAAGAAAAAGAAACTTTATATCATACACACACACACACACACACACACACACACACACACACACACTCATCCCTCTTCCTAGCCCCTGGCACCCATTCTGGCTCTATGGACCTGGCTATTCTGGGCGTTTCATATGAATGGAATCCTACAATATGTGAACTTCAATGTCTGTTTTCTTTCACTTCACATAATGGTTTCGAAGTCCATCCATGTTGTCACAAATATTAGTACCTATTCCTTTCTGTGTCCCACTGATATTCCACAGTGTGGATAGGCCACCTTTTGTTGATCCATTTATCAGTCGATAGACATTGGGGTTTTCCCCCACATTTTGGCTATTATGAATAATGCTGCAATGAAGGTTCGTGTCCACATTTCTCTGGGGGTGTGTTTTTTCCTTCTTGGGGGTATGTCTAGGATTGGAAGGACTTCAGCATTGTCTCCTGTGTGAAATGGGAGTCATCAAAGGGTTTTCACCCTGATGTGACTTGTATTTTAAGAGGATCGCTTTGGCTGCCTGTTGAGAATTGACCGTGGGTGAACAGTCAGTGGAAGGAAACCAGTCAGGAGGTGATTGCAGTGACGTGGGGCTGGGAGCAGTGAAGGGGTTGACGGATTCCGGATGTATTTTGAAGATTGCCAATAAAATTCCTGATGACTGAGAGAAAGTAAGGAGATAAGAGGTCCCAGGATTTTGGCATAACCTATTGGAAAGATGGAGCTGCCAGACAGTGGTAATCTTTTGTATTTACTGACGTTCAACAGTGAGCTCCTGTTATAACTAAAAACACACATCACACATAAGCTTCTCCAGAAATACATATTTCAACGTGGTCGAATTATAGGCACCTAGGGTACGTCTGCAGAAGTCGTTAATATCTTAGAGGCATATGCATCAGTGTGGTGTGAAGTCTTTGGTTAGCTGCCTCTCGGAGTTTTGCTGCTGTTGTTAGGTTTCTGTTCTCCCGCGTGGACGTTGGTCTGTGGGCAGTGAGTAGAGGAGGAGGAGGGGTCGTATGGTTGAGCATCTGCAAATGGAAAATAGCAACCTTACCTGACCTGGCGAATGTGCATGGCGTCCATGCAGAGAAAGCAGTCTGACAGTCGAGGGCAAAGGATGATGAAAAACAATCCTTTCTTCATACAGAAGTAGAAGAAGAAATGAATCATCTTAAGAAAGAAATACCAAGAGACACTTGGGATGCGGACGGGTCCGGAAGCCATGTCCTGTGGCAACAGTCGCAAACCTGAAGGAGCTCAGCCAGGCACAGACCAAGGGGAGACAGAGGAGAAAGGACGCTCAAGTATTTCAAAGGACACAGGCTCATTTTCCGTTGCTCTGTATAGAAATAGGATTCAGAGATAAGGATTGCAAATAGACAAATCTCCATTTAAATAAGAAAAAATTAGCAAATCATTAAAGCTGCCGGGCCAGGTGCAGTGTCTCACACCTGTGATCTCAACACTTTGGGAGGCTGGGGCAGGCAGATCGCTTGAGCCCAGCCGGGGCGACATGGCATGACCCTGTCTCTACACACAAAAAAAGAGATACAAAAACTAGCCTGGTGTGGTAGCATGCATCTATAGTCCCAGCTACTTGGGAGGCTAATGAGGGAGGATCACTTGAGCCTGGGAAGTCAAGGCTGCAGTGAGCCGTGACCACGCCACCGCACTCCAGCCTGGGACACAGAGCAAGGCCCTGTCTCGGGGAAAAAAAAGGCTGCCAAACTATGTGCAAGGTGGGTTTGGACATAGCGCATGGTCCAGCCTGCTGGCGTAACATGTGGAAGCAGGTGAGCGGGACTCAGGGGTGCCATCAGAGGGACCTCCGTACTGGGCTCTGCTCTAAGGGCTCTGCCAACCTAGGGGTTTCATGATTGTCAGAATTCCAGCAGGCGTTTGAGGATTTCTGCACTCAGTGATATAAACAGGCCCTCGTTCTTCTATGGGTCATCGGCCAGCTTCAGCCGGTACATCTAGGGTTGAAGTGTGGCACTAATGCATTCCAAGAGTCAGAGCTGGCAGAGTGACCGGTGTTCAGGTGGAGTTTGTACTTCTGCTTTTTAGAAATACGCTCTGCTCTCTACACCGGAATCGTTCTTCGCTCTGTAGAGGACTTGGGATTCTTTACGTCATTTATCTTGTGTGTGCCAAGTGCTAAAGTAGTTTGATCCCAACACTTTTACAGGTTAACGAAGGAGAAATGTTCAAAGTTCTAAGTGTTCAAACCCTTCGAATCATTCAATATTCTCAGTGAAAGAGACCACAGAGGTCATCTGGGCCGATTTCCTTATTCTACAGAAAAGGAGTCTGCAAAATCCAGACAGCAGTTCACCGCAGATCGGGTGGCTGAGTCAAGCCTTCCCTTCTTACTGCTCTCTACAGTGTTTTATCTGCAATTATACTATGTTTAAGATTTGGCCGGGAGCGGTGGCTCAAGCCTGTAATCCCAGCACTTTGGGAGGCCGAGGTGGGCGGATCACGAGGTCAAAAGATCGAGACCATCCTCGACAACATGGTGAAACCCCGTCTCTACTAAAAATACAAAAAAATTAGCTGGGCATGGTGGCGCGTGCCTGTAATCCCAGCTACTCAGGAGGCTGAGGCAGGAGAATTGCCTGAACCCAGGAGGCGGAGGTTGCGGTGAGCTGAGATCCCGCCATTGCACTCCAGCCTGGGTAACAAGAGCGAAACTCCGTCTCAAAAAAAAAGATTTGACAACACTTGCCGTGTGAGAAGTCCTTATAAGATGCCAGCTGTGCTGGCCATGCACTCTGTATGGATTCTCCTATTTAAAACGCCACCTATAAGTGCCATCTTTGGAATATTTGTCCTTTAGAAAGAAGCATCTGCTTCGAACCAACAGCAGACCAAATGGTGTTTCTCTTATCTTTACTACTGTGTGGATTTCTCCATGAACGAGAACTGGCAAAGGGCCTCATCACAGCTCTGTGGCCCCCTCTGGGCTCAGAGACTGCCCGCCTTCACCAGCCCAGCTGGCAGCAAATGGTCGCAGGTTCTGCTCCCATGTTTCAGTCAATCTGTCTAGAGAACAATGGAACTCCTGAAACATTCCCCTGCTCAAATGTAACGGAAAAAGGACAATATAAAATTTCAGGCTTCTGGGTTTGAACTGCTCCCCTGGGGAAAGGCGCATGGCACTTGGGAACTCCACCTTAAACCGGGAAGCTCGATGTGTATCCAGCGTCACTGAGCGCTCAGGTCTGCGACGGTAGAGAGATGTAACGCTTATTCCTATTCCCACATCTTTGATCTTTTCATGTGAAGCTAGTATTTGAGAATTCTTTCTTTCCCTGGAGTGTCAAATCTGTCAACTCACCATAAAGACAAGAAGAGATTTCCTTTTCAACAAGCGAGGACAGATGTGGCCAAGAGTTGATTATTATTGTAAGAGATGAATACAAATGTTGCATTACTGAGTGCTAAACTTGGTCTATTTCTTCAGAATTCCCCTAGCCCCTCTAGGCTGGGAATCTCACCCACAGACCTTGCTAAACGTCCTCTGGCCCTTTGAACAGTCCTTGGTTTGACATGACAGCATGTCACAGTCTTCCCTTTCACCTGAGGCACAGCAGCATCTAACCGGCTGGCACTTCTCGGCACCATGTGTATTTTTACCATCCTAGGTAATGAATCCCAGAGCCGAGGAAGAGAAAGGTAACAAACGTAGCAAGCGACATGGCGTATTTGATTCTAGGAGGTTTGATTCGAGGTGGAGATGGTCAGGAAGGCAGGTCAATGGGGAAAGATTCATTTTTAAGGAAGTCCTTGCAGTGAGTCATCCTTTACGATGTTAGAACTGGATGGGTATTCAGAGATGCACATTGTTTTATGCGACAATACAGACGACTGAATACAAACATTGCTAACTAAACTCTTCTTGGGGGGGGGGGACTGCCCGAGGGTGCCCTGCTTTGTGTGTGTGTAAGATGTTCCATCTGCCTGAAACGTTCCTTTGAAATGAGAAGCGAGGACACCCCGGGTGAGAGAGGGCTGGGAAAGGGACCCGCGGGGGACTCGCTTCACTGACATGAATACAGTCCCCGCCTGGCCCTGCCAGATGTGGGCTGATGCTCCCGACCAGTGTTCCAACCGTGAACCGCTCACCGCGAGGCCAGTGCGTTCCCTCAGGTGGATTTCAGAGGAAGGTGTGTGCTGTGCTAAGAAGCCGGTAGAGACGCCCAGGTGGTCTCTTGCCGAAGCCTCACCATCTGGACGGTGGTGTGACGAATCCTGGGCCACCGTGCACAGTTTCTGATAATACGACGTTTCATCAATTCCACATTAGAACAGTGAGTCCACGCCATTGGAACCAACTTCCCCTTCAGGTGTGAGGAGGCCCGGGCAGCAGATGCCAGGACTCACACTCCTGGCAGCATTTATTTTGGAAGGTGGGGAAGCAGGTTCCGCCCAAAGCTCTGGGTCCTCCTCTTTAGCATCCCCTCCAGATCTCAGGGGCTTTCCCAAGTGTCCCGTGTCTGACGTTCAGTGTGGAATCCATGAGCTTGGTGAAGAGAAGCTGTCTCAGAACCAGTCACAATAAAAATGATGATCAGTGCCGGGCGCGGTGGCTCATGCCTGTAATGCCAGCACTTTGGGAGGCTGAGGCAGGTGGATCACCTGAGGTCGGGAGTTCAAGACCAGCCTGGCCAACATGGAGTAACCCTGTCTCTACTAAAAATACAAAATTAACCGGGTGTGGTGATGCGTGCCTGTAATCTCAGCTACTTGGGAGGCTGAGGCAGGAGAATTGCTTGAACCCAGGAGGTGGAGGTTGCAGTGAGCCAAGATAACGCCATTGCACTCCAGCCTGGGCAACAAGAGCGAAACTCTGTCTCAAAATAACAACAGCAACAACAATAATAATAATGATCAGTAGTTCACAAGTATACAGCACTTGCTTTGTCTTGAGACATATCCTGGGCGCACCATCTCTCTTCATCCTCATGGGTTCTGCTAGTGTCCTCTTGCATAGATGAAGAAACTGAAGCTTAGAGAGGTCAAAAGAGCTGTCCAAGGTCACCCAGCTAAGGCTGCAGTCCAGCGTCCAGCTCTGCCTGACCCCAGAGTCCCAGCTCTGAACTTCTCCGCTTCCGGACCTGGCTTGAGTGCCTGTGAGTGGCACCGTCTTGCCAAGGCTGGTTTGACCACAGCTACTGACAGCTGGTTTTGGGGGAGCAGGGAAAGTGCAGAAATGAAGTTTAATTTGGTAACAAGAAGTTGTGCTAATTAATTCTGGGGGGCCATGTTGAGCAGGTCCATGCAGGTGCATGTTGTCACGGTACCCTTGCAAGTGGGCACCGTAATGCGCATGAAAATCCATGAATGCATACCCGAAGGGCACATGTGGTGAGCTGGAAACAGCAGAGCCCCAGAAGGCTAAACAGGAGAAGCTAAATACATCTCAGTGCTGGAACATTCACCTGCAGATTGTGTCAGGTTTGGCAGAGAGGGCAACTGCCTGGGATTCGGTCAGGAAGAATATTCTTGTTACCTTAGCATAGCAAATGTTTTTCCTCTCTCTTTTCTACTCTTAGTAATGTATTCGTAAAATACGTGTTTTTAAAAATCTGAGTTTCCCCATTCCACCTTTACGTTTTTCCTTATGTCTTCATAAAGCCTGGAAGTTGTTTCCTCACCCCACATTTACGTTTTTCCTTATGTCCTCTCCTCGTTTGAACGCCCTGTCTTGAATTGTTCGTTCTTCGCTTTAATGACGCTTTGTTAGGACTGGCCTGATGCCAAGGCTTTTTAAAAAAGTTTCTTCTGGTTTGATTTCTACTTACACCTCAAAGATCTTTACCTTCATGTCTTTGCTGTCTTTTTCCGTTTACCTGTGACCTCTCTGCCTTGCCTCCCTCATTGAGTGTTAATAATTCTGGTTTACACTTTAACTCACTTTGGGCAGGATTCTACATCTTCTCTCTCCAATGGAAGTGCTGAGGAAATGTTCTGCCATTATGCATCTGTGACCTCTTACAAATGCAGATGAGAGCCAGGCATTCAGTGGAGCCACATAACTGCCTATCACATCAATCCCTGAACAGCAAGTAAGGGGGCGTGACTGTGAGGAGCCAGACTCACCATCCTGGTCCCCTGTCAGAGGCCCCTCCTAACCCTGTCGCTGGACACTGGAACTTCTCTAAGACATTTTATGGTGACCAGGCTCTCTGCTATTCCATGTAGTTTATGGGATGGATTCCTCTCTGGAATATTAGGCTGGTTTACAGATTAGACTGGTAAATAAATTTCTTAGCAAAATGAAATAGATTTTGGAGCATTGTTTAGAGATTGGAGATTTGGACTTTGTTCCAAGTTGCAGATTTGAGGATTGTTCCAACAATTTGGAGTCCCTTTCTTCTTCTTCTCCTCCTCCTCCTCTTCCTCCTTCTCCTCCTTCCCTCCCTCCCTCCCTCCCAAGAGAGTTGATTTGTGTGAGAGGGCCTGCTGACTAGGGCCCTGAGAGTTGCTTTTCTTTGAATTAAGTGGGATAACAAAAGACAAGCAAGCATCTTGGTATTTTAAATGTGTTTCTCCAATGGAGATAGAAATAAACACAACACTGACCAAGTATTCAATAGAGGGATGGGTAAACAAGATCTGGGGTACACACAGAATAGAATATTTTTCAGCAGTTAAAAAGGAATGCTGTTCTCACACATGCTGCAACATGGCTGAACCTTGAAGACATTCTACTAAGTAAAAGAAGCCAGGCGAGAAAAGGCTGATCATATGTAAATCCGCTTAAACAAGGTAGCGGGAACAGCGAATTCACACGGACAGAAATACCGATTACCACGGGGTGCAGGGAGGGAGAACAGGTAGTTAATATTTCATGGGTACAGAGTTGCAGTTTGGGATGTTGGAAAGGTTTTGGAATTTGATGGTGGTGATGGTTGCATGAGATTGTGAATGCACTTAATGCTACTAAACCGTGGACTTAAAGATGGTTACAATGGTAAATTTTATGCTATATTACTGCCATAAATTTTTTTTTGGGACAAAGTTTCCCTCCGTCACCCAGGTTGGAGTGCAATGGTGCAATCTCGGCTCACTGCAACATCCACCTCCCAGGCTCATGTGATTCTCCTGCCTCAGCCTCCCAAGTAGCTGGGATTACAGGTGCCCACCACCACGCCTGGCTAACTTTTCTGTTTTTAGTAGAGAAGGGGTTTTACCATGTTGGCCAGGCTGGTCTCAAACCCTGACCTCAAGTGATCCACCCACCTTGGCCTCCCAAAGTGCTGGGATTACAGGTGTGAGCCACTGTGCCTGGCCTTAAATTTTTTTTTTTAAGTTTCATGTGAATGTTTTCAATGTAACCTTAGGAGAAAAGTCTTTTGCTTCTTATAAACTGGTGCTGCTGTGTAGCCACTTCCTGTGATCCCAGAGCCTGCAGGGCAAGGCTTTCAGATGGCACACGGTGCCCTTTCACGTGCGTGATGCTGACATTTTCTCCAGAGCTGTGATGAATAAATAAATAAGGAAGGAGTTAAGATTCCTTAGTATTTGCATCTTGGTCAACAGTCTGTCTTCCGGTTAAATATGAGTATTTCTCTTGGTGACCACCCCTTCCTCCAGCTGCTCTTCTTACGTGGACTGGCATTTACTTAAGTGAGCCCTCTCTTCAAACAGGACCTGACCTTTCCTAAAGGAGCGTTGAAGAAATCCACATTTCCCGATTACAGATGGAAAACAGTACACTTTCTCAAGGGTTAATGTGGGCAAAGTGAAGCAGCGTTGGCTCTGGTCTCAGGACATACTCCTGAAGGCTTCTTTTGTAATATTTCCCTTTTGTCCATTTGGGCTGAAACTGCTTCAGAAAGCATTTTATGTCATCCGTGCGGACTCCGGGAAAAGGCTCTGCCTCTTCTGATGAGGGTCGTATTTGGAGCGAAGGAGGGGAGAAAAGCATCTGTCAATTTGATGAATCATTTTCGGGAAAGAAGAAGTTTCAGCAAAGTGTAAGATGGAGTTGGCAGTTCCAGGGAGACAAAGAAAGAGGGGACATCACATACAATGCTACGTACGTTTCGTTTTTTGAGATGGAGTTTCGCTCTTGTTGCACAGGCTGGAATGCAGTGGCTCCATCTTGGCTCATCGGAACTCTGCCTCCTGGGTTCCAGTGATTCTCCTGCCTCAGCCTCCCGAGTAGCTGGGATTACAGGCATCCAGCACAATGCCTGGCTAATTTTGTATTTTTAGTAGAAACGAGGTTTCTCCATGTTGGTCAGTCTGGTCTTGAACTCCCGACCTCAGGTTATCTGCCTACCTTGGCCTCCCAGCATGCTGGGATCACAGGTGTGAGCCACCACACACAGCCTATAAATGGTTTTTATATAGAACTTTAAAATATGTAAATAATTTTGTACATAGTATCTCATTTAGTGCTCACAGCAATCCAGTAAAGTACTTACTGCTTTGCAGGTGAAGAAATGAAGGTTCAGCTTTATAATATTTTATTTCATTGTTTATTTTACATTTTTTAGTTTAATTAATTTTTTTTTTTTTTTTTGAGACCAAGTTTCACTCTTGTTACCCAGGCTCGAGTGCAATGGCGCGATCTCGGCTCACCGCAACCTCCGCCTCCTGAGTTCAGGCAATTCTCCTGCCTCAGCCTCCTGAGTAGCTGGGATTACAGGCACGTGCCACCATGCCCAGCTAATTTTTTTTTGTATTTTAAGTAGAGACGGGGTTTCACCATGTTGACCAGGATGGTCTCGATCTCTTGACCTCGTGATCTACCCGCCTCGGCCTCCCAAAGTGCTGGGATTACAGGCTTGAGCCACCGTGCCCAGCCAATTAAAAATTTTTTTGAGACAAGGTGTCACTCTGTCACCCAGGCTGGAGTGTAGTGGCAACAATCACAGCTCACTGCAGCCTCGACTTCCTGGGCTCAAGCAATCCTCCCACCTCGGCCTCCCAAGTAGCTGGGACCACAGGCACATGCCATCATGCCTGGCTAATTTTTCCAATTTTTGTAGAGACAGGGACTTGCTATGTTGCCCCGGCTACAGTCCAGCTTTAGTAAATGTCTTGCTCAAGGCCTCACAGCCTGTGGGAGGAATTATGGTCTTGCAGAGCTTCCTCACTGTCCACAGCATCACGTTGTCCCAAAGTCCGAGGTCCTGGGCCTGAGGGGTGGGTTTGTGGCGGGGACTGGCTTCCCACAGGAAACCTTCCTGGCTCCCCGTAAATGTGGAACGACTCTGATTGAGAATTCAGAATGGGGGCGGGGATAGATTCCCTTGAAGTGTTTTGCGTGCGTGGCTTGTATTATGATGCCTCTTGGTGTCATTGTAAGTAGGCTCCTGCCCACATCTCTCTCACATGGTCTTTTGCATCTGAATTTGCGGTTTCAATTTTAACAGATTTAAACAGATTGGTGGCCCATATGTCTCTAAAAGAGAAACACGTTATCACCAGGACCAACTATATAATTCATCAGGGCTCAGTGCGAAATGAAACACAAGGACCCTAGCTCAAAAATAATTAAAAATTTCAATGTAGGTCAGGCACGGTGGCTCACACCTGCAATCCCAGCACTTTGGGAGGCCGAGGTGGGTGGATCACGAGGTCAAGAGATCAAGATCATCCTGGCCAACATGGTGAAACCCCATCTCTACTGAAAATACCAAAATTAGCCGGGTGTACTGGCGCACGCCTGTAGTCTCAGCTACTCGGTAGATGGAGGCAGAAGAATCGCTTGAACCCGGGAGGCGGAGGTTGCGGTGAGCCGAGATCGCACCACTGCACTCCAGCCTGGTGACAGAGTGAGACGCCGTCTGAAAAAAATAAAGTCCATGTAGTGACAACAGAGGCATCGAGCAAGCACGTAGCCTATATGCCAGCCACCATTCTAGCGTGGACAGGTGGAGCCCCTTACTCTTTGACATAATCAAAGGCAAAGAGTTAAAGGAAAGGTAGGTAGTCGTCTTGAGGCCGGTGCTCTCTTCTAACCCGTCGCTCTTTGTGTCTTTTGAGACAGTGTCTCACTCCATTTGTCCAGGCTGAAGTGCAGTGACACAGTCTCAGCTCACTGCAGCCTTCAGATGATTCTCCCACCTAAGGCTTCCAAGTAGCTGGGACTACAGATGCATGTTCCCACACCTGGCTAATTTTTGTATTTTTTTTAAGTACAGATGGAGGTCTTGTTATGTTGCACAGGCTGGTTTCAAACTCCTGGACTCAAGCGATCAGCCCTTCTTGGCCTCCCACAGTGCTGGGATTACTAGCGCGGGCCGCCACACCTGGCCAACCCATACTTGCCATTACTAGTGCCTTCATTGCTTTGATAGCAACTTTTAGGCTCACTTAGCTTCAAAAAAGGAATCCTCTAACCAAACAGAAAAAAGAAATTAACAACTTTGTACCCACCTGACATTTGGCCAGAATTTTTCCAGTAGATCCCAGCAACAGATATACTCTCTGAAACTCTAACCACACAATACACTCTTTGCTGTGTAGTGTTGGAAATAGATGCTTCGTGCTGCAAAGAAAATTAGCACTGAGACAAAAGATCTTCCAGCAACTCTACTTTTACTTCCTGGACTGCAGGAAGGGGACCCTCACTAGCCCTCAAGCCAAATGGAAAAGGCAGAGGGAAACACACACACACGTATCCCTTACGCATTTGGGGTCGTCCTTAGTGCTGTGTCTGGTCTCCATTGGTTGGAGGCAGACCTCACAATCTAAACTAAAACCCAGTTGGCTAATAACTTAAAACTTTTCTAAACAGGTAAACCAATGGAGAGCTGGGACATCCCTGTGAGCACGTCCAGCACGCATATTTTGGTTAAAGTACAAGGACACAGAGTGTATTACGTGCCTGTAAGCAGGGCAGGTCTAACAGCTACATAGCATAGGGCTTAACAAAGTTAGTAGCACACTTATTCTTTAACAAGAAAGCAAACTTTTTAAAGGAACTTTCCTATTGCCCACAATAGGATTGTTTCAGAGGATAGGAAGGACAAGGGACTGAGCCGTGACATCTGTCACTTCGCCATCTGAGCAGTGCCACACAGCCAGTTCCTGAAGAAACAGTCTCTAGGGAATGAATTACCCTGGCTGCCCCCGAGGGGACAGGCACCTGCTCTTTGTCCATCCCTAGAATTAGGTCTGAGCCACAGATACGTCACTCCTCTGCTGTGGCCCCTCCTCTGTCTGGCTTTGGATGAACTGAAGACTGGGTTGTAATGGGGACTTAAGAGTACAATGAAGCATTTTTAGCTGTAAGAAGATTATTATAATTATCTCCAGGCACCAAAGTGGTGCTTCATTTGCATTTCAGACACTGAAATCAGAGGGCAGATCTTTAAGAGGTTAATTTTGTGAGTGAGTCCTTAATAACAAAGGGACAAGACTAGATTCTTTATGCCTTAGGCTGGGTTTGCAGTTGGTAGATGCAAAATATACTGATAAGATTAAAGCTCCTCTAGTGACTCTTCAGCCTCAGGCTCTTTTGTTTGCAAATGTCCTCGACCCTCCATCTCAGAGAACTCTCTAGGCTCCAGGACCCTAGAATCCAAAGCAAATTCTTATCTCTTCCAATCACTGCAAGACCTGGAACTGAAGTCCCGCTCCACGCCTGGTAGCTAAACCCCTTCACTGAGGATCTCGGGAGAGGCCACTTCTTGATCATTATAAATGCACTAATCGTAAAGCAGTCCTTCTGGATTTCTGGCATTTTCTTGAACAAACTTATTGAAACGCCCCAAGGAGAACTCAGACCATCCTTTTCAACCCTCAGGAGCAGATAAGAGGATGTAGCTTCATTTGTTAAATCACAGTTGCATGTCAGTTATGAATAAACATGGATTGGACTTATGATGCTAATATAGGAACGATATTTGTATCTCCTGGAAGTAAATCCTATAGCTTGTTTTCTTTTAAAATTATGCAAAGCACAGCCAAGTCCTAGGGTAGAAATCTAAGAGGTATCAAGCCACACAATAGGCTAAAGTGACTTTGTGATAGTCTGCAGGTATCTGAACCTGTCATTTTTCAAGACCTTCAGATATAGTACATTTTAAACACAACACTGCCTTTTTCTTGAAACATTTCGTTTTAGTGTTAGCTATGGTTGTGATTTTTTAATGCAGAAAAAAGGATTTACTTTTAATTTCTGATTCCTCATTGGGATATGTGTGTGTAAAGTCCAGGGTTACGAGAAGGAAGAGGTAGACTGGCTGGGTCCGAGGTGCCATGGCATCATGTGATGTGGACTGGCTGGGTACAAGGTGCCGTGGCATCATGTGATGTGGCCTAGTTTCGTATCTGCCAGACACTTTTCATTATTATGAATAGTAGAAGAAGAATATTCTTATTCTAGTTTTCATAATAATAGCTAATATTTAGTGAGTGCTTCCAATGTGCCTGGAAATTTGCTAACAACTTCATACTGATTATCTCATTTGATTTTTATAGAAACACTTTGGGGTAGATAATTGTTAATACTCCAGTTTCACAGTAGGAAGAAACGGAGGCTCCGGGCGGTTAAGTAATGTGCCCAAGCACAGCTCACTAAGAAATGACCGAGCGGCGTGTGCAGCTGGTTCTCCCTGTGCCGGAAGCCCATACCTGTAACCACTGCACTGCTGTCTGCAGCTTTGTTTGACTCCTCAGAGCAGTCCGTCAGTATCATGTCACTTGCCTGGCTTCCACCTTGAGTACTGAACTTGGCAGGAAGCAGTGCTGTGAGTGATTTGCGATATCTAAGATAGGTAGATCCAGTACCTAGGAATGATGAAACTAGACTCACTGTTCTCATGTTAGATTATTCTCAGCCTGTCCATGGGAGACTCCTCCATGGACCCCATGCCACCCAGGCTTCTTTAGAACACGTGTTTGTTACATAGTTCGTGTTCCTATGTCTAGCCTGTCAGCCGCTACTTGTTAATAAAAAACAGCTGTGTCTGCTCTCCATTTATTCTACCTTGGATTTGCATCCTTCCTCCATACTGAATTCTTAGAAAATGGAATGTGGCCGGGCGCGGTGGCTCACACCTGTGATCCCAGCACTTTGGGAGGCTGAGGCGGGTGGATTACAAGGTCAAGAGATGGAGATCATCCTGGCCAACGTGGTAAAACCCTGTCTCTACTAAAAATAAAAAAATTAGCCGGGCATGGTGGCGCGCACCTATAGTCCCAGCCACTCAGGAGGCTGAGGCAGGAGAATCACTTGAACCCAGGAGGCGGAGGTTGCAGTGAGCCGAGATTGTGCACCACTGCACTCCAGCCTAGCGACAGAGCAAGACTCTGTCCCTCTGCCCCCCAAAAATGATGCGTACATTAAGAAATATTTGAGAATACCTGAGAACAGTTTTCTGTTGTATATACTGCTGTCTGTGAACCTTTTTACCAAGAATCCCAGGTGTTTTGTGATTTCTGTATTTGTGAAACACATTGTTAACTCTCATTATGGTTGGGGAAACCAAAACAGTGCAAGGAAATGTGTTCTGAAATGTTCGTAATAGTCGCAAATCAGTCAGATCCTCACAATATTTATTTTTTATGGAAAATTTGAACACATATCTCTTCAACACTGAAGAAGTTTCTCCTCTTACTGTGTTGCTGAGATTGGAGTTTGTCCCATGAGAAATCACTGAACAGATTTAACTTTGTTTATTCTTTTCTTTTTTTTTTTTTGAGACAGCATATTTGTTCTTTACCAATATTATCCAAAGAATGAAATGAATTTCAACCAGATATTTGGACCTAAAAAATTTAGGTCAAAGCTAATATGTAAATGGTTTTGTCTTGCTGGCATCAGTATTTTCATATTTCTCATCTCAGAAGAAAATAACTGTATACCAGGATTTCAGAATTACACGTAGCACACTGTACTGACCGCTGTTGCTGCCTGTTACTCTGACCTAAATATCTTCTGTTTTCTTTGCCTGGCATGTTCTGACATATCTGGGATGGCTGGATGGACACAGGTGGCCTAACATTTCTGTGCCAGATTCAGTGTGACCCTGACCTAACTTGGTCTGGATCATTAAGCCTGGGGAATGTTGCTATAGCCTGAGCAGGAACCACTGGCCTTTGGGAGCTCCTGACAGAGCAGAGGAAACACGGAGCTATAAACTGGACAGTGGACTGAAAATCTAGTAAACAGGGCTGTGCACGGGGGCTCACGCCTGTAATCCCAACACTTTGGGAGGCCAAGGCAGGCAGATCACCTGAGGTTAGGCGTTCGACACCAGCTTGGCCAACATGGTGAAACCCTGTCTCTACTAAAAATACAAAAATCAGCCAGATGTAGTGGTGGGTGCCTATAATCCCAACTACTTGGGAGGCTGAGGTGGGAGAATCACTTGAACCTGGAAGGCAGAGGTTGCAGTGAGCCGAGATTGTACCATTGCACCCTAGCCTGGGCAACAGAGTGAGACTGACTGAAAAAAAAAATGAGTAAACTGAATTCTGGGTCAGATCTTACCACCTGTGCAACCTTGGCTAAGTTAGCAGCTTTCTCTTCACCTCAGTTTCTCTGACTGTGAAGTGGAGACCATTTCTTGCGCAGCTTAGGAGTTTGAAGATTCCATGACACCCTGCCCAGGCCCTTCCAGGGGTCTGCTTTCACAGCAGGACGAGCAGTGGTGCTGTCTTCCTCTCAGCGGCTTGGGGACTGTTCCTCTGAACCCCAGAAGACAGGGCTGAGCACTGCCAGCTCTTTCCCCAAACACAATTTAACCCCTTCGCAATGGTCAGGAATGCCACTTTCAGAGGGCTCTCTGGGTTCTCTGGGTATTTTGTTGAAGCAGCCTTCAGGTTCTCGAATGTACTTTTTGTTTACGATGATATCTACAAGCTTTTTAAAATTTTTTATTTTCATTATTTATTTATTGTTGAGATGGAGTCTCACTTTGTCCCCCAGGCTGGAGTATAGTGGTGCAATCCTGGCTCACTGCAACCCCTGCCTCCTGAGTTGCTGGGACTACAGGTGCATGCCACTATGCCCAGCTTATTTTTGTATTTTCAGTAGAGACAGAATTTCACCATGTTGGTGAGGCTGGTCTCGAACTCCTGACCTCGTGATCTGCCCATGTCAGCCTCCCAAAGTGCTGGGTTTACAGGCGTGAGCCACCGTGCCCAGCCAATATCTACAAGCTTTATAAGCTTTCTTCTGATGGGGAAAGGGAAGAATTTAGTTCTCTTGAATACAGTGTTGAACTATCAACTGTCAACTTTAGAAACCCTTCAGTAGCCTCAGTTTCTCTTTGTGTGTAACTAGAGCTAATAAGATGGTGTGGGTAAATTGGGCTAAAAGTAAGCCAAGATCACAGTAGTTCACATGAAATTTTTAAAAGAAAAACGAAGGTGGGAAGCCAGAGTAAATAAGGCTGCCGTGGCCACTGAAGTTTTCCATCAACTCGTGACCAAAGGATATTTTTCAGACTGACCTAAGTAAATTTGGTATCTGTAGTTATTTTTGGTAGTTCCGAGTAGGTGGGGCTCTAGGTTTTCTCCTACAAAACCTTGTTTCCGGGTTGTGTTACAAAGGAAATAAGTATTAAACCAACTTCTGCCACACTTACAAACATGAGTAGCAAGCTGACAGGTAAAGTCATGCAATCCGTTTTGTAAACGTGATGAAAAGCCATGGCCCTATATTTTTAGGCAGTCCTACGGCACTTTACATAAAGGACACCCTAGAGGCAAATCTGGTTATTGCTCTAATGGCGTGAGTCAGATAATCATCCAAAGTCAAGCAGAGAAAAGTGCTCCTGTAACGATCTGGACAATAGACCACTCAGGTGAAGTCCCTACGTCAATTGGGCTTGCTGGGTTTTGTAAAAGCGAGAATGCTTGCTCAGTATTTCTAGCCAATCCCCAGATCTTGAACATAACCATTTGCACCAAAGAAAAATAATTTCTAACTTCCATGATTCCAATTCACCTCTGCTGTTGACCAGTAATATAGCCAAAGCAGCGTGGCCGTGGCCTTTAGAATGGAGCTTCTGATGAGACTCTCAGATAACGACTTGGCCTGGTATCAGCACTGAGCAATCAGACCAGATTCTGGCCTCTGCTGATGCTGTACGGAAGCTTCCTACCGAGCCAGAATTGTCTCAGGGAGCAGCCAAGGCAACCAGGCCTCAAGTAGCTGAGATCTGAGATAGAAGGGAACTAACAGAGCGTGGAGAAGACGCTTTCCTCTCCCGCTCATCTGCTGAGAAGGCAGTATAATGAGGCTTAAGAGACAAAATTTGGGGTTCAGACCTGCCAAGTAGACAAGGCTTAAGAGATCAAGACTTTCTTCCTGCTTGGAGGAAGAAAGAGACAGAAAAGTGAATGGATACTCCAGTAGTTTTCCCCTTTGAAGCATTTGCCAAATATTAGCTGTACAGTGCAAGAGACTAAGCCAAAAACCATTTTAAATGGAGTTCTCGGTGTCACAGTGCTAAGAAAAAAAAACAAAAACAAAAAAACAACGCACATTCAAAGCTTAGCCAGAAGAGGCACTAGGGCATACCCCACTGGGATTTTAAAAGAATCATACCTTAAAAATAGATGTGAACCTGAAGTAGATGTGGTACAAAATCTCACTAAGCGCACTCTGGGATTGGTTTAGCTTGACCACTCCCATTCAGGCTGCCTACCAGAGGACTGGGTGAACCATCACTGAAGAAAGATAGGAGCCTTTACATTTCTCCTAAGTTGTTTCAGTAAAAGATGATCAGGCATACCAGGAAATAGGCCTAAAAGAAAAAAAATAGGCACTGGAAAAATATCTATTATTTACCCAGTTGTAGGCATTATCAGGCATACATTTCAAAATATCTGTGATTCATTGTTCAGGAAAATAAGTGATACAATAAAGAATTTCACCAGAAAATTGGAATTCATAAAAAGAAATTGGGGCCAGGTGTGGTGGCTTACATCTATGTAATCACAGCATTTTGGGAGGCTGAGGTGGGCAGATGGCTTGATCCCAGGAGTTTTGAGACCAGCCTAGGCAACATGGTGAAACTCTGTCTCTATAAAAAATACAAAGATTAGCCAGGAGTGGTGGCGCGCACCTGTAGTCCCAGCTACTTGGGAGGCTGAGGTGGGAGGATCACCTGAGCCTGGGAGGTCAAGGTTGCAGTGAGCCAAGATCCTGCCACTGCACTCCAGCCTGGGTGACAGAGATCTTGTCTCACAAAAGAGAAAAAAGAAAAGAAAAGAGGAAATTCTGGAACTTAAAAAATGAAATAGGATTTTAAGAACACAACAAATGGATCGAGTAGCAGATTAGATTTAGTAGAAGACAGAATTAGTGAAATGGAATACACATCAGTTGAAAATATCCAGCTAGATGCATAGAGAACACAAAAGAATCCAAATACAGAAAAGAGCAGAAGAGCGTATGGAGCATCTGCACCATGTAACTGAAGGCCCAGAAGAGGGGAAGGGGGAATGAGGCAGAAGCAATGTATTTTTATTTTTAGTTGACACATAATAATTGTACATATTTATAGGATACAAAGTGACAATTTTGGTACAGATATATAATGTATAATGATCAAATCATGGTAATTAGCATATCTATCAACTCAAACATTTATTATTTCTTTGTGTTGTGGACATTCAAAATCTTCTAGCCTTTTGAAAACACAATAAATCACAGTTAACCACTCACCTGAAAGTGCTGTGGAACACCGGCCCTCCTTCCTCCTGTGTAGCTATAATCTGGTCTATAATTTGGCGTCCATTAATGAGCCTCTCCTCATTCACCTCTCCTTCCTGCCTTTCTCAGCCTCTAATGCCCACAATTCTCTCTAAGAAGCAGTAGTTTTTGAAAATAATAAAGCCTTCAAAACATGATTTAAGAAGCCCTGGCTTGCCGCAACTAGGATATACACAGAGAAAACCACAGCTGGGCACAATGCAGTCAAACTGTTGAAAGCAAAAGCCAAGGAGAAAAATTGTTAAAGCAGTGAGAAAAAAAAAAAATTCATTTTTTTTAAAGGAGCAACAATAAGACGATAACTCATTTCTCCACAGAAGCAATGGATGCCAAGAGACAGTGGAATGTCATCTTCATGAGTTGAAAGAATGTAACCACCAACCTAAAAGTTTACAAACTTAACAAAGATATTCATCAAACTCTGAAGTGAAATAAAGACATTTCAGGACAAAAATGGAAAGAATCCATCACCAGTAGACCAACACTAAAAGGAATGCTAAAAGGAAGTTTGCAGATAGAAAGAAAATGATCCCAGAAATTCAGGAAGGAATGAAAGCTGACAGAAAGCATCGACAGTGGTTATGTTGAAATGCATCAAGAATGTAAGATGTATCATGGCTGGATGGAGAGACGGATAAATATGTGATAAAGTAAATGTAGACAAAATTTTCACGTGCAGAAATGTGGGGAAATTATGGAATCTGGATGAGGGGTATACGGGCATTGCTATACAATTCTATTTTTGAAAATGTTCAGAATAAAATGTTCAGAAAATTAATACGGGGCAAATATAAATGAACATTGACCATATAAAAGAACAAAAACGTGGTTTTGTGGGTGCTAAAATATATGTAGCATTCAATGCATGACAAAAATAATACAAAAAGTAAAATGGGGTAAATGGAGTTAAAGTGTTATAAAATCATAGCATCTGGAAGCATTAAAACTCAGAATTTTACTAGACTGTAATAGGTCAAGGACCTGTAATGCAACCTGTAGGGTCACTAGTAAAATAATGCACAGGAGGGAAAATAGAACGAAAAATGCCTGACTAAAAGAATGCGAGAAGGAAGAGGAAGAACATAAAACAGGGGAACTAACAGAACGCAACTGTGCGACGGTAGCTGTAAACTCAAGTGTATCAGTGATTGAGTCACGTGAAAATCGACTAAATACTGTCATTAAAAGATAATTATTGTTAGACTGTATTTTAAAGACAAATTCTAATTAAATACTGCTTATAAAAGATGTTTTATAAATTTAAGGACAAAAAGAAGATAAAAGAAGGAAAAAAGATAGACCTCGTAAATGCCAACCAAAATAAGCTAGTATAGTTCTAATATCAGAGAAAGTAGACTTTTGCAAGAATCGCCATTAAAGATAATTATCTTTAATTTACCACTAGGGATAAATAGCCAAAACTATACAGACTTAAAGACGAAATAAATCAGTCTATAATCATAGAAACAACATCTCTCTCTCTCTCTCTCTCTCTCTCTCAAAAACTGGTAGAGCAGGCAGACAAAAAGAAAGGAGAGAAGAGCTGAGTCTCTCAACAATGATGCGATACAATTCATTTCCAAGCACAACTGGGACGTTAACCAAAACTGACCGTATATTGGCTCATAAAGCAATTCTTGACAAATTTCAAAGAACTAAATTCATTCAGAATATATTTTTTTGACCAGAGAGAAATTAAGCTAGAAATCAATGACTATAAAAAGAGAATCCGAAAATGACCAAGTGTTTAGAAATTAAGCAATCTATTTATAAATAACCAGTAGGTTAAAGAAGACATTTCAATGGATTTCAGACAATATTTTGAAATTAAATGATGATGAAAATTTTGCATGTCAATTGCTAACTAACCAATCACCCCTAAAAGTGCGTGTTCCTGACTAAAGCACTTCAAATATTAAATAGCTACTCCAATAATGTAAATTAATAACTAACCCATACATTATTATACCATGTAGATTGAAGGACTATATTTTAAAGTAAACTGCTAACAGTGGCCGGGCGTGGTGGCTCATGCCTTTAATCCCAGCACTTTGGGAGGCTGAGGCGGGTGGATCTCAAGGTTAAGAGATTGAGACCATCCTGGCCAACATGGTGAAACCCTATCTCTACTAAAAATACAAAAATTGGCTGGGTGTGGCAGCGTGCGCCTGTAAACCAAGCTACTCTGGAGGCTGAGGCAGGAGAATCACCTGAACCAGGGAGGCGGAGGTTGTAGTCAGCCAAGATTGCACCACTGCACTCCAGCCTGGTGACAGAGTAAGACTCTGTACCTAAAAAAAAAAAAAAAAAAAAAAAAAAATTGCTGATAGTGTGACAAGAATGGAGATAATTATAACAACTTCAGCACTTCAGGTGAGATTTCCAATGATTAAATAAAAAACAACACCTAGGTGAAGCTATTTTGAAAACATATTTATTCTATCATATTATCATTCATCTCAAAAAATAATGCAACTGCATATGCAAATTGCAGCTGATTTTGAACATGCAAACATCATTTATTATTATCCATCAGATTGTTACCGTGTTCCATTTCCCTGCGTATCTCCTTTCTGTGTAGAAGTCTTCCTTCTGGGAGCACAGGGAGGTCGATGGGACGAGAGCCTGCTCTGGCGTCTTTGTATTCTAACATTTTCAACCCACTTTGCTTTAGTGTGATCAGAGAAGCTAGAAATTGAATCAGAGGCCTGAGAGGCAACTCAGATGATGAGTCAGCCCGAACGCGAAGGTTACCATGCTTGGCTCTGTGTGTTTAATTAGAAGCCAGTGGAATGTTATCATTGACTCCACCAGCAAAAATCGTCACTTGAGAGGCAACTGGGTTAAGGAAGAACATGCTGAAAATAGAGCTTGTGAACCCTAGCTGAAAACTACGTATTCACAGCCACTCAGCAGCAGAAGTGAGGCGTGGGAGACAGCGTGGCAGCTGGCAGTCAGAGCGTGCACAGCAGCAGAAGGATCGTTTCTTCCAAGCTGAATCTTAGGGCACTCAATCATGTATACTGAGCTTTCTTCCTGAAAAGATAGTTCAAATCTGTGTGGATTGTCAAGTTTTCTTCCTCTCCATAATATGGTCATGAATATTTCACTTTCTTCTAGCCAGGAACTTTCAATAATTCAACAGCCGCTCTTCCAGGCTGCCTGTGAGAAAGGCGAGTCTCCACCCACTGCCTCCTGGGTTTATTCTTCCAGGAAAGGATGTACTGGGGAGAAGACGAAGCAACAAGGCTAGACTCCTCTCCTCTCCCTTACCTACCTTTTTCTTTTACGGGTTCACATTCTTCCTCTTGCATCAGATAGTAAATGCCATCCAGGAACTGGCGAAGAAAATGTGAAGTTCTGTTTCTGTGCATAGAAGGGAAGAGGGAAATTAGCAAGCGTTCTTTCAGAAATGCAGACACAGTTACATTCATGAGGCAGCCAGTTGCCAGACTGGTATGGCTCCTGAAAGAACAATTTCGACTGCATTTTTGTATCTTCGTTGATCTAGACCAAATCTCATTCATTCATTCATTCAGTCACTTGAGGGAGAGTCTGGCTCTGTCGCCCAGGCTGGAGTGCAATGGTGCAATCTCAGCTCACTGCAACCTTCACCTCCCAAGTTCAAGCGATTCTCCTGCCTCAGCCTCCCTAGTAGCTGGGATTACAGATGCCTGCCACCACGCCCAACTAATTTTTGTATTTTTTTAGTAGAGATGAGTTTTCACCACGTTGGTCAGGATGGTCTTGATCTCCTGACCTCATGATCTGCCTGCCTCAGCCTTCCACAGTGCTGGGATTACCAGTATGAGCCACCGCGCCCGGCTCAAATCTCTTTTATTTCAGTGCTGTCAAGCAGCTCATGTTACCTTTGTTTAAAGAGAAAGGCGTATGGAAGCTTCAAACTCAGGACAGTTCTCAACGTCCTTGGCGTTGGCTCATATTAAAAATGTAAGAGGGCCAGGCAAGGTGGCTCACCCCTGTAATCCCAGTACTTTGGGAGGCCAACCTGGGGTGGATCACCAGGTCAGGAGATCGAGACCATCCTGGTCAACATGGTTATACTAAAAATACAAAAATTAGCCAGGCATGGTGGTATGTGCCTGTCATCCCAGCTACTTGGGAGGCTGAGGCAGGAGAATTGCTTGAACCCGGGAGGTGGAGGTTGCAGTAAGCCAAGATTGCACCACTGCACTCCAGCCTGGCAACAGAGTGAGACTCTTGTCTCAAAAAAAAAAAAAAAAAAAAGAAGTAAGAGAACACTAGAATAATAATGGCGTGTGTGTGTGTGTGGGGGGGGGGGGTTTCCTTCCCTGGAGACAGTCGTCCTTTGCAAATGTGACCTAGATTAACCTACCATCATGACAGTATAAAGAAGTTAAATAAATCAGCCCAGATATGCAGGTGATTTAGCCAAGGCTACATGATAAGCCTGGGGGTAAAATCAAATGCAGACGGAGTCCCTAATTCGTGACGGACTTGCACTGCCATATTCTATCAGAAGTGAGATAGAGATTCGTATCTGATTTTATTATTCCAGGACAGGTAAACTTGGCTGAGGATACACAGCTCGGAACCGTAGCCCATAGATAAATAGGTAACTTTATATAGTAAAATTTGAGTAAGCTGAAGAGTTTCCCCTTACATATGTTCTATCCCTCCACGTTAGAGTAATTTGAGGGGGCAGAGAGGCAAAGCCAGCGGCACTTCTTCAGAAATCGCGCTTTTGGAAATAGCTCAGCGGCACGTGTGGCCCTCAGGTGAGCCACTGCTGTCCTGGGTCTGGACAGCGTCGAGCACCTTGTTTAGTTGGGTTGGGTTTCTTCTTGTGGTATTCAGGCTGATGGGTCTGAAGCAATCACAGAAGCCAGCAGCGCAGTGTGGAATGTATAAAGGGGTCGTTTTCCTAAGGGGACATTCTTCCCCTTGCAGGGTGCTGCTGAGGGTTGGTCTGAGCGGAAGCATTTCCCTTTTGCCTGTTCTCTGACTTCCAGTGCACACTTTGTTTTAGGCTGGATAGCTATACATCGTCAGTTCACATGTAGACAGTCCCTGTGCTTGCTAAGAGCAGTGGCCGTTTTTAGGACTACGTGGCGTAGATAGCCATTTTCTAAGCCCTCACGTGTAGAGCACTCCGAGCGATTCCTTCCAGCTCTGAAATTTCTTGGGGTGAAAATTGTTCACTTTCCTTGGAGAAAAAGCAAGCCATCTCATTAGGGCCCTGACCTCATTCCTGTGAGCTCGACTGGCTGAGCCATGGGAGTGACACCTGTCCCAGGTCTGGCTTCAGCAAGGGATTGATTTGAAGAAATAGTACTGGTCATTTTACCCACAGATCGCTTCTCAAGTAAGACTTGTCATAATTGCAACTCGCATTTGAGGACTGAATTCTTCAACACACATTCTAAGTTTTCCCAGTTAGAAAAAGTACAGTAGTTTGTAAAGTGTATGATCCGTAACTCTATATAACCCAAACAACAGGTTGAAAACTGGGTTTGTTGTAAGTAATATATGAGTAACACCTGGTGGAATACCTGTTAACATGCTCGGTGCCTGAAGCAAATTGGCAAGTGCTTCGTCTACTTCTGCCAAGAACTTGTCAGAAACTGACTTAGAGTTCCTTCCAAACTCTCAGAAGAACGTCTGAGACCAGGCAGCTTATGTAGCCCTCAAATGTCACCGGGGCAAGGGCTGGGTCCCGGCCAACTGGAGAAGTCCCGGCTGAATTAGAGGAGGAATTCCAAAGAGCTCGAAGGGGCCTCCTGATGGCAAGATGTTGAATGGGATAAGAATGTAATGAATTAATCGATTTGCATCTTACCCAAGAGTCTCAGTGAGGATAAAGGTAAAACCCATCTCCTTCAGTGGATCCTCCCCCTTTCTCACTAAGTCAGTGAGTCTCGCTGCTGAGCTGCTTAAAATGCTACTTCCACCCCATGACAGTCAGAGAGGACTCTTTCTATCCTGAGTTCTAATGAAGAACTCGGCCTTCGCTAAAATCAAGACCACTTACTACAAGTATGTGATACATGAAGCACTTTTAGATGCGTTATTTTAAACGTTCTGGCAATCCTGTGAGGTCGGTACTGTTACTGTCCCCATTTCATGGACAGCACCGTAGTTTAGAGAACTTCAATAATTTACATGAAGCAGTCTGGTGTAAAGAGTCGGAGCGAGGACACTGGAACAGGCCATCTGGGTTCAAATCCTGGCCTTGCACTTACTGGCTGTGCGACCTTAAGAAAAGGTCTTAGCTTGTTTGCATTTCAATTTCCTTATCTGAAGAATAAGGATAATAATGTCATGGATGTCACAGAGCTGTAATGAAGGTTAAATGAGTTGATATATAGACAGCCCTTGGAACCTGGCCTGGCATCCGGTAAGGACTATCTATGTATTTGGGTGGTGATTTGGTTTTACTCTGCAAGAGACTTGAACTCAAGGAGTTGTTACGTTTAAAAAGAAGAGGCAGGCCGGGCTCAGTGGCTCATGCCTGCAATCTTAGCACTTTGGGAGGCCGAGGCAAGCGGATCACAAGGTCAAGAGATCGAGACCATCCTGGTCAACATGGTTTTACTTTGATGCTAGGGTCAGAGTTCTTTGTCATGTGTTCTTAGAAGCCATTGGAATAAATGTCTTCTTTCTCTTACATTGAAAAAGAAATGATAATCCTGCTGTAGAAGAGGTATCATGCCCACAGAGGTATCACAGAGATTAGTTTTTATCCACAGAGCACTTTTTAAATGGAGGATAATTGCTACACTGGGCTAGTGTGGTGGTAAGAATTCTCATCAAAATTAGACTTGGTGACCGAAAGTATAAACAAATGCATTTCTGCTAAGGCTAGCCACACATTTAGAGGCATATAGCAGTCTGAAATAATTCCATTCCTTTATCGACACACAGACGGAGGATTGTTGAGCCTTTTGCTAAATTTGGCTGTGCTGCACTTCCGTCTTTAGAATCAGGCAATTGCTTCATCATGCACACATTGTGCGGCCCTGGTATTTTGGTAACTGCTGCGCATTCAGAGCATGCCAGCTGTACATCTGTATAGTTGTCTGAGAACTTGGCCGTTGACCATCCGGAGTTCTCATACAAACCAGCGAAGGCAGTGTGCCCTTCGGATGAGGCACACACCAGACCCGCAGTATAGGTGGACGGAGAAGCAGATTTTGCTTTTTCAGTAAAAAAGGAATCTCGACTGTTGTTTTAGAACTCCTTGATATGGACGGTGAGTGCAGCGTGACTTCTTCCAACTGGAGATTTAAGGAAGACCTAGATACAGCATCACATGCTTTGTTACATCTTTTTGAGAATGAGTTGGAGTGAGGGGATGTTGTGTTGAAAAAGAAGAGGCAGGCCGGGCCCGGTGGCTCACATCTGTAATCCCAGCACTTTGGAAGGCCGAGGCGAGTGGATCATGGGGTCAAGAGATCGAGACCATCCTGGCCAACATGGTGAAATCCTGTCTCTACTAAAAGTACCAAAACTGGCTGGGCATGGTGGCGGGCACCTGTAATCCCAGCTACTCGGGAGGCCGAGGCAGGAGAATCACTTGAACCTGGGCGGCAGAGGTTGCGGTGAGCCGAGATGGCGCCACTGCCCTTGAGCCTGGGGGCAGTGCGAGACTCTTGTCTAAAAAAAGAAGAGGCAGCAATGATCTTGGCAAACCAGGACGAGTTTAGACTGCAAGCTCGATGAAGACCAAAACTGGGTCGGTCTTGTTTCAGGCACTCTCTCTATAGATTTGTTGAATGAGTGAAAAAGTAATAGTTACGATTACAGATATTACGTCATTATGAAGAAAATGCCTCGGGATAAGGAAAGAGACATAAAATGGAAGGGGATTCAAGAACGTCAGTGGGTATCCACTTTTTTGTCATGAGAGGGGGATCTCTGAAAAATTATCCGTATCAACTGGAAAAGAAGCTTACGGTGAACTTTTTAAAAATCACACATACAGTTCCTAATCTGTCTTTTAAAAGTTACATCTAGATTTTCATGTATCATTTTTCTCATAAGGATAGCAAGTTAATATGTCGATTTCATGGATAGATTTTCATAGTTCATGCATATAATATGAATTCAACTGGTATTTATATGACACGCCGAGCTCCCTTTGGGTAGTACCTGCCACCCTGGATAGACCTCGTGCCAAAGGAGTTTTTAAGCTATTGGCATGTCCCAGATTCACCATTTACATCCTTGAAAGTACTTCCTTTGTTCCATACAGATCTGACTCAGTATTAGAGGTATTTCCCCTTTTAATTTTTGAAAAAATGTTTGATGTTCTGACTATTTGCAACGAAAGAGCTCTGTTCTCAAACACCCTGTTTGGAGAGAATTTCTAAGTTCTTTTGAGAGGGATAAAAACCCTCTCAAGTCTGTCAGACTAAAGATCAAGGGCATCCCAGCACGGCGTATCTGAGGAATAATGACTGTCCCTGGGAGAGAGCTGGATGGCGATGGGTGTGTTGGAAACAATGGCTGGACCAGTGGCCCCGGAGCTAGAACTTTGACGCAGGGTGGCTGTCTTCGCTTAGGAAGGTTTTGAGTCTCAGTCTCTTCTGTAAGGATCTGGTAGCTTTTCCAAAGCCAGTCCATCTGTCCTATGGCATTTGATGCCACACGACTCCAGCTACCCCAGCAGGCCTTTCCCAGGCATGGGTCAGAGACGTGAGCCAGAGGCTGTCTGTAGAAGGCTGTTCTCTCCTGAGTGTCCTGACACAGCCAGCGCAGGGCTCCCTAGGGAAGGAACCTGCTCCTGCTTCCGTCGTTTTCATATACCCCTAAGGGCCGCTGGATAAAACGCTAGTTCCCAAGCTTCCTGTCATCTCTTCTGTGCACACTTTTGGAGCAGAGAGGGTGAGGGCAAGGCCAGGAGGTCAGTGCTGCAGCCGTGGGAAGAGACGGCGCCCTGGGCCCCTCTGGCGAGCTTCACATCCGTCTCCAGGGCACAGACGGCTCCATTCCAGAGCTGCTCCTCCAGCCCCTTCCCGCCTTCCACCCCACACTTTCCTCTCTCTTTCTCTTCCCTCCTTCCCGCCCTCCCTCCCTTCCTGTCTTCCTTTCTTCCTTCCTTCTTTTTCTTTTTTGGATACAGGCTCTTGCTCTGTGGCCGAGGCTGAGGTGCCACCCCGGTGCTGCCTAGTGGTCCGGACACTGCTCACTGCGGTCTCACCTCCTGGGCTCCAGCGATCTTCCTGCCTCAGTCTCCCGAGCAGCGGGGACTGCAGGTTCATGCCACCACTCCCAGCTAGTGTTTTAATTTTGATGTAGACAGTGTCTCACTATGTTGCCCACGCTGGTCTCGAACTCCTTGCCTCAAGTGAGCCTCCTGCCTTGGCCTCCTGAAGTGCGTGGTTACAGGTGTGAGTCGCTGTGCTCAGCCTCTCTGCTCCTTCCCTTCCTTCTCGTCTCTTAAAACTGTAGCTGTGGTCAGGGCTGGCTCTCTCTTCACAGAAAACAGGGAGCAAGGCTACACAAGAAATGGTAAAATTGTAATGAATGTTAAGTGAAGAAATCCTTAATGTCCTATAGAATGACAAACTAAATGATGGTTTCTGTTTGGAAAATTCAGCAGTAAAGTACAATATTGAGATTTTTGTTTGTTTTTTTTTTTTGAGAGAGACTCTTGCTCTGTCACCAGGCTGGAATGTAGTGGTGCAATCTCAGCTCACTGCAACCGCCGCCTCCTGGGTTCAAGCGATTCTGCTGCCTCAGCCTCCCATGTAGCTGGGATTACAGGCTCCCACTACCACGCCTGGCTAATTTTTGTATTTGATTAGAGACAGGATTTTGCCATGTTGGCCAGGCTGTTCTTGAACTCCTGACCTCCATTGATCTGCCCACCTCAGTCTCCCTAAGTGCTGGGATTACAGACGTGAGCCACCATGCCTGGCCTGGTTTTCTTTGTTTTGTTTTGTTTTTAAATAAGTCTATCGTAGGTGTATACAAGACCTGACTATTCCAGATGGTGTCAGAGTTGCAGCTTTCTTATTAGCAGACTTGGGGTCTCTATTTATGGGCACTTGAAGTTTTAAAGATGTAAAGAATTACATTTATGTATTTGTTTTTTCTTTTGAGAGGGAGTCTTGCTCTGTTGCCCAGGCTAGAGTGCAGTGGCAGAATCTTGGCTCATTATAACCTCCACCTGCTAGGTTCAAATGATTCTCCTGCCTCAGCCTCCCAACTAGCTGTGATTACAGGCACCTGACAACATGCCTGGCTGGTTTTTGTATTTTTAGCAGAGACGAGGTTTCACTGTATTGGCCAGGCTGGTCTTAAACTTCCAGCCTCTGGTGATCCACCCACTTCAGCCTCCCAAAGTTCTGGGATTGCAGGCGTGAGCCACTGCGCCCGGCCTAAAGAATTGTATGTAAAGCGTTATGTACAGTTGTCATTATATAGTGTAATGTAGCTTCATTCCTTCTGCCTGAACAGTGTGGGTTTTAGAAATAATTACCAAATATAAACACTGCTCAGATGTGTAGATTTGGAGGCACAGCACATTAAGGAGCACAAATACAAATGTCTTTTTAACCATCTCTGCGTTGTATTTTCAGAATACACATGATTCATTTAAATCCTGGTGTCTTTAAATGATTAAGGATTTACACACATGTGGTATTTCCCACAGGGAGGGTGTGATTCTTTTAGAGTTTTTCATTATGGGTAACAGTTTAGTAGAACACATGGACACAGGGAGGGGAGCATCACACACTGGGGTCTGTTGGGGGGAAGTACGGGAGGGACAGCAGGGGGTGGGGAGTTGGGGAGAGAGAGCAGGGGGAGAAATGCCAGATATAGGTGAAGGGGAGGAAGGCAGCAAATCACACTGCCACGTGTGTACCTGTGCAACAGTCTTGCATGTTCTTCACATGTACCCTAAAACCTAAAATGCAATTTTAAAAAAAGAAAAAAGTTTAGTAATTATTAAACTAACTTTCTTGCATGTGAATACATACATATATTTTTACATAAAGTGTTTCCATCGAGTTTTAGCTGCTTATACTTTCTTTTTAGCCGTTACTTGGAATGGCGTTTTCCTGTAAGTGAGGAATAAAGAAACTATTCCGGGTGGGGCGCGGTGGCTCAGCCTGTAATCCCAGCACACTGGGAGGCCGAGGCGGGCAGATCACCAGGTCAGAAGTTCGAGACCAGCCTCACCAACATGGTGAAACCCCATCTCTACAAAAAAATAGAAAAATTAGCCGGGCACGGTGGCAGGCACCTGTAGTCTCAGCCACTCGGGAGGCTGAGGCAGGAGAATTGCTTGAACTCGGGAGGTGGAGGTTGCAGTGAGCCGAGATGACGCCACTGCACTGCAGCCTGGGCGACAGAGCGAGACTCCACCTCAAGAGAAAAAGACACGACTCCCGTCTCTCGTGCATATCAACAGAGACAGCGGGACCTAGTTTCTTAAGTCCCCTCGGTTAGTCTTTGTCACAGACATGCCTGTGTTTGGGGCTAGGAGGGAGGAGATCGTTGTGAACTGCGGCCGTGGAATTTGGTTCGTTTAACTAAACGCTGTTTCTTCTGCTTTACCCGTCTTAAGTCCTTCTGATAGACCTGTGAAGTAATAAATTGTCCAAACCCCTTCAGGAAACTATTCCTGATTCCATCATCATTTATAGTTTTCTATCTGTCCAATAAACCAGAATTTAGCCTTAAAGCCATTGCTCTCTTAATCTACATTACGATCTTGTCTTTATATATGAGTTGATTTGTTTTTCAAATTAGTGGAAGCCCTTAGGTACCACGCTGTTATTCTGCGTGTTTGTGTCTTTTGAAGACAGTCATCGCATCACAGAATATTCCAGATAGGAGGGGCCTATGGGATCATCAGGACCAGTGCTCTTCAAAAAAATTATAACTGCAAACTCCCCATTTGAAGTGATTTTTTTTTTTTTTTTTTTTTTTGAGATGAAGTTTTGCTCTTGTTGCCCAGGCTGGAGTGCAATGGCACAATCTCAGCTCACTGCAACCTCTACCTCCTGGGTTCAAGCATTTCTCCTGCCTCAGCCTCCCAAGTGTCTGGGATTACAGGCATGCAATTTTTGTGTATTTAGTAGAGACCAGTTTCACCGTGTTGGTCAGGCTGGTCTTGAACTCCTGACCTCAGGTGATCCACTTGCCTCGGCTCCCAAAGTGCTGGGATTATAGGCGTGAGCCACTGCGCCCGGCCTGAAGTGAAATGTCACATGACCCTCAGTACTGGTTGGGAGACGGTTGACTTCCTCGTCCCTCCCAGGAGGCTCGAGGCCTCCATTGCCTCTATTTTTTTCTAGATAAGAGAACTGAGACCTCTAGAGATAAAATTAGCTGCCAACATTTTGGCGAGGGAGAAAGAGTCCATTTTTGTTGCCTAGAAGCTTTGAAATGAGCAGGGGCTGACGTCTGCGGAGATTGCTGGTAGTAAGTCTGGAAACAGAGCAGAAGATGGCAGGCCGGGTTCTCTGGAAGCCAGCACTCGGGTGGAGGTGGGTGTGCAGGTGGGTACTGCAAACCCACAGCTCGGCTCACTGCAGTCAGAGCCTCACAGACTATGACAGATGGAAGGGTCTGGGGGGTCATCAGAGCCTGCAGAAAGAGAGGGTGCAGGATTGTGCCGAGGAGAAAGTCACACTGCCAGACAGACTGACGACCCCTTGGCCAGCCCCTCGGGGAAGCTCTGGGGCATAAATGGCCCGTCGTTGTGTCCCGAGTTGGGCTTGATGGCTGGGCCTCTACGCCCTCACTGCCATCAGTCTTTGGATGTGAACCACCCGAGGAAGGCCAGGCCCTCCGCCTTCTGCAGTATTCTATGGCTTTCTTCAGTTGACGCAAATCCTGAAGGAGCTGTCAGCTGGAAGCCCATTGCCCACAGCTGGGGCAACAAGCCCTCCCTTGGAGCAAGATCTACAAGGCACATCTCCGTGTCCTCCACGCAGCCCTGGGAGTGCCGGTGACCTCGAGAGGCGGTCGAGAGGAGAGTGCGGGGCGCAGCCTTCCCGGCCGGGCCACCCCGTGCTTCTGGTTAGGGGTTCCCGGCTTCACAGCACGACGACGCATGCTACTTCCCAGCAGACGTTCTGACAAGCAGGTTGGCCCTGTGTGTCAGGGTGGATTCCTGTTGGCGTCTTTCATTTCCACCTCTGTTTCACCAAGGCTGGTGACCATTTTCATGCACTGGGGCTTCATGTGGTGCCGTGGAAAGTGCAGCGGATCGAATGTGGAAGGCCGCGTTCCAGATCCTGTTCAGGAAGTTACGAGCTGTGTGACCAAGAGCAAGTCACTCTGCTCTTCTGAGCCGTGGTCCGCAGGTGTACATACCAAGTGAACCACTTCAAAAACGATTAAAACAGCATTGAAAATGGTGGTGGTTCCCCAGGGCTGTTCTAGACCCTTCGCCGTTTCGTCAATCCGTTCATTCATCTACCCAATGATTCCGGTGGCCCCTGACTTTTAATCTATAATTCCTCTACATTTTTTAAGCCAAATAGATGGCTAATTCTGTTTTCTGCTGTTGTCTTGGTGGTCCTTCCACAGAATCGTGGGCGTAGGTTTGTTCTTACTTTGAACAGCTCACCTCTGTTCAGGTGACTTCTTTGTCACCATTCATGGAAGTGTGACACCTTCTGAGTTCCAAACATATCAGTTTATCAAAAACGGCACCTGCAGTGCTGCACATTGTACTGAGCTGGCTTCGGTCTGGGGCTTCCTTTGCCTTGGGCTCGTTCACCTCCTTGTTAGATTAGCTCTTTGCAGCTTTTCCTCTTCATTCTCCACTGATTCCTAGTTCCCTAGACCAAATCCAATAGAGAAACATTTAAAGTGTTTCTTTACTGTGAAGTGTATCATGCATGAAAATAGTGTGTGAGATGGACGTAGATGCTCAGGTTATTTTTAGTTATTTTTATTTTTTGAGACGGAGTTTCGCTCTTGTTACCCAGGCTGGAGTGCAATGGCGCGATCTCGGCTCACCGCAACCTCCGCCTCCTGGGTTCAGGCGATTCTCCTGCCTCAGCCTCCCGAGTAGCTGGGATTACAGGCACGCGCCACCATGCCCAGCTAATTTTTTTGTATTTTTAGTAGAGACGGGGTTTCACCATGTTGACCAGGATGGTCTCGATCTCTTGACCTCGTGATCCACCCGCCTCGGCCTCCCGAAGTGCTGGGATTACAGACTTGAGCCACCGCGCCTGGCGCTAGATGCTCAGGTTATTATTTTATTTTTTATTTTATTGTTTCACTTTTGCTGCCTAGGCTGGAGTACAATGGTATGATGTCGGCTCACTGCAACCTCCACCTCCCGGGTTCAAGTGGTTCTCCTGCCTCAGTCTCCCAAGTAGCTGGGATCACAGGCATGTGCCACCACGCCCAGCTAATTTTTTGTATTTTTAGTAGAGATGGGGTTTCTCCATGTTGGTCAGGCTGGTCTCGAACTCCTGACCTCAGGTGATCCATCTGCCTTGGCCTCCCAAAGTGCTGGGATTATAGGCACGAGCCACCGCACCCGGCTGATGATCAGTTTAAAAACCAGTAGCAGAACAAACCTCTATGTGCCAACTCCTCAGGTTAAGAAATCTTTCATGATATATTTAGGCATTTAGTTAGTGCACATTGAGTGGCTACTTTATCCAGAATTTGGGGACATGAAATGATGACTGAGAGATCATCTGGGCTACATAAAATAGCTCATCATCCTAGAATGAGAAAGAGAGAAACCAGCGAATAAATAAGGCCAGCTTGTAAAGGTACTTGCAATGAGAAATACAAACAAGATGTGACTGGAGCCGTTCCCTCTGTCTGGGAGAGTCAGAAAATTTTCCCAGAGGACGAGACTTTTGAACTGGGGTTTAAAGGATGGTTTGCCTGGGGAAGAGAGCGTTTCAGGTAAAGGGGACAGCATAGCACATGCAGTCCCAGAGCTCTAACAGCATTGCCCTTTTAGACAGTGGCGGTCATTGCTTCTCTTGCTCCCATGGTTCTCCCTCCTCGCTCCCCTCTCACCGTTCTGACCATTTATCTTCGGTTTTGTTTCCAGTCTCCCATCTCCACAAATGGTGGCATTGCCCATAGGTGTTCCATTAGGATCTCTTCTCCTGTCATTCAGCGCTTATCCATCCATTTGCTCAATGTCAATGAAGCAGTGAGTGTCTAGAAACTCCCGCTGGCAGGAGAACTATCTGTGGAGCTTGGTGACATGTGGATGGTCCCCCCCAGCTCAGTCAGAATCTTTGGGGTAGGGTCTGGGTAGCTGCACTTTTAACACGCTGCTGCCAGGTATCTTGAGTGCAGATGATTGGGTCCCCACATGGAGACATGCAGGAGAAAGGATCCCTCAAAAAGAGAGGGAGCGTTGGAGAGCCTGCACAGGAATCAGTCACAGGCGACCTTGAGCTTCCTGCCGTCATGGCTGCCCTTCCCAGCCTGCCCCACCTGTGCCTTTCTCCCTCCTCCCTTCCTGCCTTCAGCTCCTCTGTTGCTTCATCTTCCTTAAACGCCTTCATCTGTTCCTGTGCTATCACAGAGCCCCGTCTGTGGGTCTCATGTCTCTGCTCCATGCCACACCCTCTCTTGGGCATCACCTGTGCTTTGGCTGGGTCCGTGGAGTGTCCTGGGCTGCAATGCCATAAACAGTGGAGTGTGGCATGCAAAGTTGACAGTCACACTGAAAGCTCCTGCCCCGCCTCTCTACCCTCTTCTCTTTCGGGGGTTTCTTTCCTGTGGCAGGGAAAAAGAGACAAACCCAGACCAAACCGAGGAAAACATGGTCAGAGATGAGATGGTATCAGAGGCAAGAGGCTGCTGGTTGGGTTTGCACTTTGTTACCGGGAGCATTTGAATAGTTTTAAGACATATAAACTGTGAGACTAGACAATTTCACTTAGAAAATGAAGCGTCTGCATGCGGATATTATTCTTATGGGGAAACGTATCTGCATCCGTTTGTCTCTGAGGGCTCCCTTGCCGTATCACAGACATACAAAACCTGGGTTCCATGGGCTTTTATGCACACACATGGCTCAATGTATATAGGGATGTATAATTAAAGATTTTAAACATTTGGTTTTGACAGTATATTTTGCAGCTGCTGTGCTAAGAAAATTCCTAAGCTACTGTGGGTTAATGGGAGTTGTAGCAACTATTTCCTTCTCGGCTGTCTGTTTTAGCAAAGCGCTCTCTCTCTCTCTCTCTCTCTCTCTCTCTCTCTCTCTCTCTTGCTCTCTCTCTCTCTCCCCCCCTCCCTCTCCCCCTCTCCCCCTCTCTCCCTTTTAGCAAAGCTCTTCTCTCTCTCTCTCTCTCTCTTTTAGCAGGGCTCCTCTCTCTCTCTCTCTCTCTCTTCCTCCTCTCCGTCTCCCCCCTCCTTGCCTGCCTGCTTCTGCCTATCCCTCCCTTCCTCCCTCTCTCTCTCTCTCTCTCTCTCTCTCTCTCTCTCTCCCTCCCTCCCTCCCTCTCTCCCTCCCTCCCTCTCTGAGATAGCAGACACCAGAGAGAAAGTGGTGCAGCTTCCTCTGAGAAGTGTGCTCGCACGCGCGGATTGGCAGGATTCCGCGAGTTCCTCTCCCATCCATGCCCTGTTCTTGGAGGGATATGCAATGTTGGAGCAGGGGCTGAGCTGCGCTGGGAAGGTGGCTGGGAGCTCAGGGAGGCCAGGATCCTGGTGTAGCCAAAGGCTGGAATCACAAGAATGTTTCACCAGGGTCTGCTCTGAGAGTTCTCAGACCCCCATGGATTTTAGCATTTTTCAGCCTTTTCTCCTTCACCTTCGCACAATGTTACTTTCTCCTGAGATGGCCCCAGATCTGCAAGAGACATTTGAGAGAAGCTGTTTGTTAGCAGACATGAAGAAATGGATTCTGCACTTGATTATTTAGCCATGATTAATCAATGATGATGGATTGGAAAGCAGTGTAAGTAACACAGTTATGTATGTTACTGGAGTTAGGGGGTCTGTTTTCTTGCTGTGTTTTTTTTTTAACTTTAACTTTTTCAGTTTCCTTTTGAGAAAAGTAAAAATAAAATGTATCAAGTTTTCCAGAGAAGTCAGGAGGGTCCAGATTACACAAGCTTTCTTCTTGTTCAGTGGACTCGCAGAATATGTAGTTCTATCAGGAGAGTCATAGAAACTACTGACATAGAAGCTACAGACATTCCCTGGAGGATGGGAGTCAAATAGGAAAGAAGTGAAGAAGGTTTTTGAACCAACAGTCACTGCTATCATCAGGCTTATTTGCAGTTGCTAAAATATTTGACATTGGCTCATTTTAGAATCAAAGACAGAAGCAATATGTGTTCTCTTTACAGGATCATAAAAATGGAGTTAGCCTATGGATTTCAGAACAGGTTCTTTCTGGCTGCATAAATGTGAGGTTGATTTTTTTTTTTTTTGGACTAATTGTCAAATGTTGACTATGTCTCCCATCCATTTCAACTTTTCTTGAGGTCAGACATCCTCCCATTCTAGGGTACAACGTCTGGTCACTCTTGGATTGCACGCCACTGTCTAGTGGAAGGCTAGTCATTGCGAGTTTATACTAGTCAGAGACTTTTCCACCTTTTTGTGTGAGGGCTTGGTTTAAGCACTTCAGCTCCCGAGTATTCAGGGAGGAAAAACAAGTCACTTGAAGACCAAAATCAGTTCATTTCACAAGAGAAAGGAACAGCCATCTAAAAGATGAGAAATTGAAATTAAAAAAATATGATCTGCCTTTTCTCCGAAATCTGAAACGAGAGTAGTTTTGTATAGGCAGAGGAACATAAGCTTTCTTGATTAAAAAGCAGTATTTTAAAGGAGGCTTTTAAGATCATCAATCACTTAGGTAAGGATATCAAAAGAGATGGCTGACATATTTTATGGCCATTTGCAACTTTTCAAAAAGAGTCTATACAGTAATGTTGATGCAGCTATTTCTGGCTTCTTAAAACTTGCACAGATTTGGAAGTGGGATTTCTGACAATAGCAGTCATGAGTTTTTCTGAGCTGTCATAGCCTCTCTCTCTCTATCACATTCATACCCCAGGCAGAGCTACTGCCCCTCCCTCATGCCCGCCCGGAGGTCTCCCAGCCCCCATCCTTCTCTCTGCGCCTTGGAACATCATGAAAGACTCTCCTACAGATTTCCGTTTAACATGCCTGCCCAGCCCGGGACAGAGGGAGTACTGTGAAGCATCGCGCAGGGCCGCCGGTGCTGGGAATGAATGACTCGGTTGATTCCTGAATATTAAATCAGTTCTGTGAGCAGTAGAATGAGGTCCAGTCTTACAAACCTGACCCAGAGTGTTCCTGACTTTATTAATTGGGGTTTAACCTCACCAAGAGCTACAGCACTGGGCAGCCCAGGGGATCAGCCTAAAGCCAGGTGAAATTTCCAAACTGCACTCGGATTCCTGCTGGCCAAATGCACCTAGGGCCGCGCCTTTTAACATATGTCCTTTGTTATCCAGGGAAATCTGAGACAGAAAACACATGTTGGCAGCATCACGTGAGCGCTTCTCCGCACATAACGTGGCTGTAGCACAGGAGACGCTTTCCGTCTTGTGCCGTTTTGCCTTGGTTTCTCGTTTGTCTGGACTCTGTTAGACTCATGCATCTGGAAGAGGCTTGACGGGGAGCGGAAAACCTAGAGCAGAAAACGCGCAGGGGAAAGGAAAATCATGACAAAACCAAGACTGAGAAAGGGATACTTTTCTTACCCAAATTCCACTTCTCACCCTTGTTTTGGGTTCCCTTCTGGTTAAAGCAGATAGCAGTGACAGCCTTCCTGGGTTAGTGGAGACAGAGAGTCTTTCATGGTGCCATTGGGTTTTGAGCAAAGGAGAAAACAGAATCAGAAAAGGCAATAAGAAACCGTCTTTGGAGTTCTGCTCACTAACTCACTAACGGTGGAAGCAACCCCACCCTCCTCCCCCCCTCCCCCTCCCCCCCTCCCCCTCCCCCTCTCCCCCTCCCCTCCTCCTCCCCCTCCTCCCCCTCCCCCTCCCCTCCTCCTCCCCCTCCTCCCCCTCCTCCCCCTCCTCCTCCCCCCCCTCCTCCTCCCCCTCCTCCTCCCCTCCTCCTCCTCCCCCTCCTCCTCCCCTCCTCCCCCTCCTCCTCCCCTCCTCCTCCTCCCCCCCCTCCCCTCCTCCTCCCCCTCCTCCCCCTCCCCCTCCTCCTCCCCCTCCTCCTCCCCCTCCTCCCCCTCCCACTCCTCCTCCGTCTCCCCCCCTCCCACCCACCTGTGCCTCTCAAGTGTCCCTGGTGGACAGCTCCAGACCCCCTGAGAATCTCATGTGTTTTCATGGAGGATGGAGAGTGTTTTTTAGTGGCGAATGAGCAGAGACCAGATATGGTGATACCTGCAGAAGGTCTTTGAGAGAGGCAGCTGATCAGTATCAGAGAAAGTGCTGAGCAATTAAAAAAAACATACTGGAGTCAAGGTGAAAGAGAGGAGAGAGAGGGAGAGGGAGGTGGGTTGTCTCTGAAGTTTTAAGTGAAGTTCTGTGAAGCATCTAGCAGGTCTAAACTGATAACGCCAGATGATTAAGATTAAGTCTTAAAGTGATCAGTGCCTTACACTTGGAGCGAGGCTTTCATCTGGGCCTGATGTTCTGCCGCAAAGCTCTGCTTGTCCACCGCCCGTTTCCTCACTTTGCTCAACCATCCCACTGTGTTGGTGAGTTCTCTCTCTGGACAGCCATCTTTCTTTTTTCTTTTCTTTTCTTTTCTTTCTTTCTTTCTTTCTTTTTTTTTTTTTTTGGTGAGACGGAGTCTTGCTCTGTTGCCCAGGCTGGAGTGCAGTGACGTGACCTCAGCTAACTGCAACCTCCACCTCCTGGGTTCAAGCAATTCTCCTGCCTCAGCTTCCTGAGTAGCTGGGATTACAGGCACGCGCCACCACCTCGGGCAATTTTTTTTTTTTTTTTTTTTTTTTTTGTATTTCTAGTAGAGACAGGGTTTTGCCGTGTTGGTCAGGTTGGTCTCGAACTCCTGACCTCAGATGATCCTGCCGCCTCGGCCTCCCAAAGTCCTGGGATTACAGGCATGAGTCACCACGCCCAGCCTGGACAGCCATCTTTCTAACAACTGGTGCTGTTCTGAAAGGTTGGGAGCCCAAGAAAGGTTCTAAAAACCAAGCATGGCCTTCAGCTGTGTAACTGGGGATCAGTGCCTCCATTAGGGGCATTCTCAGTGTTCTTGGTAGACAGGTTGCTGGTTCTAGTTTTTGCCCTTTGTTTGAACTCATCGGCCTTAGTTTTACATCTGCCCACATTTTTCTCCCAGTGAACTCCATCCCTCCCTCATTTCATTGACACTGCAGAGAACTCGCAAGTTCCTGGTGAGTTCCTGCAGAGTCTGTGCCGCGTGGAAAGAAGGCACCCCTTCTGAACTCCACCTTCCCATTTCTTCCACTGGAGAGACTGCGAGGGAGGGACATGGAAATACACCTAATAACAATGCATTGCATCCTCTAAAATTGCTGCTAAGAGAGTAGATCTTAAGTGTTCTCACCATAAAAATGTACGTGAGAGAATATGTTTGTTAATGAGCTCAGTCTAGCTATTCCACAGTGTGTACATATTTTAAAACAATGTGTTGTACATGATAAATGTATACAACTTTTACTTGTTGGATAAAAACTAAAAAAATAAGGTCAGTTGCGGTGGCTCACACCTGTAATCACAGCACTTTGGGAGTCTGAGGTGGGCGGATTGCTTGAGGTCAGGAGTTTGAGGCCAGCCTGGCCAACATTGCAAAACCCATCTCTACTAAAAATACAAAATAATTAGCCAGGTTTGGTGGTGCGTGCCTGTAGTCCCAGCTACTCGGGAGGCTGAGGCAGGAGAATCACTTGAACCCAAGAGAAAGGTTGCAGTGAGTTGAGATCACGCACTCTAGCCTGGGCAACAGAGTGAGTGAGACTCCATCTCAAAAAATAAGAATAAAATTAAAAATAAATAGGAATTTCTATAATTAAGGTTTTTAGAAAAAGAAAAAGTAAATTGGGACAATGACCTGTGAAGAAAGCCTCGGCACGTTCTCCCGACCAGAGGAAGGGCGTGCCTCCTCTCGAGACTCTTGCTCTGTCTTCCGCTAGGAGCCGGTGGAGGAGCTGCGGTTTGTTAACAGCTAACTAAACGTAGTGGAGCCTGTAGCTGGGATCTGCATTTGAACTACTGACTGGCACATGCTTAGCTGTTCTTTCCATCAGTAAATGCCTGCGAGAAGTAGATAATGCCTGGTGCTCAGCTTGGTGTCTGGTCATAGCCTGGTATCGGTACTGTCCTCCTGTTCTCTGTCAGCAGTGGGCCTGCCTCTCAGATCCTTTCCAAGAGAGGACCCAGATCCTTAATGACAGGGGACCTGGGAAGGCAGGAGACCATGGGATACAATGGACAGCATTCTAGAGGAGAGGTCAAGACCTGGCTGTTTCAGTCCCAGCTCTATTCGTCACCACATGAGTGGTAAGAAAATGATCACCCCTCTTCCGTGCTCCAGCCCGGAATGGGGTTACTGCTTCCCCCACATCTCTCCTCGCCTTGACTCACGCGGGTCCCTCAGCGCGACAGGTCCCCTCCTGGCTGGCTGCTTGCTTCTCGCCTTCTGCGCGACGCGCCCCCCCCCATCCCCTGAACCCCAGAGGGTCGGGGCTCCTCTGCCATTTTATGGGGCCCACATCCCCCCATGCTTCACCACGCACACAACATCATCTGCCTTTCCCGCTTGGCTGTAGTCACTCTGCAGTGACACCTCTGTCCTGACGCTCGGCCTTCGGTGTCAAGACCAGGGAGGCACACAACGCGTGTTGCTGAATGGATGCGTAAATGAAAGAAGAATCCCTGCCCGGTCTCAGGCGTAGGTCTTGATTGAAGATAGGATGAAATAATGTAGGTGGAAGGCTTTGATGAGCAGAGGGCTGCATAGTTGCCTTCAGTTTTAAGTTAGTATGAGGACAGAGCATTGTTTATGCCAATATTTTAGTTGCTTTCCCTGATACTGAGATTCATACGCTTAGTGAAACGTGTCAGTATTCTCTTTTGTACTGTCCTTGCAGCGTGGGCCCATTCTTTGGGATACAAGCAGGACAGGCTTTAGGTGGGCTGGAACCTCTGCTGTTTGGAGCTGTGGGCAGTAAAACTTTTCATTTCAAAATGAGAGGTGAGGTTCTGAAAGCCCACACCACTGCGAGGGATGACTCCGTAACTTGGCTTTGCCCAGGGTGTGAATGAGGGAGCTCAGATCCCTGCCTGAAAGGATGGAGAAGGGAAATTGGTTTGTAAAATAGAGGGTGGAAGAGGAGGAGTCATCACAGAGCTGCGTGGTCAGGGGAGCGGCAAAGGGCACCGAGACTGGTGAGATGGCGCTGCACCATCCTCACACCCGGGTTTTTGTTGCATCTCGTGAGTCCTCTTCCTGGAAGAGTCTTTGGATTCTATTCTGCTTCTCCTGAGTTTATTTTCATGGTGGGACGATCCAGGACTGAGGAAGTGACACTGTACTGCTCTCCCTCTCTGCACCCGGCTTCGCAGGCACATCCGGATGTGTCCTTTTGGTCAGCAGAACGATCCGTTTTCCATAGCAGTGCTTGAACTCTGGCCTGTGATGAAACAAGCTCTTCCATGCTGTCGGAGTCTGTTTTTCCTTCAGAAAACGTTCTTTGCAGAACAGCAACAACAGCAAATGTTTAACAGGCATGGTCCATTCCAACGGCCAGTCTTCACGCAGAGCCCCAAGATGGTGCAGAGGGTGACGTGAGATCGCGTCCGCGAGCGTGTTTTCCTGACAGGCAGCTCTGTGGGGCTGTGCATATTAATATCACGTGCGTCTCTATGGACGCCCACTCCAGCTGCCTTTGCCAGAGCGAATGCACTGTGGATCTATTCTTCACCTCTGCAGGTCCAGCCCGGGAGTGTGTGTAGGCTCATTTCTCAGTTTCCTTTGACTCTGGATGGCTCCACAAATGATCCACCTGCTATGTCTCGGTGATGGGGTGGAGGTGCGGGCTGAAGTAATGAGCCTGCCTTTCTGTGCCTATTGGCTGCTCTGAAGGGAAATTGAGGAATGCTGCAAAGCCACAAATCTCAGATGTCAGCTCATAAATATGTAAGCTCCTGGCTTAGGTAATAAGCTCCTTGACAGCCAAAACTGTCATTTGCACATTCTCTTCAGCTGAACACAAAAGTTCACTTGCCAGACTGTCCCTGGATACTGGGGACTAAAAGCTGGTGATTGGGAGGGGGTTGGAGGGCAGGGGAGTGGGCACTGGGCTGGTTGCTCTGGCTGTTCTCCACGGCTGCTGCTTTCACAGACGCCTGACCATGGTCGGAGGCGGGGGACTTTCTCTCTTGGTATTTAATTAGTAAATGCAGGCAAAAACTTGCATTGTGGCACTGGGATAGGAAAAGCATTGAAGATGAATATAAAAATGGAGATGAGGTCAGGTGCGGTCACGCCTGTAATCCCAGCACTTTGGGAGGCCAAGGCAGGCAGATCATTTGAGGTCAGGAGTTCGAGACCAGCATAGCCAACAAGGCAAAACCCTGCCCCTACTAAAATACAAAAAAATTAGCCAGGCATAGTGACACGTGCCTGTAGTCCCAGCTAGAGGCAGGGAGGCTGAGACAGGAGAATTGCTTGAACCTGGATGGCGGAGGTTGCAGTGAGCCAAGATTGCACCTCTGCACACTTTTGGCCCCAGTGACTAAATAAAAAATAATAGAGGTTAATAAAAAGTTTCACCTCTGTTGCATTATGCTTTTGAAACCATTGGGAGTTTAAGAAAGACCCAGTCAATAGTCTAATATGAAAATAGAGACCTGCAGACCAAGTGTAGGGCAGGAAGCAGATATTTGCTACACAAACATTTATTGAGCACCTAATGTGTTGTGGGTGCTGTGTAAAGTTGTGGGGATTCAAAAGTGAATCAAAGACAGGAGTGACGAATACACAAATTAACTCTGCTATAATACCTGCGATAAGCCGTGAGGTATCTCTGCTGGCACAGTACTTTCAGAACCTACGGAAGAAATGAATAATTCTGCTTGTGACCATAGAAAAGGAGTCATATTAGAGTTGGGTCTAGCCGGGCACGGGGGCTCATGCCTGTGATCACTTTGGGAGGCTGAGGCTGATGGATCATGAGGTCAGGAATTCAAGACCAGCCTAACCAAGAGGGTGAAATCCCATATCTACTAACAATACAAAAATTAGCCAGGCATGGTGGGCACCTGTAATCCCAGCTACCTGGGAGGCTGAGGTGGAGAATTGCTTGAACCTGGGAGGAGGAGGTTGCAGTAAGCCGAGATTGCACCACTGCACTCCAGCCTGGGGAACAGAGCAAGACTCAGTCTCCAAAAAAAAAAAAAAAAAAAAAAAAACAGAGTTGGGTCTAGAAGAATGAACAGGAGTTGAGGCTAGAAGAATGAGAAGGGAGGGCATTTTGGGCAGAGGAATTGTCCTGATTCTTTGTTTATGTACAGGACCATGAAAGTGAGTGGTGTCATGTAATTTTATACGTATTTCATGATGACTAAGACGAAATGTTTTGCAGATGCTCAAACTAGGCAATGATTAGTAATCGATCACCTTAGGTAGAATGTTATAATGTGACGAACAACTGTAGCGGATGACTTGAAATCGTGTCACATTTTCACAGCTGATTGGAAACAGTACATTATGGGCCAATAATAGACCCAAAGCTGGGTTTAGAACCTTGGTTTTGTGACTGGCTGAGTCAACCTAAGCTGCTTGTGAATGTATCGTATCCATGTATCTTAAGATGATATTAGTATATCCATTTCTAAAAATCCTATTCAGGAGAGAGAACAGGAGAAGTCTAAACAACTAGATTTTACTTGAAAAGTCCTCAATTGTCACCGGGAAACTATCTGTAATAAAAAGCTCAGGATTTTATAGTGCATTTTAGGCAATTCAGAGGCTTTTTTACAGTTGTAGTAAACACTGACTGCTGGCATTCTGGTACCAGTGATTTTATTAAGGTACATTTCCAAAACTCACAATAGTGGGGAAAAATACTGACGAGCCTTCTAAGACACCAAAGAAATGTGAAACAACATTTTGGATGCTTTTAGTAGTGAGTCAAAACATCACGATGGTCACAGAGCAATTGCATTTCAGAGCTGGGAGAGTCCTTAGAGATCACGTATTTTGTTGATTTTTAATCTTTGAAGAATGGTGTTCTGGGTAAGGAAACTGCTGAGAGCATGAGCGAGTTAGTGAGGACTGCCACACTCTTACACACTCACTCCTGGACCCGTTTCTGCACGATTGCTGTCATTCAACCAGTGTTTGTAAAGCCCTTGCGTCACAGAGGATACATACTTAAGATACTGGCCTTACCCCACAGAAGCTTATCGCTTTGAAAAAAGGTACGACATATATATAAAGCATGTAAATAGGAAGTTATTTTAAAAATATAATGAAGGAGAATTATTAGAGTTCAGAAGATGGAAACTTATATCCAAGTGAAGTTGATGACTATGTCCTGTAATAGAATATGTACTATATTTATTAACAGATTTATACCATCTCATTTGTTTTAGTTAAGAAGCTTTGAGTATCCAACAGAGAAAAAAAGTAATGTAAAATTAAGGCAGCAAGGCCAGGTGCAGTGGCTCATGCCTGTAATCTCAGCACTTTGGGAGGCCGAGGTAGGCAGATCACTTGAGGTTAGGAGTTCCAGACTAGCCTGGCCAACATGGTGAAACCCTGTCTCTACTAAAAATACAAAAATTAGCCACGTGTGGTGGCGAGTTCCTATAATCCCAGGTACTCTGGAAGCTTAGGCAAGAGAATCGCTTGAACTCGGGAGGTGGAGGCTGCAGTGACCCGAGGTGGCACCACTGCACTCCAGCCTGGGTGGCAGAGTAGGACTCTCTCTCAAAAAAGGAAAGAATTAAGTACAGTCATGTGTCACTTAACGATGAGGATGTGTTCTGAGAAGTGAATCGTTAGGTGATTTTGCTACTGTTTGAGCATCGTAGAGTGTACTTCCACAGAGCTGGATGGTGTCCTCCGCTGCATACCTCGGCTGTAGGGCAGGGCTGTGACTCCTCGGCCACAAACCCGTACAGCATGTCGCGGTGCTGAACACTGTAACCACCTGTAACACAGTGGTGAGCGTCTGTGGACCTAAACATGTCTCCACACGGAAAGGTACAGTGAAAATCAGTCATCTTGTGCCACCACCGGTAGATACGTGGTTCGTCGTCGATGGAAATGGCGTTATGCGGTGCGTGGCTGTATTTGGTTTAGCCTGTGTTTTTATTGTTGAATCGTTGTCATTAATTGAGAGCCCAGTAAGAATATATTGCTCAAGGAGAAGAGTATGATTGATTTAATTACCTTGAAAATATAATTTTGAAAAATATCTACATTAAAAAAATATTCATACTGTGAACTAAAATTAAATACTCAACTAACTGGTAACTCAGTTAGTTACCGGTAAATGTGAGCCACAGATAAAGGCATTGCTCTCATGCTGAGAACTACCCCAAGGAGAAGCCGAGGAAAATGTGGACTTGGAGCCCCCTCTGCAGGAAAGGGAGGGAGCCCGCCCCTGCCAGTCTGGCAGCAAGTGACTTCTAAAGGCCAGAAATAGGAAAAAAATCGAATCAAATTGACTTTTGGAATTGCCCTTACGAAGCACATGTCTACAGCCTTGAACTCACAAGAACCCAGTAAGCGTGCCTGCTTTGACTGGCAAGTTCAAAGAAATCCCTCTCCCAGAGGCTTGGGAAAGCAAATGTTGGACACAGACTAATAATGATACGGAAAAATTTTGACGACAAACACAATAATTGTATTTGTTTTATGAACTTGACAGTCTGAAGAAACCCATCCCAAGAAGTATTTTACACATTGTCATCATTAAGAAGTCAGCAAACCTTAAAAACAAACACAATCCATCCATCCATCCATTCATTCTTTCTTTCATTCTGTGTTTATTGAGTATCTACTGCATACCACGCACCATTCTTGGTAATTAAGACAATAAACAAAAGCCCTTACTTTTGCTGGCTTAGTCTCATGGAACTTACATCAGAAAGGACAAAAGTAATGATCGCTCTGAGCACATGCCTTTACCTTAGGGAACATTGCAGGATGAATGTTCCCTACGCTCGGAATGTTTGTGCCTCCTTCTAAGTTCCTAAGTTGAAATCCTAACCCATAAGATGATATCATTGCAGTATCATAGGGTGTATTTTAGTTGGTGTGGATATGGAGGCAGAAAAGCAAAGATACTGGTGAATCTGAGGAATGCTTAAGAGGGTGGACTGTGCTGTACCCTTTAAAAAGCAATAAACAGAATCTCATGCTTCTGTACAATAAAAATAACCACCTTCCCTACAGATGATGAAGCATCTGTTCATATAATCTGACAGGCTCGTTTTGGAAAGTATTCAGATACTTATATATCCGTATGCATCCTAAAGCATAGCCTTGTAAAGCCTCTGAGCTGGAGCCATCCTTGAACACAAGTTTACCTCCACCTAAACCAATGTTTCCAGACCATTCTGTGGACGGGAAGACTGGAAGGGCCCCCGGGCTGATCCTGTGGGGAAGACATGCAGCTACATTTACTTTTTCAGTGGTGTCGGTGACTTCGAGCCAATTCCCTCCATCCACTCATCCGTATTTGTGTAGGGCTCACTATTGATAAGGCCATTTTGGGAAAACAGTTGTAGGAAAGACAGACACGGCTCCTGACCTTGCGAAGTGCTCCGTCTTGTGAGGAAGACACAAATAATTCCAGCCCATTTTAGGAAGCAGGAAGGCGTGTCACCCTTTTGGTCCATTTCTCATGTTGACCATGGACCACCCTGGTAGATGCCTGGTTGGTGTAAGAGACGTAGCATTCGGGATCTATCAGCCTTTGTAACCAGCACAGACAACTTACTTCTGGTGCATTAAGGAAAACGATACTGCCTGTGCCCAATTTAGATGGTGGGCCAGCTGTGGGGGTCAGCATAACACAGCATTTGCTTTTGCATATGTGTTGATTGTGTTTTTGCATATGTGTTGATTTCCTTTTTGCATCCGTGTTGATTTCGTTTTTGCATCTGTGTTGATTGCGTTTTTGCATCTGTGTTGATTGCGTTTTTGCATGTGTTGATTTCGTTTTTGCGTATGTGTTGATTTCATTTTTGCATCTGTGTTGATTTCGTTTTTGCATCTGTGTTGATTGCGTTTTTGCATGTGTTGATTTCGTTTTTGCATATGTGTTGATTTCATTTTTGCATCTGTGTTGATTTCGTTTTTGCATCTGTGTTGATTTCGTTTTTGCATCTGTGTTGATTGCGTTTTTGCACGTGTTGATTTTGTTTTTGCATATGTGTTGATTTCATTTTTGCATCTGTGTTGATTTCGTTTTTGCATACGTGTTGATTTCTTTTTTGCATATGTGATTTCGTTTTCGCATATGTGTTGATTTCATTTTTGCATCTGTGTTGATTTTGCACACGCACCAAGTGCCTCAGAACATGCCTACAGCATCCTGGTGAGGTTGACAATCAGTTGTCCTGCCCCTGTTCATCTGGCATGAGGACACACTGTCAGAGGACGAGCTACCAAGTCACTAATTGCCTCCAGCACACAAAAACTGCAGACATGTGGTTGACATAAGAATGTAGTTTCAGCTGGTGGTTTTCAGGGCAAGGCAACTGCAGGAACAGGAGATTTGCCTGACAGCTGATTTAAGGCTGTAGAAGAAAGACCCCAATTTATCAGTTCAGATTGAGAATGTCCTTTTTTCAGTCCTATCTTTGCTACAGATGAGACCCTCCCAGCCAACTGCACAACCAAAACTTACATTCAGGATGTCCAGGACCTGAATCTGACATGGGAGTCAGTGTCCTAGAGCCGGCTGTGGTACTGACAATGTCTGGTGGGAATCCTCAGAGCTGACTCACGATGCTGCAGGCCTCAGAGCAAAGACTTCTCTTTCACCTTGCTCTTTAGGTTCATATTTCAAGATGATAAGAAAGAATTTCTAAAAAGAGACTCTTAGGATATAGTTTTCATATTCACATTTTATTATAACAATAATGGGAGCAAACACCTAGTGGGTGTTTACTATGAGTCAGGAACTGTTCTGATCTTCTTATTTGAACTTTGCAACAATTCCATGAGGTTCTCCACTCTTACTGTCCCGCTTTACAGCTGGGGAAACTGTGTCACCGGAAGCTTAAGGAACTTGACCAGGCCACGACAGAGCTGTGTGTGACAGAGAGAAGATCTGAAGCTAGGCAGGTGGCTTCGGATCCTGTGCTCTTGACTGTGTCTATTTTCTGCCTTTCTTGGGAGAACTCTGAAATACTAAAGTACTGTATTACTAAATAAATGTTTGCTAAAGCATTTATTGGGTCCCATAATTCTCAATGTACACATTTCTCTTCTCCAATCACTTTTTATTTCAGACTTTATGAGCCCTGTTGAAATCATTACCTTAAAAGTGCCCTTGAGCAATTCTCTACTCTAGATTGAGGTAAACAGAGTATTTGTAGATAATCTAGAATCACAGACAATACCTGTCTGAGTTCCTTTGGATTGTTATAGCAAAAAGACCATAGTCTAAATTTATAAAGAACAGAAGTTTATTTTGTACAGTTCTAGAGGCCGAGAAGCTACAGATCAAGACACCATGAGGTTTAGTGTCTGGTGAGGGCCCACTCTGGTTCATAGACGGTGCTTTCTTGCTGTGTCTTCACATGGCAGAACGGGCAAACGAGCTCCCTGGGCTCTTTTTTATAAGGACACTCATCCGTTTCATCAGGGCTCCACCCTTATTGCTTCCTAAAATGCCCCATCTACAAATACCATCATCCTGCGGGTTAGGATTTCAGCTTACGAATTTAGAGGGGGACATAAACATTCAGACCATAGCCACATCTAATTTTGACCCACCCACTTTGAAAGAACAAGGACTGACTAATCCAGTGTTACGTATAGTGTTCCGTTAGAGGTGAGCGCCTCTTAGCAAACTCGATAAAAGTGTGAGAAAAAAGTCACCTTGAAGGCTGATCAACAGAAGAATAGTTAACGTATAACTTCTGTTTAAAGATTTATACCTCACCAATTTTCCCAAAATGATTTAAAGCAACTTACAAAATATTTCTAAAATAAATCTTAAATATATATTGGGAACCAGTTAGAAGGAGAGAGAAAGAGACACCAGTCCCTAGACCAACCTGGTCATTGTACTTGGACATTTCTTAGGCTCTGAATTTTACGGACGCTGAGGCAAGTGGCTAGCAGAGGAGGAAAAGATAGGAGAAGGGGATGGAAGCACTGACTGTGCCCCCACTGTGTGCAGAGCGTTCGACTGTGCCCCCGCTGTGTGCAGAGCGTTCGACTGTGCCCCCGCTGTGTGCAGAGCGTTCGACTGTGCCCCCGCTGTGTGCAGAGCGTTCGACTGTGCCCCCGCTGTGTGCAGAGCGTTCGACTGTGCCCCCGCTGTGTGCAGAGCGTTCGACTGTGCCCCCGCTGTGTGCAGAGCGTTCGACTGTGCCCCCGCTGTGTGCAGAGCGTTCGGCTGTGCCCCCGCTGTGTGCAGAGCGTTCGACTGTGCCCCCGCTGTGTGCAGAGCGTTCGGCTGTGCCCCCGCTGTGTGCAGAGCATTCGACTGTGCCCCCACTGTGTGCAGAGCGTTCTGCTGACCACTTTTCCATATCTCATGTGCTTTATTCTCACCACAGACCCTAGAGGTATTTGCCATTATTTTCATACACATCAAAGCAAGTAGCAGAGCCAGGATTTGAACCAAGCCTACTTAACTCCAAAGCCTGTATGTACTTTTTACTACATTTAGGTTCTATTATTCTTACCCAATAAAGTGACACATATGATTTGTCTGGAGACATCTAGTTTTCCTTTGAGGATTTTTTTTTTTTTTTTTTTTTTTTTTTTTTTTTTTTTTTGAGAAGGAGTCTAGCTCTGTTGCCAGGCTGGAGTGCAGTGGTGCAAGCTCAGCTCACAGTAACCTCTGCCTCCCGGGTTCAAGTGATTCTCCTGCCTCAGCCTCCTGAGTAGCTGGGATTACAGGCACCCACCACTATGCCTGGCCAATTTTTGTATTTTTAGTAGAGATGGTGTTTCACTATGTTGGCCAGGCTAGCCTCAAACTCCTCACCTTGTGATCTGCCTGCCTCAGCTTCCCAAAGTGCTGGGTGAAAGCATAGTAACCTATAAATAGTAGGTCTTCAATCAATGTATATGGAATAACATGAGTAAATAAAGGAATGGACAGTAAGATGAAGGATATCCTCTTTAATTTTATAAGCTAAATAACGGAATTTTATGAATGCTTCCATATTAATTATTAACCTCTATAAAAAACAAAGCCCTGTCTTAGCATCATAATTCAGTCTAAAACATTTAGGTAAATACCTAACAATTTAATATTTTATGTTTTTTCTTTCATAGTTTAATTTCTCAAAAGAGTAGTCCAGGCCCCCTTATCTTCACTTCTTCCGCCCCCGTTTACTTCTCCACCCACCGAAACATACTCCGTGTGTCCTCTGATTCTGTTCAAGGTCAGTAATGAACTCATTAATTCTAATCCAGTGGATACTTTGCATTCTCTGTCTCTTTTGGTCTCCCAGGGACACTTAACATTATCAGCCACTTGTTCCATCTTCCTCTTCACCTCTCCGAGCCGCTCCTTGGTAATCTTCTCTTTTCGCGTCCTCTCATTAAGTGTTGCAGATTCTCACGGGTCTGTCACAGGCTACCTTCCATTCTCCCCATCTGCACCTCCTGGCTCATCTCATTCACTCTCATAACTCCAGCTGCCATCTTCTTGCAGAAGACTCTCAAATCTGAAAACCAGAATCAGATTTTTTTTTTTTAATATTCAAATACTCTAAATGAAGATCTAAGCCAAGATTATCTATCTTGAAGATGTTACTTCTGTCTGTGAAGGCAACAGCTAATGTATCGAGTGAAGAGTCTGATCTATTTCTTGACCATGTTTTGGTAATCAGTCGTGTATTAGGAGCCACAGCTGCGTGTTTTTAAATGCAGCATTGAAGGACTCAATGTTTGTTGTTATTAGTGATCTGTTTGACAGGTGAGAGAGAAAGCACAGTTATTTAAAGGTGAAGTGTTTGTAGCCCTTCACAATTGAATAGCATGCATACAGATAAGAGGTCTCTGAAATTTTAATAGAAATCAATGTGAAATAAGATTCAATTGATAAAATCTCAAATTACAAGCAACTTGTCAAAGCATAGCTATTGTGTAAATGTGGGAATTCACACAAGGAAAAGACGATTGATTGGTCGATTGAGTATATAACATGAGTTACATTCTATCCAATTGCACATGAATATATTCACAGACATAGCTGGATGGCTTCTGATTTAGAGAGCAAGTATTTTCTTCCTTTCACACAATCGGTTCCTAGAAGCTCCATCAAAACGTAAATATTATTTTGCTCCTGATAATATAAGACACGGTGATTTTATTCTTAGCTAAGGATTCAGTGTCATAGAATTAGTTGTGCTTAACAATGTGTTTAGTAAAGTTGAGATAATATTTTAAATCTATCTAGGTACTTAAAATAACGCAATTTTGTGGCTGGGCATGATGGCTCACATCTGTAATCCCAGCACTTTGGGAGGCCAAGGCAGGTGGATCACGAAGCCAGCCTGACCAACATGGTGAAACCCTGTCTCTACTAAAAATGCAAAAATTAGACAGGCATGGTGATGCATGCCTGTAGTCCCAGCTACTTGGGAGGCTGAGGCAGGAGAATCACTTGAACCTGGGAGGTGGAGGTTGCAGTGAGCAGAGAGTGTGCCACTGCACTCCAGCCTGGTGACTCCATCTCAAAAAAAAGAAAAAAGTAATTTTGCTCTGGATTTTACCGCCCCCCCCCCACCCAAATAGAAATTATTTAACCTAGGATTCTAATAACTAACAGTATCTGTAGCATTAAAAATCACCTTTACATATTATAAACGTCCCCTGCCTACAGATAACATGTCCATTACAGTAAACATGAGTTACATACGCAGTCTTAACAGGGCCTGGTTTCTTCACAGTTATCTGGGAAATTGGAACTCAATCTTCCTGAAGATTTCTTCTCTATGAAGAACAGACGCTGCCTCCTTTCCTTGTTTCACAGCCTTTGGACCTGCCTTGATCAGTGCCCTTTACTGCCCAGTATAATTTTGCCATGGTTTTCAGCAGTCTGTACACACTCCAGCCCAGGTAACCTGACAGTGGCATAGACAGGTAGAGAGGGGATGTGAATTTCTACCTCTCTGCCTCTAGTGGGGCTGCTAAGGTACCAGCCGTCTAAACAACTGCCCAGGTCTTGGTGCAGCCCAGCTTTGCAGCAGAGTCAGGGGCAGAAATTCTGACCCTCTTCTTTGTCTGGCACATATTTGTACAATACAGAGGTCCTTTGTACAATGCAAATTGTTTTTTTTTTTTTTGAAATAACCTTAAGGATTTCTTCAGATTTCAACTACAGTAAATAATTTGTTAAATAAAAATATTGGAATTAAAGGGGGGGAAAGAAATTACTTCCTCCATCAAATGAGATTGTTATATTCAAATTTAATTACCAAGAAGCCCCCAAACCACAGAGTGTGTCACCTAGCTTTGACAATTAATTAGCTTTGCTCTGAAAGAGCTACAGGTACCCAGCAAAGAGTTACGGATTAAAGGCTTTTCTCGCTCTGCCAAGGCTGCCCATTTTTAGCTATCACACCTTGATAGTGGTTTGCTGCTTTAGGCAACAAATTATATCTGAAGTGTGTAATTTCATGTCAGTTTTTAATTTCACACAATTGAAATCTGGGAAAAGTGAGAATAAAGCGCTATTTCTTTTCAAAGTAAAGACATTAAAATTGAGCAACACAACGACTTTAGTTTCTTACGCTGTTCAAGATAATTTTCTATCCAACAGTTAAGGAAGATAAATACTAAGGAAAACTCCAAAGGAATTAGTGGTCACTCTTGGCTTTTACATGGGCTCTCTGTTTATGGTAGACCACACAGCTTCCTCCCCTAGCATTACATTAGCATGTGTATAAATGATTTAACCGGAAACTCGGAGTTGCCATCCAAAAGGCAGCATGATGTAATGAAAAGAACATTAGATTCGTTCAATTCTTGAAATCAGATTATCTGGGATATGCTTATTCCTTGAAGGAATCTTAATTTTAGTTGGATAGTCCTTAAACTAGAAAAGATATGCATACATATTTTATAGACGATTGCTTCTCAGCCAAAAAATCAAGCACTGACATTCCATGAGGAATGGGCTTTAATTAGCCGATGATTGTCTTCCTCTGTCTATATTTATAGGCAGCTGAAATAGCTGGGTTGTAGATACATGGTTTCATCAATTGCATTTAATAAGACCAGCCAGTTCTCTATTATTCATGTTCATGAAAGATAGCAATAATGTCTGTTAACTAAAATCATTTATTTCTGGCTTTGGGATGGGCTTTTAATGCATGTTTAAATGGAGCTGGTGTCCTAGGTGTTTACGGTTCTTTTAATTTATGTATTAAGCCCAGTTTGCGTAATTGCATAGTACGTGGGACTTAGGAAGAACTGAGAAGCTACCCAGTCTCCCTGGTACTAAGCAGGCTTGGGGCTGGGCAGATCAGGCCAGGAACAGAAAGATCTGCAGTCAGGGAGCTTCTGGTAAGAAAAGATTGATGGTCAGAAGGCCAGCTGGCACAGGGAAAAAGTCCATGTGCACCTAAGCGCAGATAACAAAGCAAGTCAGGGACATCAGCCCACGCTGGCGCTGAGGCTTGCGAGTGGGTGTCTGGCAGGCAAGCAGAAGCCCAGATGCAGGTCAGGAAGCTACAGGCAGGGAGCTGGGGCATCTGGGAGACCGAGACGCAGGGCTCAGCACAGGCTGAACAGCAGGAACAAGAGTGGATCGAATGGGGTACAGGTGTGGCGAGGTGCCAGTTACCCAGATGCACGGCCGCGGTCAGGAGGTCAGGCAGCGGGCGAAACCCTGCTTCACAGGTGCGGACAGTGCGAGTGACCTGCGCGCTGTGCTTTCTCAGGTAGGGATTTTTTACCTCTCACTGTCCAGGGAATTTGTATTCAATGCACTTCCAGCAGAATGCCATGGAGGGACGCCTACAGACGGCTATGTTCCTCATGCTTTTTCTTCCCTGATGACGCTCTTAGGACTGTGCACTGGCAGGTTGGAGTCCGCCCCTCCAGGACAGCGGGGAGCAAAGGAAGGGCGGCTTTGTAAGTGTGTTGGGATAAACTGATGCCTGGGTAATAAAGCGGCCGTAAGCTCTGGAGTCACATGTTAACACGTATGTCACATGACACCAAAGGCAGTTTATACATTGGTAATACTTCCTTTGAACGTTTCTATTCCACAGGAATTGTGACTAAGTTTTGGGTTATTTATCTTCCACTGTGGAGCGTGACCGGGTGTAGTAGCTCACGCCTGTAATCCAAGCACTTTTGGAGGCCCAGGTGGGCAGATCACCTGAGGTCAGGAGTTTGAGACCAGCCTGGCCAACATAGTGAAACCCCGTCTCTACTAAAAATACAAAAATTAGCTGGGCGTGGTGGCGCGCACCTGTAATCCCAGCTACTTGGGAGGCTGAGGCAGGAGAATCACTTGAACTGGGGAGGTGGAGGTTGCAGTGAGCTGAGGTTGTGCCTCTGCACTCCACCCTGGGCAACAAAGAACAAAATTCAGTCTCAAAAAAAAAAGGCGGGGGGAGCATACTCTCTCAAAAATATGAATGATTGCTGAGGCTTAAAGCAAGCTGCCACCTTCCTGAGGCCATCCAAGTCTCAGAACCAGAACTTCTCTGTTTTAAGGCGTGTTTTTCTCTAGATCTTGACTTAGAGCTTCTTGTCTAGGCAGCATTTCGGTCTGACTTACCAGGTTTGCTGGACGGACAGAAATAGACAAGTGCAACAAGAAAGTCCTATGTCCTTAGGTGCCCATAGAGTGTGGCACCAACTTGTCAACTTCTGGATGAAATTAGATTCATGAGCCCAGAAGTCCTCAACCTTCTCTTGGGTCCCGAAACCCAGCTCTTGCAGATGGCATCTTAGTCATTAGTCAGGCAGAGTCCCTGTCATACAAAATATTAAAGAAAGCTGCGAAGATCAGTTGCAATATCTGTCCTGCTGTCATCTGGCCAGAAGTGACCCGAGACTGGGGGGCAGCGGGGTGCTGAGCAACTGCTGTATAATGAGCTGAGAGGAGTTAACCCCTGGCGAGACAGGAAGAGTCATTTTAAAAATGCTTTGAATCCCAATATTCATTACAGCAGCTTCACCAAGCCCTGAGAAACTGCAGCATCAGATGGTTTCTCAGGAAATACCAGAAACAGAGGCAGAGGGCACTTCCCTTTGAATGGCTGAGATAAAAGCCCCCAGCAAGGCATGGAGTCTGCCACTGATGGAGTATTTATTTGGTGTTTCTAAAATCCAAATCTCTGCAGCCAGGAAATAGCACACTCATGCTTGCAACTTCCTTTTAGCCTTCCAATGCCAACGGCGATTTTTAAAATTAAATATTTTCTGCTTGATTTTTGTGTATGAAAGTCTCTGTTTTCACACAGGGAGCTTGGCTCAGCAAACATTCACAGGTATTTGGCTTTAGACAAAGGAGAAGGTGTTTTTTGGTTTTTTTTTGAGACGGAGTCTCGCTCTTGTTACCCAGGCTGGAGTGCAATGGCGCGACCTCGGCTCACCACAACCTCCACCTCCTGGGTTCAGGCAATTCTCCTGCCTCAGCCTCCTGAGTAGCTGAGATTACAGGCACGCGCCACCATGCCCAGCTAATTTTTTGTATTTTTAGTAGAGACGGGGTTTCACCGTGTTGACCAGGATGGTCTCGATCTCTTGACCTTGTGATCCACCCACCTCGGCCTCCCGAAGTGCTGGGATCACAGGCTTGAGCCACCATGCCCGGCCAAGGTTATACATTGAATAGATTTTATTTAAAACTTAGTTTATACTGTCAAAAGGAAACATTGAGGAAACTCCCCAGGGCATTGGACTGGGCAGAGATTTCTTGAGGAACACCCATGAGCACAGGCAGCCAGAGCAGAAACGGACAGATAGGATCACATCACGGTAAAGTGCTGCTTCACAGCAAAAGGAGCAGTCAACAAGGGGAGGAGACAACCCACAGAATGGGAGAAAGTATTTGCAAACTACCCATCCGATAAGGGATTAATAACCAGAATATACAAGGAGCTCAAACAACTCCATGGGAAAAAAATCTTAATCCAATTTAAAAATGGGCAAGAGATATGAATAGACATTTCTTAAAAGAAGACATACACATGGCCAATGGGTCCATGAAAAGACGTTCAGCATCATGGATCATCAGAGAAATGCGAATCAAAACTGCCATGAGATTGTCGTCTCACCCCAGTAAAAATGGCTTTTATCCAAATATCAGTCAGTAACACATGCTGGGAGGATGCAGAGAAAGGGGAACCCTCAGTGAGAATGTAAATTACTACAGCCACTGTAGAGCACTGTTTGGAGTTTCCTCAAAAAACTAAAAATTGAACTACTGTACAATCTGGCACCTGTAGTACTGGGTATTTATCCAAAAGTTAGGAATTCAGTATATCAAAGAGGTGTGTATCCAAGCTCCCATGTTTACTGCAGCAGTACTCACAGGAGTCAAGAGTTGGAAGAAACCTGAGTGTCCACCAACAGATAAACGAATCAAGAAAATGTGGCACATATACAGAATGGAGTACTAGTCAGCCATAAAGAAGAATGAGGTCCTGCCATTTGTGACAACATGGATGGAACTCCAGGTCATTGTGTTAAGTGAAATTAGCGAGGCACAGAAAACCAAACTTTACATGTTTTCACTTACTTCTGGAAAAGCTAAACGTTAAAGCGGTTGGCATAATGGAGATGGAGGGTAGAAGGGTGGTTATCAGAGGCTGGGAAGGGTCATGGGGGTGGGGTAGTGGGGATGGTCAATGGGAATAAGAATATAGTTAAAATGAATAAGATCTAACATTTGGTAGCAGAAAAGGGTGAAAACAGTCAACAATAATTTATTGTACATTGAAAAATAAGCGTCTAATTGGATCATTTGCAACACAAAGTAAGAATACGTGCTTGAGGTGATGGATACCCCCTTTGCCCAGATGTGATTATTACACATTATATGCCTGTATCAAAGTATCTCGTGTACCACATAAATATATGACCTACTGTGTACCCACAAACATTTAAAAAATTAAAGATTAAAATTAATTTACAAATGGGGTCCTTTTTCTCCCATTATTTTTGCCTTTAGTCACATTTTTATTTAATCATAACGTTCCTACGGTGACCATGAAAAAATACAGCCACGCATGGATTAGCAACATCCGCCAGCAGTGTGTTCTCAAATACAGCTTTTACCCGCTTTGCACCTCCAGGCACGAGCACACGGCGTGCTGCCCAGATCGCGCAGTTCAGGGAGAGCGCGTGGCTCCTGCCGGAGAGCAAAGCCCTTCGCTACGTAGTGGGTCTACCTGCAGTGTGTCTTCGGGCTTCTCCCAGTTCTTCTTTATCTCCGCCCTGGAGCCAATAGGACGTTATCAATAACGTTCGATGGTGAAGCTGCTCCTCATCTGTGCCATTTAGGAGTCGACCGTAATACAGAGCAGCTGCTGGGTGAACCACAGATGGCTTTCGTGATATTTACAGCTTATTGGTTGCATAGTTCTTTGCATATGATTATCAATCAGTAAATACTGACGGACTGAGTTTCCTGGAACACTGAGCTTAGTTTTCAGCCGCTTCCAGCATTCTTTCTGTGTCTGTGCAGGGAGGTTCAGGAGGCAGCAGAAAGCGGCCCGTAATGGTGCTGTATTCTGGTGGTAGCAGTCCTTATTGTTATTATGATGCAAAGACCCCTCCAGGTTATAGGAATGGAGAAGGCATTTTTATATAATTTCCCTTTTATATCCTAATTCTGCCATGACCTAACTCACTGTACTGAGATATTTTCCCCCTAGAATGTGGAGGTATGTTGCTAAGCAACCAGATCAGCCACTGGTAAGCCCTTACGTATAATATGATTTGATGTGAGTTACATACAAAAATATGTAAATGTTTTTTCTCTTCATTATTAGATAAATGATTATCATTTGGTTTTATTTTGCCCAAATAAAATAACTGCTTTCATTTACCAACATTAACATGATGTCGTAGAAAGGCCTTGGATTTAGAGGAAAGAAAACATGAATCCAAGCCTCAGGTATGAGAGTCACTCCTCTTGTGACCGTGGCTGAAATCAGGTCACTTGCCAAGCCTTCCTTTTTTTCTTTAAAACTGTAACGTGTGGTACAAAGACCCTCTCTGCTTGCCTTGCAGGGCCAGGTTAAGGATGGACGTGATGATGTGTAGAAAACGTTTTAGGAGAAAAAAAAAATCCAAGGTCTAAGCATTGTCTAGAATTCCAGGCTACTTAATCTTGGGACTCCAGGTCTGTACATATAATTCCAAAGGCTGGATTGATCAAGAACTACTGCCCTTCAGCAAGGCCCAGAGCTACAGGGCACGCCTGTAGCTACAGAAGAAAATAAGCACGTGGCGTTAACCCTGAATGAGTTAACAGCGAAGTGATGGTAGACAGACAGAAGCAAAAGGCCACATGTAAAGCACCATCTCATTAAGCTTTAAAATGTAAGACACATAATCTCAAGACCAACCGCAGGCCAGGTGCAGTGGCTCACACCTGTAATTCCTGCACTATGGGAGGCTGAGATGAGAGGATCGCCTGGGGCGAGGAGTTCAAGATGATCCTGGGCAACAAAGTGAGACCCTGTCTCTATAAAAAATAAGTTTTTTAATCAGCCAGGCATGGTGGTGCACACCTGTAGTCCTAGCTACTCTCTAGGATCACTTGAGCCCAGAAGTTTGAGGCTGCAGGGGGCTGTGATTGTGCCACTGCAGTCCAGCGTGGTGACAGAGCAAGGCCCTGTCTTTAAGAAAAAAACAAAACAAATTTAAAAAACAACTGCTATAGGACTTCCAGGGAAACGACAATGATTCATGAGGGCTGAAGTCATTGATGAGGGCAACTCTTACAAGTCCTTGAAGCATGGGGGAATTTTTAAGGGTGAATTCACAGCAGTTATTACCATTGGCTAACATTGTGCATTAACGTGCAAATATCAATCCATTTCCAAATGATAACAGTGCCTGGCTGTCGTATTTTAACACAATATTGTATGAGGCTGATGGTCACCATGCTTTTGCCTTTTAGCAGTAAACATTTTATTTGAAGAAATGTCATGAATTATCTTCCTGCACTAATGAAATAGATAATTTATGTTAAAAAAAAACAACAACAACAAACCCCAGACCCATATGCTTTTCAGTCATTTGAGACATGGAAATGACCTCCCTGACAGCCAATTAGAAAATACAAAGGTGGAGGAGGATGCTCTTATTCCCAATGTGGAGAAGTTCCAGAAGGACTAGCATGCTTCATGGCTATGCCCGAATACTTTTAAGTAGGTGCTATTTCACAATAAAGCATTGCTGGTGTTTGTTACGTGTGGATGAATATCTTCACCGTTTCTGGCTGCTCTGCCTCAGAACATAGGATCTTGTTACCCATCCCTGCTGTTTATAAGCTGTTTTATTATCTTCTCCCCGTGTCATTGACCGGATGGTTTTTCTAGGGGCTGCTGTGATCGGTCATGTCATTGCTCGTTATCAGAGAGCCTTAATCCTCAGGACATTGAAATATTTTTATAATGGCACATGAGCCATGGCAGCCATGGCAGCCTGGATTGTCCTTTGCATGCTGACAAGGGAGACTGTGCATCAGCCACCCCCGTCCTCGGTCGGGACCCTTTCTGTCTAGCAGGTGCAGCAGCTCTGAGAGTCTCACAGCTTTTCAGCCGGTGTTGCACCCATCCGTTACCTGGTTTGGATTCAGTAGAGCTTGAATGACCTCTTGATTTTTATAAGCATTTTAGCCACCTATTTGGGCATCCCACACTTGAGCACCCCTCAGACAAGGTGAAATATTCTTCGGATAGGGTTAGGGACACACGGTATTCCTAAAATTTTAAAGGGATAGAGGTTCTTAACAATGACCAGTGTATTGCCTGATTTTCCTGTCTGTGCCCTAAGGAAAATTCTATTTGTCATGTAGCTGATGATTTTTAAAAGATTGCTAGGTAAATGTGTTAGTAATCTTTAGACACTAAGGATAGTAGATTTCAATTTAATTCTCATGAGATGTGCTTAGAATGAGTTTTTCATTTAAACACCCTGCAATTCTGACATGCCAGGGTAATAATTTAGCAAATAGTCTATTACACAATTACAAAAGAAAAAAGTCAAAATCAAGTTCCCCCTGTAATGTATATAATTGAGACCTAAGACTTTTCCGACATTTAAACCCGTTGAATCCATCAGATAAGTGTGGATCTCATTTGTTTAGGTTTGGGTAGGTCTGGCCAGTGAGAACAAGGAACCACCCTATGTGAAGGTCATTTCCGTTCTAAACTGATCCTTGAATTCAGATGATGTCTTACTGATGTGTTAGGAGAACTGTCTTTCATGTGGAGAGAAAGGACTGGCCCAGAGGGAAGGACTGAGCTCACTGGCTTGTATTCTAGCCAAGGATAGGCTATTGCTTGTCTCTTCATGGCCTGATAATGCTCAGTGTGGTGCCAATTTTTTTTTTTTTTTTTTTTTTTTTTGGGCAGAGTCTTGCTCTGTCACCCAGGCTGGAGCGCAGTGGTGCGATCTCGGCTCACCACAACCTCCACCTCCCAAGTGCAAGCGAGTCTCCCACTCAGCCACCCGAGTAGCTGGGATCACAGGCATGTGCCACCATGCCTGGCTAAGTTTTGGATTTTAGTCCAGATGGGGTCTCACCATGCTGGCTAGGCTGGTCTTGAACTTCTGACCTCAAGTAATCTGCCCACCTCAGCCTCCTGAAGTGCCGAGATTACAGGCATGAGCCACTGCCCCCGGCCATCTTTACCTTTTCAATTCTTTCATGACTGCCTCTCCTTTATGTCCCTGAATAATACAATTATACATGAGTGATTTCCAAACCTTAACCTTCTCCTATCTGTGTATCATTGAAGTACTGTGTGAAGAGAAATGAAGCTGCTGACCTCTAAGAAATTGGAATATATCAAATAAAGATCAAACAGCTGGTTATAATGTCAAAGTTAAAATAAAATGCCATTATAGAATCTATGGCTCTAAAAACATGATTTAGATTAATTTTTAGTCATCTGAAAATTCTTATTTGATACACAAATTCTAAGAAAATAATTGTATATGTATTCTCAAGATGGTTTCCTCTGTTACTGTTTTTCTACACTGAAGGCAACAGAGGCATTCCTAAATGGAGTGGAGATTCCAGGAGTCATTGCAGAATCTCTGTCCTGGAAACCATTCAGGTGCACACTGCGTGCGTTCGTCCCCCGATATTTCCAGTAAATGGCTTTCCACCCACCATTTGGATACCTTCAGTGCCAAAAAACACTCATTATTTTATGAAACCAACTCAGCATGAGTGGGTTACTCCAATTTTTGGAAAAATGTCTCTTATACGTCTCAAGCTAAAAATGCCTTTACGTTTCACCTACTGCTTTGCTACTGTGTAAGGTAGATTTAACCCCTATTCAGATATATTGCAGTAAAATACAGGCACACAGACCTAGATTCCGTCTCAGCTCCACTACTCATTATTTATTATATTCTTTTGAAGGATCATTGATTAGTGTACTAAACGCTTTAAATGTGCGGTCATTAAATTCTCGTGAAAGTCTAAAAAAGCAGGTATTACTTTTGCTTTCTCTTACTATGCAGAAACTGAGGCTTGATAATAATATTTGCAGTGGTCATGATGATGACAGGAACGTTGCCATGTACCAGCTGTGTGCCAGGCACTGTGCCTAGCCCTTTTATACACATGATCAGAATTTAGGTAACTTGCCTAAATTATTATCCAGGAAGCCAGATATTCACCCGAGGTCAGGAAAGACTCGGGATTTAACTCCCTCAAGCTTCATTTGTTTGCCTGTTAAGTGGGGATACTATTGTTCTCACAAAGGCTTCTGAGATTCACAAAATGGCTTATGAAAGTATCGGGTGTACTCGCCTGAAAACCACTTCCACGTGGCATTTATTCATTTCCTTAGTTTTTTTTTTGAAAGACTCTTTCCTTCCTCTTTCTCCAGGTTTCTGTTCTCTAGGCTAAATATTCCCAGTTCCTTTAGTTTTCATTTGTTCGTTCAAAACATACTTATGAGCTCTCCTCCCTGCTAAAATTCACATTCTGGAGGGGAAACAGACAGTAAGCAATAAACATGGCAACTGAGCAAAGCCTCTGCTCTGTCACGAAATACTGAGTGTCACGGCGGTGGAAATGAGGAGTCTGGGAGTGAGTGGTGGTTTATTTACTGTGGCTGGGTGACACATTACCCCAAAACTTAGTGGCTAAAAGCCGCAGTGATCATGTATCATCTCTTATGGTTTCTGGGGGTCTAAAATTCAGATAAGACTTAGTGGGTGTGATTTATCTCTGCTCCATGATGTCTGGGACCTCAAGCAGAAGACTTGAAGGATGGCAGCTAGAATCATCTAAAGGCTCATTTCTTCGTATGTCTAGCAGATCCTGGCTATCTCCTGGGATCCTCAGCTCTCTTCCACATGACCCTCTCCGTGTGACCCGGGCTTCCAGCATGGAAGCTGCATTCCCAGAGTGAGTGTCCCAAGAGAGACAGCCAGGTAGAGGCCATTATTGCCTTTTGTATCCTAAGCTCAGAAATTTTACGGCATCACCTCCGTCACATTCTGTTGGCCAGGGCAGTTTCAAAATTTTGCTTGGGTTCAAGAAGGAACTTAGGGCCCGACCTCTCAAGGGAAGAGTATCAATGTCAGGTTGTAAGATGTCCATGTGGGAGACACATTGATGCCACCATCTTTGGAAAGTACTGTCCGCCATGAGGCAAGGTAGGTTCGTTGATAAGGTAACATTTGAGCAAAGGTTTTTTTTTTTGTTTCTGTTTTTGTTTTTTTGAGACAGTCTTGCTCTGTTGCCCAGGCTGGAGTGCAGTGGTGTGATTTTGGCTCACTGCAACCTCTGCCTTCCAGGTTCAAGCGATTCTCCTGCCTCAGCCTCCCAAGTAGCTAGGACTACAGGCATGTACTACCACGCCTCGCTAATTTTTCTGTTTTTAGTAGAGTTTCACTGTATTGGCCAGGCTGTCACCATAGCGGCCAGGCTGGTCTTGAACTCCTGACCCTGTGATCTGCTTGCATCGGCCTCCCAAAGTGCTGGGATTACAGGTGTGAACCACCATGCCGGGCCAAGATTATCATGGTCTTGTTTGTTTGTTTGTTTTTTGAGATGGAGTCTCGCTCCGTCACCCAGGCTGAAGTGCAGTGGCGCAATCGTGGCTCACTGCAACCTCCACTTCCCTGGATCAAGCACTTCAGCCTCCCGAGTAGCTGGGATTACAGACACTTGCCATCATGCCCAGCTCATTTTTGCATTTATAGTAGAGGCAGGGTTTCACCTTGTTGGTCAGGCTGGTCTTGAACGCCTGACCTCAGATGAGCTGCCTGCCTCTGCCTCCCAAAGTGCTGGGATTATGGGTGCGAGCCACTGCCTGGCCAAGATGCTCATGTTTTCAGTGTTACAGGACACTTGAATGCTGGGCGATGTCACGTGAACAGCGTGTGTTACTAACGATGCTGGTGGCCCTCCCTCCCGCCGTTCCATCTCCACCCTCTGGGCCCCCTTTTGAGCTTCCACCGTTACTTTTTGCACTTACCTGTGAATTGCATTTTGTATTTAAAGACCTCTGTGCACAATACCCTGTTATCTACATGAACAGCCCATCGTTCGGCGCCCCGCAGCCTGGCTGGAGTTCACCTTCTGATTTGGTCTTGTATTTCTAAAACCAGTTTGATTTTCCCTGGGGAACTGGGGCTTGTGTTTTTCTTCCAGTGCCCCGTGCATAGCATGCCTTGACTGGCCTCCACATGATTCTTCATCAGACTGGTTTGGATTTTACAAGGTGTCAGAGTTTTTTAATGAGCTCATGAGGTCTCTTGCACTTGAGTTTACGCCAGAGAAGTTGTGGAGTGATTAACTTAATGGGTGCCGTTTATCCCTACAGATGCCCAGCATTGTTCCTGTTTCAGCTGGATGTTGCTAGATAACAAACAATTCTTTGTAAATCGTGATTGCAGAATCCTGCCGTTTTATGGTTTTTTTTCTTTTGCCGTATAAATGATTGGGCACTCTATTATGGTAAGGCACTGCTACAGAGGACACAGAGCATGAGGAGAGAAGGACTGATTAGGCCTCAGTGGGAACTAGGGGTTCTTTAAAAGAAACAAAATGGACTGGGCGTGGTGGCTTACGCCTGTAATCCCAGCGCTTTGGGAGGCCAAGGCAGGTGGATCACCTGAGGTTGGGAGTTCAAGACCAGCCTGACCAACATGGAGAAACCCCATGTCTACTAAAAATACAAAATTAGCCGGGCGTGGTGGTGCATGTCTATAATCTCAGCTACTCGGGAGGCTGAGGCAGGAAAATCGCTTGAACCTGGGAGGCGGAGGTTGCGGTGGGCTGAGATCCACCATTGCACTCCAGCCTGGGTAACAAGAGCGAAACTCAGTCTCAAAAAAAAAAAAAAAAAAAAGAGAAAACGAAGTAACCCTGGCATACTTGATTATACAATAAATTTCCCCCTGACTGCCCCTTTTTTATGTTTTCGCCTCCAGAGCTGCCCAGAAGTTAAATCTGTCATCTAAAAAGAAGAAACACCGGCCTTCCGCTTCTTCTGCTGCTGAGCCGCCGCTTTTCGCCACCAGCTTCAGCGCGATTCTGCAAACCTCCCCTCCCCCAGCCCCGCCCTGTCTGCTGAGAGCTGTCAACAAGGTGAAGGACACCCCGGGTCTGGGCAAGGTAGGCACCATCCGCCGCCCCTGCCATTTGCCCAGGGTGCCAGGTTCTGGATCGGGTTTCAGAAAGAAGAAAGGAGGGCTCCAGTGTGTTAGAGTAAGAGGGCACCAGGGGGAAAAGGAGGCAAAATGAAACTCATTTGAACGTCCTGTAAAATTGTCATTGGTTGCATATACTGAGTAGTAAACTAAGACGTTCAAACTGTAAGAGGTCTGATTTGCGCATGGCGGGAAAAAACAGCTGTGCCTTGTGTGACGGAGTCGTAGTCATTGAAAGAAAAGACACAAAAGATGGAGGCAGAGGCAGGAGACCGAGGGATGCCATAGCACAAGGTAGAGAAATGAGATGTCATGATGCCGCCTCGTTACCCTGTGACACTTCTGGTTTCTTCCTCGCCGTCAGAGAAATCGTGACTCTGAACTAGACCAGCTCGGGGATTGGTGAGGCGGGCTTGCAGCCATGCCTTTCTGGCCGGGAAGCGCCGTTTCAAATCGTCACAAATACTCAGAAAGAGGTGTAGAATCACGTTTGCGAGACGTTGCTCAGCTGCACTTGGGGAATTTAGTCTTAAGTGTCATTTCTAAATTCTTTCTCCCGTCTGAGCGAAGCGTGTGGGTGAAGTCACGTAGGGTACACCCGTCGTTGCTGAATGAAAAAGCTGGGACTTACACAAACGTTGAGCTAAAGAAAGAGGTGGCGGGTTTTCAGATTTTTATCAAAGTGTGAGTGGTCCTTTGCCGACTTCACGTGACTGCGACCCTGAGCTTCGTTTTGTGAAGTTGCCAGTCTTGCTGAAGGGGAGCACGAACCTGTGCGGACTGGGCTCGGGCTTCTCCAGATCACTGACGGCCAGTCCCCTGGGTGCCGAAACACGGGCACGCCTGGGTCTCTGGTCCTCAGACGGCCTCGCGGTCTCTCTGGAGTCCCCCTTACACCCTCTGCCCCCTCCTCCTCCTTCTTTTCCCCTTCCCCAGTTTCTCACGTGAATCTCACCACCTTGTTGGAAAGGTATTAACTTCATGTGGTTCTTTTCCCCAAGAAGAGTTTAAATTTCAAGATTACACTGACTAGGCTGGACACAGTGGTCACACTTGTCATCCCAGGGCTTTGGGAGGCCACAGCAAGAGGAGCACTTGAGGCCAGGAGTTCGAGACCAGCCTGGGTAACATAGCAAGACCCTGTCTCTACAAAACAATTTAAAAGCCAGCCAGGCACAGCGGCAGATGCCTGTAGTCCCAGCTACTCAGGAGGCTAGGGAGAGGGAAGCACTTGAGGCCAGGGGTTTGAGGCTGCGGTGAGCAATGATCGTGCCACTGCATTCCAGCCTGGGCCACAGAGTGTCTGTTTTTAAGAAAAGTAAAACGTACATTGAACAGAGCAATGCTGCCTCTGATGGGAAGCGTCCAGTCCTGGAGTTTTCCCTGGTGGCGGGCAGGGCAGGTAGTTTACAGCTGACAGCTTTCCCAGGCCCCGCGGGGAAGTAAGACCAAGGAGTCAGGGCAGGGCCTGGGCTGTCTGCAGGGGCTGCCCTGGCATCACTGGACATGGAGGCAGGTGAAAAACACAGTGTGGACCAGAACTCCTGTCTGAGAGAGGACTCGCTCAGTGGGTGAAACCCCCCAAGGAGGGGCCATGGTACCCGCCAGGGCATCCAGGTGTGATTGTAGATGGTTGATATGCTGTCTTCTAAGGAGGCTGGGTCCAAGTAATTGCTGGGATCTTCTATTCTTTTTGAAATGTTTTATTTGTAATTGTGGTAAGACACAGAGAGCACAAGCCGTACCACCTGAACTGCTTGTGAGTGTACATGGGCTCTTGGTTTGCAAAGCGGAGTTTGGAACTTCAGTGCCGGAGCCGAATGGCCCTGGGACAAAGTGAAATGAAGCTGTCGGTGCGACCACCCCGCCCTGTGCTCTAAGCAACACCTCACTTCTCTTCTGTGTAAGTGTGAGCAAACATTCCAGCGATGGCCCCGTGAAAAGGTGCCAGATTATTAGCAAACCTGGGGTGCTCATGTACCCCAACAAAGCCCTGTCCAGGGTACCTCAAAATGAACCACATCAGGAACCGTCCCCCCACATCTACAGGACTGGCCTTGTCTGTGTTTCCCGAAAGGGTTGACGTGGATGCATGTTCTGGGGCCTGGGCCCCAAGCCCAAGGCTCTGACCTCTCCTCCACTGCCCAGCACCCTCCCTGGAATTCTGAGACAAGGACATCAGGGTGCCAAGGCCAGGGACCACAGCAGCAGAAAAAGCGTCCCAGCCAGCAGGATGACCCAGCACTGACACAAAAACCATTTGGAGGGCAAAGGACACCAGACCGATCTTGATTCCATGGTGTCGTATACAGTGACCACGTACACACGCTCATCGCGACATCAAGAACTTACAGTGAAGAGAGTTATGCTTGTTAGTTTAAGTTTACAAAGCACACTTTTTTTTTTTTTAAATTAAACGTATCCCTCTCATTCACTTGCAATCCAAAATGCAATCAAAGCCTTGAGTTCATCCGTGGGACTGTGTCCTGGAGCAGGGCCTCGGCCTGGGGTCACAGAAGATAATAGAAGGGGTGGCTTCCATCTGTCCGGTGGCCAATGGTGGCGGCTGAGTCCAGCCTCTTGTCCTGCTCAGGCTTCTGGAGGGTGAGGGACAGTGAGGGGGAGGAAGTGACATTTGGAGAGAATGTGTCCCATGACTGAAGAAGTGACCGAGACCCTGCCTCTTTCTGCACGGAGGGTCCCTGTGCTGCCAGCAGGCTCTGACTGCCCTACCATCTGGGTGCCAAACTGCCGGACCTTAGCGAGGGTCTGTCTTCTCAGACTCCTGCTTCTTCCACCTCCACTGATACCTCACCATTATTCAGAACAGCCGTTCTTTTTAGTCATGTGGAAAAATTTCCATCAATTTATCTCTGTTGCATAATTTATATTTTAATATCTCCAAGAAATACAGTGGAGTTTAATATAGAACATAAATAATTGGCGCTATATATAAATCGGCGGGTTTGAGGCAGACAAGTTTGATTGAATCCCCCAAAGCAAGTTGATTGATGATTTAAACCTGACCTGGAGCCTGACTGGGGGCAGGGGAGCAGAATCACCACCGCTGGAGATGGCCCCGAAGGTGGGAGGCGTCTCCCAGGCCAGCCCCGCCGCTCAGGCCTCAACCACCCGCCGCCTCCCTCTGGAAACCTGGGAGGTCTTCCTCAATGGGAAGGGATTGTACGTGTTCATTTAGAGCAACTTCTTATTTAGCGAATAAGAAAACTGAGGCCCAGTGAGGGTCACGGGTTTTCCAGCGACTCCAGAAGGAGGGCGAGAAGTCAGGGCCTTGAAGCCGTTTCATTCAGGCTGTGGCAGTGGGCTGTCACGAGACAAACATGGCCCTTGACGATTTGGGGTGGAGGCAAGAGTGTCCTGAAACAGAATAGTAGCAGGACGACGTTGGGAAGCAGTTGCCTTTATCCAGAGGGTGAAGACGTACTTTTCCGAGCCAGGATTGGGAGAGGAAGGGGAATAACAGTCAAGAATAGACAGGAAGAGGGAGAGGGGGGGCTCGCCATCCCACCCCTTCCCTCCTTCCCGCTCCCGCTGTTGCCAGCAGCAACCCCATTCCCAGCCACCACCAGGGAGTCATTGCTGGCCACTGAGTGCTTCTTGATGCAAAAGCTTTTCTGGAGGCCGTGGCGATGGGAGAAATAGAGTAACTTCCGCGTGCTTAGAGCTGAAGCATGCACAAGCACGCACACACACACACACACACACACACCCCACCTCAGGACCCTCTGCCCCTGCAGCATTTCCTCATACACAGCAAATATTTTTTTCTTTTTCTTTTTTTTTTTTTTTTTTTTTTGAGACAGAGTCTCCCCTCTGTCACCCAGGCCGGAGTGCAATCGTGCAATCTCGGCTCCCTGCAACCTCCGAACCTCCCTGGTTCAAGCGATCAGCCTCCTGAGTAGCTGGGATTACAGGCATGCTGCCACCACACCTGGCTAACTTTTGTATTTTTAGTAGAGACAGGGTTTTACTATGTTGGCCAGGCTGGTCTTGAACTCCTGACTTCCAGTGACCCACCTACCTCAGCCTCCCAAAGTGCTGGGATTACAGGCATGAATCACTGTGCCTGGTCCACAGCAATTATTAAGCACCTACTATGTGTCAGGTAGTATGCTGAGCAGTAGGCTTAGGTTTGCAGTAATGTGCACGGCAGAGTGCCTGTTCTTATGGCATTTATAACTTAGTGCTTGATTCCAGCCAGTCTTACAAATCTCACCCATCTGGGCCAGTACGAAGGACAGTCTGATTTAAGGAAAAGTCAGGATTATAGGCTTAAAATGATTCTGTCTCACTTTCAAGTTACACAGAGAAATGATGCTACTAAGTAGTCTTATAGAAATATTCTTAATAAACAGATAAAGATGATTAGTGGATCAAAGCAGCTTAGTCCCCATTTATATTTCACTGCTTTGGCTTATATGTAAATGCTGCTTCTAATCTGTTTGAAAATGGTTCCTTCTCTTAAGTCAGCAAACGTTCTTCACGAAATTTGTTTGCACAATTAATTAACATCCATGTTTAAGGTTCATTTGTTAGTATGTCACGGCTTCACGTCAGAACTTTTTGTCTTGGATTGCATGTTTCCAGAGCCAAGCATCTTTCTGTTTGAATCGCTACATACATGGCTCTGCAGCCACACCATGGAGCCATCAACGTTTTAAAAAGTGAGAATGGTCATGGTGACAGTCATATTAGATTCATGACAATCAACCTGTAGGTTGGTTGGTTCTCTTCTTCCCAGAATACCTGAAGGGAAATACATGAAGCAGGAAGGGAAAGGGAGCCATCTCTCTCTTCATAATCGCCAGGGAGGCCTCAAAAAAACAGCTGTGATCAGCACCCACCCCTTTTCCCCCCAAACAGATCTGGTTAATACCAGAAAATTCTTATAGGTGAATCCTAGCATCAAGAGTGTTCTCTAGACTCTAGAATTTGGAAGGATTCCAAAAAGCTGAAGGGAGCAAACAGGAAGATGAATGGTGGAACGCGAAGCTGGGAGTAAGTCAAGGGGCCTTAGCACACTCTGAGGATCTGCTGTCTTCCAGGTGCTGCAGAAGTGCCACGGAAGGGGCGGGAAGCAGGACCTGGCTGACCGCTCTGGCACAGTAAGGGGAAGATAGATCCTGGTCTCCACAAACTCTAAGCTCCCATGGAAATATCTGATGGGCATTCAGCCTCAGCCACCACTCCTGTGCCATAAATGCTGCTTTCCACCTTAGGATGGCTGCCTAGCCTCATCTGAGCAGAAGGGCTGTGGGGTGTCTGTTAACAGTACAAGCCCATCATCACCCATGCCCATCACCTCCCATGCCCATCACCACCCATGCCCATCACCTCCCGTGCCCATCACCACCTGTGCCCATCACCTCCTGTGCCCATCACCTCCTGTGCCCATCACCACCCGTGCCCATCACCACCCGTGCCCATCACCTCCTGTGCCCATCACCACCTGTGCCCATCCATTTGGGTGTTTTTGAAGTGCTTCATGGAGATTTCTCCTCTGAGCAGTACAGCCTCAAAGCAGGCAATTTGGCGGGCTTATCAGAATTGCAATTTAGAAATGGACTCGAATGTCTGGCCAGATTATCTTTCTTATGCAATAAAGGTGGGAGCCATTATTTTCTGTCCTCCTCAATCCTTAACTTTAAGTAATCTGTATTTTTTTTTTTTTTTTTGAGACAGAGTCTTGGCCTGTTGTCCAGTCTGGAGTGCAGTGATGCGATCTTGGCTCACTGCAACCTCCACCTCCCAGGTTCAAGTGATTCTCTTGCCTCAGCTTCCAGAGTAGATGGGACTACAGGCACGTGCCACCACGCCCAGCTAATTTTTTGTATTTTTAGTAGAAACGGGGTTTCACCGTGTAAGCCAGGATGGTCTCGATCACCTGACTTCGTGATCTGCCCACCTCGGCCTCCCAAAGTGCTGGGATTACAGGCATGAGCTACACTGCCTGACCAATTTTAAGTAATTTGTCTCTTCTTCAGCACTATTTTTCAAACCTGGTGCCAACATAAAATTTTGGCATCTATTAAAACTTGTATTTGCTAATCTGTCTCACAGACATATATACACACTTACACACTATGTATTTCATGTCATTAGGTCCTTTATTCTCTAGATTTAGCTTAACTCTAAGCACTCCTTTGTTGGGTGTGTAAACGAAACAGAAAAAAAATAAAACACCGTGTGTGTTTTTAGTAGAGACCCTTTTCCTGTACAGATTTATTAGCATTTTTAGGGTAGAAGCCATTCAGTTACTAAATCTTTGTGACATTGTATGGAAGAGAAAGATGAGATTTCTGTTCTGTTTATATTCTGCTTGTAAGAAGAGGAAAACAAGATTTTTTAAATTAGATTAAAATACTGTTTTTGCAAAGGCACTCTGTAGCTTTTACTCACTTAGTCAACAAGCAGAAACAGGAGGTGGTGCCAGAATATATCCGGGGGAAACTCTCATGCCTTTCAGCCCACCAAGGTGCGGTTTATTTACACAACACACCAATTGTCCAGTTCCTCGTTATTACTGCTGCCCTTCCTCATCCTGAAGCATGACCAAGAAGAGAAAAGATTTGAGCCATTATTAACATCTTTATTTCAAGTATACATGAAGAATTCAAATACGACGGATAATTCTAGATCATACTACGTTCACAACTCCATCCTTAAACACTAAAGTTGGGAAAAGCGAATTGTGAGTTCTCTTTTATTTTGGTGCGCTGATGGGGGGGAAAAAGCATAAATAATACCTATTCATCACTATAGCTAGCCTGATAGCTTTGTAAATTAAATTGTTAGCTCTTCTGGGAAATTAACTCAGGTGACCTTACACTCTCCAGTTCCAGGGACCCTTCTGCGCTCAGTTGGTTTTGATTGAGGTCTCCTAAGCTTATGTAGAGTTGGTGGTGGTATTTTCGCTTTCTTCCTTTATTTCTTATTTGGACCCTACCTTCAACTTATATCTTTTTTTTTTTTTTTTTTTTGAGACGGAGTTTCGCTCTTGTTACCCAGGCTGGAGTGCAATGGCGCGATATCTGCTCACCGCAACCTCCGCCTCCTGGGTTCAGGCAATTCTCCTGCCTCAGCCTCCTGAGTAGCTGGGATTACTGGCACGTGCCACCATGCCCAGCTAATTTTTTTTTTGTATTTTTAGTAGAGACGGGGTTTCACCATGTTGACCAGGATGGTCTCGATCTCTTGACCTCGTGATCCACCCGCCTCGGCCTCCCAAAGTGCTGGGATTACAGGCTTGAGCCACCGCGCCCGGCTCAACTTATATCTTAAGAGAAAGGCGGCTTGGGAAAAATGTTCTGACTCATTAATCTTCGCCGTTTCTTTTTTTCCCACGGATGCGGATTTCGCCAGCCTCTGGGCCGCGCATGCGCCGTATGCTGCTAGTGCCACCCCAGGCGCCCAGGGCTCAGGAAGCGCAGCTGGCGCTGCTGGCAGGGCCATGCTGTTCCGGGGACAAATCTGAAAGCCCTCAGTCACAGGTGCTTTCTGCTATGCCACGCCACTGTTGGAACTTAGCAGCCCTCATTCTTGCAGAGTGGGAATTATTTGGAGAATATTCTTCATTAGAGGTTACTGGACAGGAACGTCGAGGCAAGGATCTGTATAAAGAAAGCAAGAACTGGGCGCAGTGGCTCACACCTGTCATCCCAGCACTTTGGGAGGCCGACGCGGGTGGATCACTTGAGGTCAGAAGTTTGAGACCAGCCTGGCCAACATGGTGAAACCCTGTCTCTACTAAAAACACAAAAATTAGCTGCGCGTGGTAGTGGGCGCCTATAATTCCAACTACTCGGGAGGCTGAGGCAGGAGAATCTCTTGAACCCAGGAGGTGGAGGTTGCGGTGAGCTGAGATTACCCTACTGCACTCCAGCCTGGGCAACAGGGTGAGACCCCATCTCAAAAAAAAATTAAAAAATAAAGAAAGAAAGAAAAAAGAAAAGAAAATCGTGAGGCTGAGGCAGGAGAATAGCTTGAACCTGGGAGGCGGAGGTTGCAGCGAGCTCAGCGAGCTGAGATAGCCTGGGTGACAGAGCAAGACTCCAACTCAAAAAAAAAAAAAAAGTGTGAGGCTATTTTCATTCTTCATTATTAATATGATTACATTTACTTCTGCTGATGAGGGTGTCTGGATGTCATTTTCTGTTGTCTTCATTATCAAATGGAGAACTGGAAGGGGCACCCAGCACGTTTCGGTTGAACTAGATCAGATTTCGGATAGGATGGCTTGTCACTGCGTATCATATACTCATTTTCCTGGCCTTCCTGGCCAGAGATGTCTGCACAGAGCGAAGTGGATGAAAGGACCCGGGGTGATCAGGCAGGACTGGTTTGCTCCTATAACCCAGAGTTTCCAATCTTACATCGTAGGTCTGTTCTTGAGCTTTCAGGGTGCAGGTAGAGGAACTTAATTTTGCATCCACTTTTTCCATGGAGATCCTGCATTTCTTTCTTTCTTTTTTTTTTTTTTTCTTTGAGATGGAGTCTTGCTCTGTCTCCCAGGGTGGAGTGCAGTGGCACGATCTCTGTTCACTACAAACTCCACCTCCCAGGTTCAAGCAATTCTCCTGCCTCAGCCTCCTGAGTAGCTGGGATTACAGGTGCCTGTCACCACGCCTGGCTAATTTTTGTATTTTTAGTAGAGATGGGGTTTCACCATCTTGGCCAGGCGGGTCTTGAATTCCTGACTTCATGATCCACCTGACTCAGCCTCCCAAAGTGCTGGGATTATAGGCCTGAGCCACTGCGCTCAGCAGAGATCTTGCATTTCTTACTTCTCTGAACTTCCCCTGCCTGCTTCCTATGAGTAGACAGGGTCTTCTGAAAACCTTCTTGTTTAAGTTTCAGGGACATGATACCTTCCAGGCACTGACGCGTGTAAATATACCACACAAAGTATAGCAGTCAGCAAGCGAGAAATCTGCCCTTCTGTCTCTAGTGACATGCTGTTTCCGTTTCCCTCACTAGGTTAGCTTCTTGGGAGGAGGAAGCACGTTCTTTTCCTGTTGTTCCTCTTTGTACCCCTTCTGTGCCAGCTCAATGCCAGAAGGATACTCAACGTGGTTGAACTTTAAAAAAAAAATTCTATCTAGTCCTTGTGAGGTCTTGATGGGGCATTGAGTACTGCGTGGGGTCCATCCCGAAAGAGGCAGCTGTGAAAATGAAGCAGCCACAGTGAAAACACAGAAGTGAGCAGGACGCAGGGGTCCTTGGCTCCACTTACCCTTCCCAGAGTGTGAGATGTTCCCTGGTTTTACATCGGGAAGAAGAGGATGCTTCATGCCACACTCTGGCAAACAGGAAACAGTGTCCACATCCCTCACGAAGGAATATTCTTAAAGACCGTCTTGTCCTGTCCTCTGAGGCCCAGCGAGAGACACTAACTTGTCAACCCACTTAGGTGGGAGAAGACAAACGTTTAAACTTTTGAATGTAAGAGATGGTTTGTTGTGGAAAACTGTAAATCAGAATTCAAATAAGAGATTCTTATTGTTTTCCCCCATTCTGCAACTTTTTTTTTTTTTTGGAGTGCAACGGCGCAGCCTCAGCTCATTGCAACCTCTGCCTCCCAGGTTCATGCGATTCTCCTGCCTCAGCCTCTGGAGTAACTGGGATTACAGGCGTGCGCCACTATGCTCAGCTCATTTTTTGTATTTTTGGTAGAGATGAGGTTTCACTATGTTGGCCAGGCTGGTCTCAAACTTCCAACGTCAGTGGATCCTCTCACCTTGGCCTCCCAAAGTGCTGGGATTACAGGTGTGAGCCACCATGCCCAGCCCATTTTGCAACTTTTGATCTCAATTTTTGGCTCTATTTTAAAGTATTAAATGGAGATGGTAGGCTTGTATGTGTGTGTGTATAAGTGAGGAGGAGGAGAGAGAATTTTCATAAGGGGACTTTTTAAAAGCTAGCGACCTTTGTCATAATTGGTGGACAGGCTTGGTGCCTCCTGGAATACCTGTATTTCCTAATTAGCATCCTGATTTATGGAATAAAAACATGAGATAAAATGAGGGAATTCTCTCTGGAATAAATGCCACTGTCTCAATTAACCAAAGGGCAATAAGATGGATTATATGCCAAAATAGGGCTCTTCATCAGTCTTTGTTCAAAAACCACATTTTAGTTAAGCTCAGCACAATTAGACAATTACTGAAATCAAGAGAACAGAAATAGGTATACTTTCAGCGAACGCTCCAGGATCTTATCTTTCTATGTCTTTCTTTTGCTGATGGATGAAAGGAAAGTTAATCATGATTTGTTATAACTATCCCATTAAAATGGGGTTGATAGAAATATTTTATATTAAAAAACTGGTGAGTGCAAACTGCTGAGTTAATTAGAAAGTTTTCCTTTGTGCCTGAAACAGAATAGGAAATGCTGTTCTTGCCTACTGAATGATTTCTATTGAATAGAAAATACTTGAATCCCTTTCTAGAAATGATTCACTGAACTGAAATGTATTATTATGGAGGGGGAGAATAATTCTGATATATTCTTTTTTTTTTTTTTTTTTTTTTGAGACAGTCTTGCTCTGTCATCCAGGCTAGAGTGCAATGGCACGATCTCAGCTCACTGCAATCTCTGCCTCCTGGGTACAAGGAATTCTCCTGCCTCAGCCTCCTGAGTAGCTGGGATTACAGGCACATGTCACCACCCCTTGCTTCTGGATAGAATTCCCCTGAATGCATGTGATGAGGAAGTTGGGCTTTTCCTCTCTGCACCGGGCTAAAGCACGGGGCTTTGTTCAAGGTCTTATAGAAAGTCGTCTGCCGTTCCGGGTCAAGCTCTTCATCGCAGGCAGCATGTGTGCATTCTTCATTTTGCTTTTACCATGGAGGGAGAAACTTCCTGTCTTTCAAAATTCCCGAGTTTCCTAGTCTCCTTGGAAAATACCCCTGTTAAGATAGGAGAGAAGCCCCAGGAGTAGACGAGATTCTTGGATAATGTGAGTCCTGGAAGGTGGCGTATTCTGGAATGCAGATGGGAGGAGGGGAAGGAAGGAGAGGGAAGGGAATTCTTTTAGTTTCAAGCAATAGAAATTCCAACTGTGATATCTCATGGAACCAGACCGTGAGAAGCTCGCGAACGCCTGGGATCTACCGAGTGCTCCAGGAACTAGGGTCGACCGAGGGGAAACAGCAGCTCTTACCTGGAGGCTGGTCACTGGCAACCTCGCGTTTCAGGAGCAGGAAATCCATCCTGGATGCTGCAAAGACTCCTGATTCTTAGAAAAGTAGGGTCCTGGCATCAGAGCTGCTGCGGCATGGAACAGATAACGGCTGAGACACAGGGCCAGCGGCTAATCAACTGCAGCCTCTTAGGTTTTTTTTGGAGGACTGCAGTGACTCCCGGACTCAGTAGGGGACTGAGGCTGGATAAGCCCATGGACACCTTGCCTCTATTCCAACCGAGATTATTCACCCACGCCCGTTTAGCTGGGGTGGGGTGAATAATCTCAGCTGGAATAGAGGTAGGGTTAGAATACACTGAGGGCAATGGAGAGCAAGAATATGGCCCCCCGTATCATATGGCCCCCCGTTTCCTATGGCCCCCCATTTCATATGGCTCCCCCATTTCTTGCTCTCCATTGCCCTCAGTCCAGAATCCAAATTCCACCACCCAAGGCTATAGGGGGCCGTTCCCTGGCCTCTAGTCCACTCTTCTCTTGCTTGTCCCCTTGACTCCAGTGAGTGGTTTCAGTGCTGAAAGAGGACACACTGTCTCTCACCTTTGGGCCTGTGACCTGCCTGGGCACGGCTCTCCCCATCTTCCTCCTTAGCTCTGAATTCATCCTTCTTCTTTAAGCTGTAATTTGGATGTGATCCCTTCATCCAACTTCCCCATGGAAGTTCCCTCGAGCTCCTAAGGCCTCCTGCCATGCCAAGCTCTAACCGGGCATTATTTCTCTGTGTGGAGTTTGTCCTTCTTTGAGACTGAGAGCTCTCTGAACCAGGTCCCTCCTGGATGTGAAAGGTGCTAGGGAAATGTCTAGCCACAGGGATCAGCGCTCAGAAGCTGACGGGGACGGGAGCCCTCTCTGAACGTTCACTTTGAGTCACTTTGGTTTTTCTTTACTTGGACAACAGCATCATGTCGGGAAGACTCATTTATCTGCAAAACACGTGACACCGTTTCACTCGGAAGCCCCTCAGACCCAGCGTCTCACCAGCCTCTGGGCCTAAGACGTGGTGATAAGACGGAGACGGGGTTACTGAGCGCATCTTCTGTCTAGGCGATGTAGTATTACAGGAGACACTCTCAAATCCCTGACAGCAGTTGAGACAGAGTTCTTGTCAGTTACATAAGAAAAACAACTCACTGTTATATGATGCACATTGAACCTCACTGTGTTGTTTTTAGTCTTTGTGTGTGCAGACATATGGTATTTAAATTAAAATTTGGCCAGGTGCAGTAGCTCATGCCTGTAATCCCAGCACTTTTGGAGGCCAAGGCAGAAGGACCACTTGAGCTCAGAGTTGAGAGCAGCCTGGGCAATGCAGGGAGACCCCATCTCTACGAAAATGAAAATACTAGCTGGCCATGGTGGCACACACCTGTAATGACAGCTAGGGCTGAGACAGGAGAATCACGGGCTCCGGTCAGCAGCGATTGTACCACTGCACTCCAGCGTGGGCCACAGAGCAAGACCCTGTCTCAAAAAAAGAATATTAATTAAAATGTAAGGAATTCTGTTTTTATTACAATGAGTAACAAGGCTTTTTTTTTTTTGCTTTTTTTCTGTGACGGAGCCTTGCTCTGTCACCAGGCTGAAGTGCAGTGGCACCATCTCGGCTTACTGCAACCTCTACCTCCTGGGTTCAAACGATTCTCCTGCCTCAGCCTTCTGAGTGGCTGGGATTACAGGTGTGCACTGCCTCACCTGACTAATTTTTTGAATTTTTAGTAGAGACGGGGTTTCACCATGTTAGCCAGGCTGGTCTTGAACTCCTGACCTTGTGTTCCGCCTGCCTCGGCCTTCCAAAGTGCTGGGATCACAGGTGTGAGCCACCATGCCCAGCCTGTTTCTGTCGTGGTGGAGATGAGGGGGTCTTGCCATGTTGCCCAGGCTGGTTTCAAACTACTGGACTCAAGCTATCCTCCCACTTCAGCCTCCCAAAGTGCTGGGATTGCAGGTGTGAACCGCCACACCCAGCCTAACAAGGCTTGTCATTTGTTCTCGTTGGCCTATATTTTTTTCCAATCAGTATTTTCAGTATTTTGGCTCCAGACAGGTTTTAACAGCGCGTCACGCGTTGCTGACCGGCAGGCCCGCCTGTGGCTCCCTGACTGCTCACCGGCCCTCGTCTCCACCAGGAATGCTCATCTCTCCTTCCTTTTCTTTGTCCTGGAAACATGCTGCTCGGCCCTCAGGCCCAGCTCCTGTGTCACCTGCCACCTGCAGCTCTCCCCTTGTCCCTCCTCCAGGCACTGTGTCTGTGTCGCCCACCCCAGACGGCGAGTTGTGGAGGAAAAGGGCTGTACTTACTCACCCCTTTCACATTTATTCAAGTGGATACATAGATGCTCATTTGTTTCCATTCATTGAACATCTGCCATTGGCCAGGGAACGTTTCCCTTTTGGAAGGAGACCCAGACCCCCGCAAGACATAGGTCCTGCCTTTAAGGAGCTGTCATGCTCTTGGGAGAGGAGAGAGACTTACCGAGCTACACGTGGAGGCTGTGCCCGACAGCTTGCATTTTCTTTCTTTCCTGGGAGACAAAACCGTACCTTATGGTATGACTTTATTTTAATTCTGCCATGACATTTCGGCGGTTGCTTTAAGATTCAGAGATCACTGGGTGTTGATCCTCCCGCGATACTCTCTGTTCCTAATTACATTACAGAAAGAGCGAAGCAGGGACTTGGCTTTCTGTTGCGTTCACAGCGTGTGCAGGTTTAACCATCTCACCGCCCTTCAGGGAGGCTCTCAGGGACCCCATAAGTTTCTGGAAAAGTGGGAAATGCAAACCTGTCAGCCTGTCAGTCTGACATGTAAATCTCAAGTTGTTAAACCTGCTGTCAGATGAGCTGTCTCCACTGAAGACATCCCTCCCCCGGTCCTCGTGTGCTCATCTCTGCCCCTCACCCTGTGTCCCCACAGCACGGGGACAGACTCCCGTGTGCTCTGCAGAGATTCTGGATTTGGCCTCCAAAACTGCGGGCCCTAAGGGCAGCCGTGTGTGAGACGGAGTGAACTGAGTCTCTCTAAAGAATCAGCATGTCAGTATGTTCAGTTCTTCGTCCTCCATGCTGAAGTTTAACTTTCTCGTAGTTTCAGTAAACACCCTTCTCCACAGTTCTAATCAGTAGTTCACATCTGTTCCCCCGGTCCCCTGCCCTGTCCTGACTTATCCCGGTCACCTGCTCTAGTCACCTGCCCTGGTCACCAGCTTTGAACGAGGTCACCTCTGACTACCTGCTTTGACCCGTCCCATAACCATCCTTCCCTCCACACTACCCACCCCACCCTCCGGCTTGTACCCCTGCTCCCTTTAAAACAGCCCATCGGAATTAGATTAGACTGTGCAGTGTAACCCTAGCCCGTAGGGGAACGATACAGCAGTAAGTAGGGGCGCCCTCCGTCAGGAATAAGAACCCTTCCCCTCCCTTGTCCAGGTGTGTGCTCACCACTGTTCCATCTGTGAGCCGCCCCCTTCTATAGAAGTCAATTTCCTTGCTGAGGAAATTTATATTCAGTGCCACTTCTTGTGTGGCACTGAAAACGTACTCACAGCACGTGCTAAGGCGTGATACAGGCCGTGACCCTTCTGTGCCCATGGGACGCCTGGCTGACAGCAGCCTGTGCTGATAACAGAAGGTAGCCCCAGACCCCTTAGGAGAAACCACAGTGCCTCAGAGACAGGCGGGGCTACCCCCAGGCCAGTCGCCGGGGCCCTGGGAGCTGGGAACCTTTTCAGCCTGTGGGTGGCTGTTCGTCACCAGGGGCATTAGGCAGGCAAGAAGCGGTTCTGAAACCCAGCAACACAAAGCAGTTTCCAGCTCGGCTTCTGAATAACGGAACGGTGATAGCGCAGGCACAGATCAGCAGGAAGCAGGCGGCTGGAAGGGGAGAGCTGGACATTTGGGGAACAGCCTGAGCCGTGCAGAGACAGAGGGAAGCCATTTGGTGTGGGTACCTCCCCTCTTCCCTGGGATAGGAGCAAGCCTGAAATGAGAACGGCAGTCATCTGCACACGGCAACTAGGTGAGGAAGCCGTTTTACCAAGGGGCCAGGTTGGGTCACTCTTTGTGACAAGAACCATGGGAACCATTTATCACATGTACTTCTGACTCAGCATTGATATTTGAAAATTCTTCCCTAGGACCGGGTGCCGAGTACTGTTCTAAGTGCTTTACATACAACAGCTCATTTACATACATAATACATGTATACACGTCAATCATTTACGCACATCAACTTATTTGCATACCTCATCTCATTTGCACACAACTCATCTGCATATTTCAACTCATTAAAGTTGTCTCTTTCACTAAGGAGGAAACTGAGGCCCAGGGAGTCACGTGCCTGAGCTTAGACAGGCCAGCTCTGCATGCTGCTCATGCTGCCTCTGATGGTTCGATGTCACGTAGAGATCACTTGAGCCCAGGAGTTCGAGGCTGCAGTGAGCTACGACTGTGCCACTGCTCTCCAGCCTGGGTGACTGAGCGAGACCCTCTCTATAAGAAAATGTTGAAGAAGAGGAAAATTTGTACTCTTACAGTTTTTCGGAGTTTACTGTGGTGACACTTTCCTGCACTGTCAGGAACGCTGTAGAGCACATTGAATTCTTGCGCTCTGATGGATTCTTTTTTTTTCTGAGACTGGGTCTCACTGTCGCCAGGCTGGAGTGCAGTGGCAGCATCTCTGTTCACCGCAACCTCCGCCTCCCAAGTTCAAATGATTCTCCTGCCTCGGCCTCCTGAGTAGCTGGGACTAGAGGCGTGCACCACCACGCCTGGCTGGTTTTTTGTATTTTTAGTAGAGACAGGGTTTCACCATATTGGCTAGGCTGCTCTCAGACTTCTGGCCTGAAGCAGTCTGCCTGCTTGGGCCTCCCAAAGGGCTGCGGTTACAGGAGCGAGCCACCGCGCGCAGCGTCTGCTGTGTTCTAGCCGTCATTTGTACAGTGTTGCTCGTGTGAGCTCTTCTTCAGGTCAGAAATGAAGGTGTGACGCCGGGACTCACCGTGATTCCACCTCTGAAATAGATGTACACGGGACAAAGGGGATCGTTTCATTTACTTACGTAGCCTTGTAGGGCTGAGGGCCCCACAGGGTCGTGGGGTGAGCCTTATGCTGTGCTGAGGCGCAGGATCTGAGAAATAAAGAGACAGGACACAGAAGTACAAGGAAAACAGCTGTGCTCGGGGGGCCACGCCACCTCTAAGCGGAGTCAGGTGAGGCCCCAAATGTCCAGAAGTGTGAGTATTTATTGTGTATAGGTTAGGGCACGGGGCAGTGAGTGAAATCATCTTTAAGGACAGTGATAGGGTCGTGAGCAATAAAACATAGGGTCCACCCCCATTAGGTCGCCTAGGCCAGGGGGTGGACAGTGCGCAGCAAGGGGCCCGTTCCCATGAAGGCAAGGGCTGTGTGCAGTCAGGGGTCCACCCCCATTAGGTCACCGAGGCTTGAAGGTGGGCCATGCGCAGTGAGGAGGGTGCCGTGTGCGATACTTCTGTCTATGGGCAAACTACTTCTAAGAAGATTTATAGGAGGATGCTTAAATCACACAGCAGTGACAGAGCTGTCAAGGTTACCACCACCTTCTGGCAGCTTCCAGTGGGTTCTATGGGAAGATGCTTTTCGAGCAGCACAGCAGCAAGAGCTGATGAAGTTCACAGTCACCGAGGTGGGTTGCCGTTCTGAGGGCAGCCTTCCACAGGAACCGGAGCAAGGTCCTACAGCTCCTTTATCAGGAGGAGTGGCTCTCGCCCCAAGCCTGCCATACAGCGGGTATCTTTATGATACTGAACGCTGCCGCCTGGGCCATGGAGTCTTGTCCTGGTATAACTGTCTTCCCTTAAACCATGCTCTGCACTGTGTCTGCTCTAGGCATTCCTCCGATTATGAACTAAGATATAATTATAGGTATATATGTAGGGAAATATTCTTTAGGCGCTCATACTATCAACTATTATATGACTATATACAGAGGATTATATAAAGGGAGCCTTCAACCCCTATTTCTATAAACGAATATATGATTATGTAAAGGATTATATAACAGGAAATAGCTGAGTAGTGACACTATAAAGTGAGATATTCCTCAAGCCCTAACTGTGCCAGGGCTCTGCTTAGCTCTCATTCCTTGGTGCCTATATGGGGGGTTACCCACAGGCCTTACTCTGAAGATATGCATGAGTCCATTTTGCATCACTATAAAAAAATACCCAAGGCTGGGTGATTTATAAAGAAAAAAGGTGTAACGGGCTTATGGTTCTGCAGGCTGTACAGGAAGCATCTTCTTGGCTTCTCCTGAGGCCTCAGGAAGCTTCCAATCATGGCAGCAGGCGCCGAGGAAGCAGGCATGTCGCCTGGCAAGACTGGGAGCAAGAGAGAAGCGGAGGCCCCGACTCTGAAACAGCTGTGTCTCACAGGAACTGACAGAGCGAGAACTCGCTGATCGCCAAGGAGGGCACTAAGCCGTTTGCGAGACCCAGTCACCTCCCACCAGGCCCCGGCTCTGCCACTCCACATGCAATTTGGAGGGGCAGACACCCGAACCACAGCCCCGTAGCTAGTTGACGCCAGGTGATTTTGTGTTTCCCACAGGGTGCCCGCGAGCCCTTTTCTCAGTCGCGGTCAGCCCCGGAAGAGACGCAAGATGGGTTCATTTTGGTTGTGACGCCTCTTTCCTTCTCAGCTCACCCTTTGGCTTGCTGCCAGGCGCTAAGTGTCACCCAAGGGCTCCTCACAGATTGTGCCTTCCTTGAGGGTCCTGCCAGTTGCTGGCGAATTAAATGCTCATTGTGCTCTGTATAAAATACCTTCTGGAATAAGGTAAAATATGAATGAAGGAAGGAGAGAATGTGTGAACAAATGCCAAACCAATTTAGCTGCTTGCGATGAGATTATTTTTAAAGAAGAAAGGGAAGAGAAAGAAATTAAGGGCTACATGACTGTTGCTTCTCTTCCTCCAAACAAAAGCTTTTGAGTGCAACATGCTGATTTTTAAAATTCCTCTCTGGGCCGTGCGTGGTGGCTCATGCCTGTAATCCCAGCACTTTGGGAGGCCAGGGCGGGTGGAACACGAGGTCAGGAGTTCGAGACCAGCCTAGTGGTCAACATGTTAAAACCCCATCTCTACTAAAAATACAAAAGTTAGCTGGGAGTGGTGGCGCGCACCTGTAGTCCCAGCTACTTGGGAGACTTGAACCCAGGGGACAGAGGTCGCAGTGAGCCGAGATTGTGCGACTGCACTCCAGCCTGGGTGACAGAGCAAGACTCCGTCTCAAAAAATAAAATAAAATAAAATAAATTTCCTCTCTGGAGCCACATGTGAGCCAAGAGCACAGGTTTAAGCTGCAGAGCGCTGCGTGTGTGCTCACAAATCCCGGGTTCCCAGTGTGGATAGCCCAGCTCCACAGCCGGGGCCAAGGGTCAGAAGTAGCAGCTGGTGATTAATCAAGGGGCTCCTGTCTTAGGACAGGCAGCGTTGATTGTCTCTGCAGGCCAGACTGTAGAAATAAGCAGACCCACAAAGGCCAGCAATTAATAGTTCCCTGGAGATATTCCAGATGCTGCCGGCTGGACCGTGACATGCCAGTGCTCTTCCTGCTCCTGATTTATTCCGTTGTATGGAAGAGCTCACCCGGGAGCTTCCACAGAAATGATTGCTTTGGGCTTTTCAGGAGCTGTTTCAAGGCTTCTTGCTCCAACACCCTTTTAGCGTCCAGGAGCGGACGAAGCCGTGCCCCAGAGTCCCACCTTCCCAAACAGTGGACAATCTGCTCTTCCCAGCCTCCTGTCCCTTCCAGGCACCCTTCACCCCTCCCACACCAGGAGTCGCTGAGCAGGTCCCAGAGCAGAGAGATGACAGCTTGAAGTGACTCATCCCATCCCATCCACATGCTGGCATTTTACTCTGGCCTCCAAAGGCACTGGAGGATGACCAGTGGTGGGAATGCAGGCCTTACATAATCACTCCAACCAAACCGTACTGCTCCTCCAGCGGTCCACCGTGAAAACCTCTGAAAACCAACTGATTTGCCAAATGACTCCCATGAGCCAACCTCTGCAAAATTTCAGAGTGTTGTGCAGCTGCCTCTCAGGACAAAACAACTTTTCAGCACTAACAGCAAATAGAATAGGGTCATGGTGGAGAGTGCACTGTCTTCACTGCCTGTCCAAAAATTTTAATCTAAGAGTTTTGGGTTTGAATTCAAGGAAAATAAAAACTTCTCAGAGGTGTCTGGGTGCAGTGGCTCATTCCTGTAATCCCAGCAGTTTGGGAGGTGGAGGCAGGCAGATCACCTGAGGTCTGGAGTTCAGGACCAGCTTGGCCAACATGGCATAACCCCTAAAAATCTCTACTAAAAATAAAAATAAAAATAAATGGCTGGAGTTAATCTCAGCTACTCAGGAGGCTGAGGCCTGGAGAATTGCTTGAACCTGGGAGGTGGAGGTTGCAGTGAACTGAGATCGCACCACTGCACTGCAGCCTGGGTGACAGAGTGAGACTCCACCTCAAAAAAAAAAATTCTCTAAGGGCCTGACATTCACCCAGGCATGGTGGCTCACACATGTAATCCCAACACTTTGGGAGGCCAAGGCAGGAGGTTCACTTGAGCTCAGGAGTTCAAACTGGGCAGCATAGTGAGACTCCATCTCTACAACAAATGTTATTAAAAAATTAGCCAGGTGTGTTGGTGCATGCCTGCAGTCCTGGTGAGTGGCTGAGTCAGGCGGATCGCCTGAGCCTCGGAGGTTGAGGCTACAGTGAGCTATGATCATACCCCTGCACTTCAGCCTGGGCAACAGAGTGAGATCTTGTCTCAAAAAGAAAAAGAGGCTGTGTGCGGTGGCTCTTCCCTGCAATTTTAGCTCTTTGGGAGGCCGAGGCGGGAGGATCACGAGGGCAGAAGTTCGAGACCAACCTGACCAACATGGTGAAACCCCGTCTCTACTAAAAATACAAACATTAGCTGGGTGTGGTGGTGCGCACCTGTAATCCCAGCTACTCAGGAGGCTGAGGCAGGAGAATCTCTTGAAGCAGGAAGGTGATGGTTACAGTGAGCTGAGATCACAACACTGCACTCCAGCCTGGGCGTCAGAGCAAGACTTTGTCTCAAAAAAGAAAAAAAGAAACAGGCTTGAAAGTCGTGTTAGACATGACGTAGTTTGAGGTATTTGCTATATGCAAAGGCATAAAAACGAACAGGGAGCTAGCGGGGTTGTTTATTGCTCGTCCAAACCAGCCACGTCACAGCTGGTCCTGGGAGTCGCAGGGTCTCAAGAGGGTAACTTACGGGGATTCTTAAAAGAAACTGACAACATGGAGAAGGAGTTTATTTTGTGTCGTGCATGGGCTCTGACTCTTCATTCAGTGTCATAGTGAGGGTCCAGGGTACGGGAAATAATAAATAATCCCAAGAGTTTCATAATCTTTGAGAATCTTAAAGCTCCCTCTAAGCTACGCTTTTGAATTAGGCAGAACCAGAGCGGATACAAGATGAATACAGTTCAAATGATTCTAAAACTGGAGATCAAATCCTGTGACTTTCCTGCTCAGCAGGAGGAGATGACAACGATTTCCAGGTTTCAGATGATGAATGGACATGGTTGGTTTTGCCCCATGCTCCCTGGGCTGATGAGAAGTAGCTTTAAGGTACATCCAGAGTTTGGCTGGGCATGAAGAATATTCCTTGTTGTCAGTGAATAAGTGTGATAGGTCATTAGAAAAGGATCTAGAGCACGTTGCTGGAAATTGTTTGAATTTGAAGCCAGAGAACTAAGCAAGTAGCCACTTCGTTCTCTCTTTGTTTACTGCATTCTGCATTGACTGTCTCCCAAAGCATCCCACTGAGCCTTAAGGAAGACTTCCCCTTAAAATAACAGAACTGAAGCACTCAGCTAGGGGCTCTTTGATTAGTCAGGAAGGCTTTGATTGGATGGACGTGTAATCCCAGCACTTCGGGAGGGCAAGATGGGAGGATTGTTTGAGCTCGGAAGTTCGAGACCAGCCTGGGCAACATGGCAAAAACTTGTCTCTACAGAAAGCACAAAAAAATTAGCTGAGCATGGTGGTGGGCGCTTGTAATCCCAGCTACTCGGGAGGCTGAGGCAGGAGAATTGCTTGAACTCAGGAGGCGGTGGTTGCAGTGAGCCGAAATCATGCCACTGCACTCCAGCCTGGGTGAGAGAGCAAGACCCCGTCTCAAATAACAAAGAAACAAACGAAAAACCAAAAATTAGCCAGGTGTGGTGGTGCGTGCCTGCAGTTCCAGCTACTCGGGAGGCTGAGGCGGGAGGATCACTTGAGCCCAGGAGGCGGAGGTTTCGGTGAGCCGTGACGGCACCACTGCACTCCAGCCTGGGTGAGAGTGAGACCCTGTCTCAGAAAAGAAAGAAAGCGTTGATTGATGATCCAGTCTAGTTCTTTTGTTGTTCTTTGCACACCCCCCCCTTTTTAATGATCACTTATCTTTTCCTTGAGGAAAACCTATATGTAAATAGAGAAAAATAGTTTTAATTTCCACTTTATAGACGAGAGAACTCGGTTCAGGTAACGATGCCACTCAGGTGTGACACTTCAGCGTCATTTTGTGTTTCTTCTCCACATCCCACGTTCCATCCATCCGCAAACTCTGTGGATTTTTTCCTTGTGATGTTACTGGCGTCTCTTTTTCTCACCACATCCACTGATACCAGCCGGGCCTTTCTGGACGATTATACCGGATCTTGCCGTTACCCTCAGTGCTGGTCTTGCCTCCTTGGCGCCTCCTGAGTGTCCTGGATCTTGGGAATGGGAATTCATGGCTGTTCCCACCGTTTGGAACCTCCGTGGGTTGTGGGCAGAGAGGTGGGGAGGCTCTGAGAGGCATGGGCCAGGAAAGGCTTTCTGGAGACTTCTAAGCATACTTTTGTCCCCTACACCTTATTCTAAGTCACACCAGCGCGCGGTGTTTGCTCTTGGGCTGTGACCTCTGTGAATGGTGGATCCTTTGTCTGAGTCAGGAGCCTTTCAGTGTTACACATCATTAGAGGTAAGGTCACAAACATCAGCTGATGCTGAAACTGAAATCGTTGTGTTGTGTTTTATGTTATTTTGTTTCGCAGAATGAGGACACATTGGTCTTCATTGTGCTCTGTGTTGGAGCCTCCTATTCCTGCTTCTGATTCTGTGTTCACGTTGCTTTCCAGATGTCACCACATCTTTCTAACATTTTAAAATCTGTCATAATGCGTTAAAATAGATCAGCTAGAATGATAATACCGCCTGGTTTCTTTTTTTTTTTTTTTTTTGAGACAGTGTCTCACTCTGTGAGGAGTGAGGTTGGAGCGCAATGGCGCCATCTCAGCTCACTGCAACCTCCACCTCCTGTGTTCAAGCGATCTTCCTGCCTCAGCCTCCCGAGTAGCTGGGATTACAGGTGGGTGCCACTGTGGCCGGCTAATTTTGTATTTTTAGTAGAGATGGGGTTTCTCCATGTTGGTCAGCCTGGTCTTGAACTCCCGACCTCAGGTGATCCACCCGCCTCACCTCCCAAAGTGCTGGGATTACAGGTGTGAGCCGCCGCCCGGCCCAGCCCCACCTGTATTTTTAACCACAATATCATGCTACTTCCAAATCAACGCTGTCAATAGAAAGACAGCTACCCAGCTCTGAAGAGTTCTTTGGTGCCTAGATCAAGGGGCAGAGAATCAGATGTCCAGAAAGACAGAGCCGGCCTCTTTGTCTTCCCGGCTGTCCCGTTCCTTCGCTGGTGAGAAGGCGATCAGAACTGATGTGTGAACTGCCCTGTGATTCCTGCCTGGCCGGCTTCCTTGAGAGGCGCCTGTCCATTAGCCTCAGCCTTCCTTTTGACAGGCTCTCTAAACACTTCAGTAACAGAGTCAATTAAGCCGTTCGCACGATTTTAGAAGATGAAGTGGAGCTCAGGAGGGCATCCTCCTGACAAGCTGTCTGTGCAGGCAGCGGATTCTATACTGTGGCTTTTGCTTCTCAAAGGCTTGGGTCTGGTCAGAGGTTACCAGGGCGCATTCAGTGTATTTACACCAATTCCTTTGTGAGCCTCTCGTTCACACCCTGTAAGGACATTCATCCTTCTCTGTCCTTGAGAGACGTAGGAAAATTACTTCCTGGAGAAGTCAGGTGCCTGTAAGAGCCAGCCTTTCAAAGAGGTATCTACCATCAAAGGAGCTAATCGTCCAAGTGACAGGCACACATGGCTGGCGTCCCTCTTTGCTCTGCCTTGATTGAGACAAGATGAGCGTGCTGCTGGCCTTAGCAATGGAGGATTCCGTTAGAACAATATATTCAGGGGGTTGTTTTTATCTGCTAAGTACGACACATGGGTCAAATGTGCACAAAGTCCAGATCTCACGACCTTGCTCCGCAAAGGCCGCAAGACCAGGGGCCTGTGCACCTGCTCCCGACAGACAGGCTGACTCTTACCATGTAGCCACAGGGATGGTTTGCCTCACACAGGACTTCTTTACCTGATGCTGCTGAGCCTGGAGTGTTGCATAGCACCCGTTCATGCCTGGTCGGGGCGGCAATCCCTTTTGGAGACAGAAGGAGGTAGATGTGCTTATGCGTTCCAGACACAGAGGACATTGAGGTTCTGGAGGATTCATCACTTAGCTCCCAACCTTTTTTTTTTTTTTTTTTAGAGACAGAGTTTTGCTCTTGTTGCCCAGGCTGGAGTGCAGGGGTGCGATCTTGGTTCACTGCAACCTCCGCCTCCCGAGTTCAAGCGATTCACCTGCTTCAGCCTCCCGAGTAGCTGAGATTACAGGCGCACACCACCATGCCCAGCTAATTTTTTGTATTAACTCTTACTGGGAACCAAAGTGCCACTGGATGAGGATGGCTGGTTCGGGGGTGTGGCCCAGGAAGAGATGGCAGGGCACACGTGTTTCCCAGACCGTTTTCAGCCGTGGTCTCCTGCCTGGCTACCGCCGTAGCCATCACTGACCCCACAGAGGGGCCTCCCAGTGAGCACTCAGTCATAATTCCTACTCGTTACAGTGGAACATTTTATGGTATGTGAATTTTATCTCAAAAAATTAAAAACAAAGTCTTAAAAGTGAAATCTTCAGTCACATCTCCTGGAAAGAATCATCCCAGTGATGCTCTTCCTTACCTTGCACAATAACCCCATTCTGATGCCCATGTTTATTTTACAGTGTATTACCTACACAGAGTGTATGTTCGTTTTTATTTAGCATGACCCTGTGAAATGCCTGTCTGACCAAAGGCAAATCAACTCATCAGGCCCTTTTGTGGCTTGGGCGTTATCTTTGTGGGGAAATGGCCAGGTGTCCTCTGTTGGCAAGGGCACCTGTCCCATACACAAGTGGAGAAACATGTCCTCACCTACGCCTGCCGCCTGCTCCGAATGCTGATTCTGCAGCATAAAACTCTTTATAAATACACATATCAATAAACTTCTTGACATTTTGCCCAGAACCTGGGGAAGAATAAAACCTTTCTCACCCAACTGAAACACACCACAGTAAGAAGCCCCAGAGAAATCCGGAGAACACAGGCCGGAAACAACGGGTCATGCTCTGCCATTGTCCCCAGGAGGACTACACGCAGGACTCCCAGAGGCAAAGTTTATCTAAATTAAAATACTGATTTTTCATGTGAAAGGCCCAAAGCTGACCGAGGTCACAATGCCTTTAAAATTAATGAGTGAAGATTAGTTTCCTCTGAGGTCGCTCCCTGTGGAGCATCTCGTTGCTTATTTTTGTGACTTATTTGAGGTCTCACTGACCCCTCCCGGTGCAGAGGTTTGCTCTTGCTCACTGGAAACTGGCCAAGGAAAAGAAAGAACAATTTCCACCCTAGCGTGTCCCCCCATGTCCCTGGATAGCCTTCTGAGAGCCCAGTGGATGCCCGGGCCTCAGAAATACGCAGCTCGGTACGTGCTGTTTTTCTGATCTGGTAAGCAGGGTGCCTCCTGAGTGGCTAACAGGCAGGAGAATCATTTGAAACCAGGAGGCAGAGGTTGCAGTGAGCTGAGATAGTCAAAAAAGAGAAAAGAAAACAGTCATCTCTTCATGGCTAGGTGCAGGTCAGATGATTCACTCACTGACCCGTTTTTGGATTTTCCTTTGACATTCCAACTCTTGGGTGTGTCAGGTTGCTAGAGTTGGTGACTGCACTAATTCTGGATTCTCCACCTTTCCCCTCGAGGAGCGGCTTGTCCAAATCACAGGGACTTAACCACATGGCTGAGAACTTTGGGGAAATGAAAATTTAAAATCCACAGTATTATTAGTGCTGTCGATATTATAATCTAATAAGTGTTTCTGGGAGGAAAGCAGATCTTGATGGTGGCTACCTTTTCTATCAATTCTGTGTGCGTGTGACATTCTTCACGAATGACTTGTTGCATTATGAAAATGAGATAATTGTCAGTGGAGTTTGTGGCCTGAACACTCTCATTTCCCTCTTCCCCCTCCCGGCATTTATTTAAGCCATTTCCTGATGCTTCCTGGGGTGTTTCCCGCTGGCATCTAAGCCAGAGATCACACCTTTCCCCCACCACGCACGCACCTCCGTCCTGCAGACGTTTCCAGAGTCCTGGTGCCTCACCAGCCTCTAAGTGTCGGGCGCTTCAGACCCTGACCTCTGAAAAGTACAGCTGGTTCTCTGTGCCCCATTTTCTCCCAATCTGAAAATGCTGAGAATGAAATATAAAAATGAAACCCCAGAGGACGAAAGCACCAGGCATCACTCATAAGGCCACGCCGATATTTCTAAATCACGTAGCTCTGTCTTCAAGGTAGACTCAGGAGGTACCGGGACGCAGCTTTCCCATGCCACTGGGCAGCCATCTGCGTGTGAAGTGTCACTGTGGCTGCTTTGGGAGTTTCATTTTTCCCTTTCATAACACTTCTCCTGCTGTTTGCTCAGCTGCCCCAGAGCTCCCTGTAATTATATTTGCCATCAGTTGTGTTCATGGGATGCTGAGGCTGGTGGATCACCTGAGGTCAGGAGTTCAAGACCAGCCTGGCTAACCTGGTGAAAACCCATCTTGATTAAAAATACAAAAAATTAGCCAGGCATGGCAGTGCACATCTGTAGTCTTGTAGGGAAGAATGCCAATGCTGAGGCCCTCCAAGACCTTGATGTCAGCCTCTGTCAGTGGGACAGCCCAGGAGGAGAGGGGCCCCAAGCTCACAGCAGGAGATGGTGGTCACGTGTCCTGGCGGAAGCGCCTGCTCGCCAGCTCTGAACCTGCACCCCCCATGCCTGGCCAGTAGGCAGCTTCCTCCGGTGTTCCCTGGGCCCTTTCTGCCTCGTGGCGCGCACTACATAGCCAGCATTTCACTTCAGTGCGGCTTGGGTAGGGGGTTCTTTATTGCAGTTCCTCTGAAAACCCATTTCCACACGAATCACTTCAGGCCTTTTTCTGTCTGGCACGTGGTTTAGACAAGACGAGTTTGCCTCCCCTCTGGCCAGACTTTCCTAAGTGGAAGCCTGGGATTTGGAAACTGGGATTTTTTTTCCTTCTCTCTGAATGAATGCCTTGTTGATAACATGCCATTTCTCACATCTTTATAGCTTAAGGGACTACCTTAGCCGTGAGGCCACATTCCCTTACTATCGATATGAGCTACTGGAATGCCACTTACATACTTTGTGGGATTCATTTTTGCTTCTCGGCGTCATTCGTGTCATGATTCATATTGAAATTTAATGCAAAAGTATATGCTATCCCCGTCGACTTTTCAAAGTTTGTCTTTGAAATTGATTTTTTTAAATTATCTAATCCAAACCTCTCAGTTTACAGGTGAGAAAACAAATCTAGAGCAGAGTTTTCCAACAGGGACATGAGCGAGGTCGAAGTGGTGGATGATTGTGTGTGTGTGGGGGGGGATGTCTGGGGCACTGCAGGGCGAGGTCGTGGACAGGATGGTTGTGTGTGTGGGTGACGCCTGGGGCACTGCTAGGTGTTTCCTGGCATTTCAACTTCTAGCCTCTGGATGCCAGTAGCACCCTCTAAGTTGTGACCAACAAGAATGTCTCCTGGTGAAGAACTACTGGCTTCAAGCTAAAGATCACACATCTAAGTCACAACAGAGTCAGGCGTGGTGCCCTGGTGTCCCAACTCCCGGATCTGCCCTTTCCAGGTGGGGCAACAGCATGAAGCTCTCAACCCTCACAGAGCTCAGTGAATTCATCAAGAGCACTTCCACCAATCTTGAGGGAGGGAAGAGAGTTTAAGAGGCAAAGGAGCCAATGGCCCGGAAGAGATCTGTGGCGCTCCGGGCAATGCATCGCTCTGCCCAGCCTCCCTGTTTATGAACAGAGCCTGGCCCAGCGAGTCACTGAGTCAGCTTCTGTGGTGATCTGCTACTAGATGACATGGTTTAGAAATTCGTGAGATGTGTGTCAGGAGCCGACAGGTTTAGGGGAGAGCACAGAAGAGGCGGAGGAATGTCTCCCCAGGAATGCTGACCCTCCACAGACCCAGAACCTGGGACGAGCGATCGTTTCAGCCAGGTAGACATCAGCCTGGGTCCGAGCTCCATGCTTGTGTGCAAGTCCCGATTTCCAGGGTGTCTTTGGCACTTGCGTGTAAGCTGTAACGACAGCCGATCTGCACAGGGCTCCCTGCTGTCCTTTCCTTTAAGTCTGCTCACATTTCTCTCCCGGTCACAGCTGTGGAGGACACGCACAGCATGCCGTGTGAGGAGTGTGGCAGGTAATGAGTGCCCCGGGGTATTGCCACTTTCTGACAGATGAGGACAAACGTAATTTCCAGGGATTTCATAGCTGAGAGATTAGAAGTTTTCCTGCTGGGCCTAATTCCGGAGCCAGGTATGAACCTGCGTCTCCCTTGTGTAAAGGGAAGCGAATTCTGTTTACTGGGGCTGTGGATGGAGCCGATTTTAACATTCGTGTTTTGAGCCCTGTCGGTAGCTTGTAGGGTCCGCCAGGCGGGTCCAAGGCACCTTTCCTCTAGACACGGGATTTCATTTCGTGGCTGTGCCCACATGCAAAGCAGCAACTTGATTCAACCCTCCGAGTCTTTGTCTCAGTGGGGCCAGAAATAGCAAAATAGAAACTGAACTATGACGTGAAATGACTTTTGGGTAGGAAAAACAGGCTCCTCGAACAGAGTTAATGAACTGAGAGAAAATAGTTCTTGGTTAGGCTACTAGAAACTGTGGTTTTTATCCTCATAAATCATTGCTTTAGGGGGAAAAAGGGCCTTTATAAACTTCCTGTCCCATTTCCTTTTTCTTTTTTGAATGAATGAACAGGAGGGCCTGTCTTTCTGAGTTATTTTCTTCCTGGCAACCCGGTCATAATCCAGAGGGAAAAGCAAATGAGGTGGACTCTGTGAGCTGTATTTCATCGCCACTGCTGTGTGGAGCACAGGGCTCTAATCTCCACCAGATACAGGAAGAACATTCTGGAAACTTTGCACAAAGAAAAATTAGTGTTTATCCCTACAGTTGAAATTTTCTAGGAAACAAATAGCAACAAATTAGGTTTTGAAAAAGGAGAGGCAGGCGCAGTAGGGTGCTGCTGTAGCCCTAACTACTCAGGAGGCTGAGGCGGGAGGACACTGGAGCCCAGGAGGTCAAGGCTGCCATGAGCTCTGATCGCACCACTGCACTCCAGCCTGAGCACCAGCGCCAGACTCTGTCTCTAAAAAAGGAAATGTTAAAAGGAGCGTTGATTTTCATGAACACCAGTCTGTATTTCTGAAGGTTTCCCCTTGGGGGAAGCGTGGCAGTGGGCTGGCTCTCTCGGGGAAGGGGATGCGGGTGTCCCGGGGGACAGGGGTTTCCTCCAGGGCCTGCCCCGAGGTACCCGAGGTTTGGACACCTCCACCCACTCCCCTGGGCCGCGTCTCTCCAGCTGTGCAGTGGCAGTAATCACGGTGTCAGCTGTCATTACCGCAGCGCTCTGAGCACAACTGTTGTAACAGCTGGGAAAGAACTCTGCCTTTGCAAAACAATGCCGAGTCGTAACAGGCTAAAACCCCAACGTGCCCCCCCAATATTTCCTAATCATTCGCCTCTTCTGTGCTCCGCCACGCGCGTTCTTCCCTTCGCCAATGCGACGTCAGAATGAGCCTCTCCTCTCTCCTCCCTCTCTGCCCACAGGAGCAGCCCTTGCCTGCAAATGCAAACAGAGATAAGATACTACCTGAGAGAGCAGGTGTTCCCGTCAGACCCTGACGGGAGAAACGCCGGGTTTCTGGAAGAGTCTCATAAAGGGACGATTTACAAAAGTGTGAATGGCCGTAAAAAATGAAAAGGGCGAATCAGGTAGCCCAGGGTGGTCACAGCAGCGCGCCAGGATGCTCAAGGTCCGCAGGGTCGAAAGGAGGGAGCAGTGTTGGGGGCAGAGGACAGGAAGGCGTGGCGGAGGCCCCGGACTTGTCTCCTCCCCCCAGAGTGCGAGGGGGTTCGGCCGAAGTGGACAGCAGGAAACGGGGGAGGCTGAGGCTGGAGGGCGGAGGAAAGCGGTCTCAGCACGGCTCAGGGCTTTCCCTCCTGGCTCCCCGGGACCAAAGCCCTCCTTACCGACCTTCCTCTCCCGCCACCCGTCTTGGTCCTCAGTTGGATACGGCGTGTTCCTCCCGCCTGTCCCCGACCCTGTGACTTCTCCTCCTGTTTGCTGCCCTCATTCCTGGTTCTGCCCATGCTGGCATAGCGGATGGAGCAGCTAAAGCCATTTCCAGTCACCTCTCGCTGCTGACAGTGGGAAGCTTGTTCTGCTGTTAGAGCGGCCCGGACCCGAGACGGCGGTTCTGTCCCGAGTTCACTCCATCCGTTCCCTCAGCACAGAGCCCCCTCCTCTGCAGCTCCTGCACCAGCACGTTCTGGCTGGGTGGGACGCCACGGCGCAGGAACACCTGCGGCCACTCCTCAGCCAGGTGACAAAATGCAGTTTCCACACATAAGGAGAGATCAGATGCTCACCCTTTGGACGGCCATCCTTTTGGTCCTTTGATGACATCTAAACAATTGTTTCTTCAGATAAATGGCCCGTTCTCAAAAGACCTGCAGGAGCCGGCACCCCCTGGACGAATGTCCACCAGGCTGTCTATCCCCAGCTTTCCCCCAAGCTCCAGCCGAGAATGATTGAGGCTCTGCCCTGGATCCGAATAGCAAATATATTTTCATTTCGTGGCTGTGCCCACATGCAAAGCAGCCACTTCATTCAACCCTCTGAGTCTTTGTCTCAGTGGTGCCAGAAATAACAAAATAGAAACTGAACTATGACACGAAATGACGTTTGGGTAGGAAAAACAGGCTCTAAGGTTTTGTTGCAAATATATTCTTCAGCATTATAATGAGGAAGATGGAAAGATTGATTGATTGACTGATTGATTGAAAAGTAGAAGATAGGTAGATAGAGAAAGAAGGTTGTGTGTGTTTGTTTCCAAGAATGGGTTGGTTTTCTTACAGCCTATTCTCTTGCCTGGAGCTGTGTTCCGTGAGTGGCTCTGTTTGTAAGATGGGAAACTGGAGGATGGGTCTTACGGGTCTTCCGTTCCCATGAGCGTGCGCAGCGCCAGCCCCAGGAACACCCTGCTCTCTGGTGAAAAGACATTAAATGGGGAGGGAGAGGGTGTGGATGCTACATTAGCTCCACCACGTCTAATTATTGAACTTTGTGTGTTACGTTACCTTTCTGGGTCTCAGGGACCTTATCTGGGAACACAACAAGGCGGGGGGTTGGGGGCTGGTAGCTCACCCCTGTCATCCAGCATGTTGGGAGGCTGAGGTGGGAGGAGGGCTCGAGCCCAGAAGGTTGAGGCTGCAGTGAGCTGAGATTGGGTCACTGCACTCCAGCCTCTGCAACACAGAGTGACTCTGTCTCAAGAAAAAAAGACAGGAAGGAAGGAGGGCAGGCAGGCATGAGCACAATAAGCATGAAGTGGCAGTCATTCTCCAAGTGAGCAGTGTGGAGTGGCTGCCATCTGACTAGTACTCAAGTCCTTGGTGTAACTGCTACATCCAGGCCACTGCTGAGACTAGAGCAAGGACCCTTACAGCCTTTGGAAGTCCGACCCGTCAGACTCACAAGGGTGCGTGATTCGAAACTTCACGTGTGTGTGTCTGCTGAATGATGAGCGGGTCCTCCAGCCAGAGCTGTGCGAGCTGTGAATCTACCTTGCGCCCATCAAGGGGGTCCCTGTGTTCCTCAGCCTGTCAGTAAGCCACACGGTAAAGGTTTGAATAACAGGAGCAGAACAGTTTCAAAGGACTTGTTACCGTGTATCAAGTCAATAACTTGTCATTTTAGAAATTCCCTGAGTACAAATTTGCACAATTTTGAGTTGTTTTACAACTTACCAGTCCATTAATCTAGTTTCAAAAGTCTCTTAATATACTTAATCAGAGCCGGTGCCTCCTTTTTTAAATATAAAAGTGCTGGAATATGTTTCAGCATCCTAAACTGCATCGGAGCAAGGAAAACAGAAGACTTTAGAGAGTCCCGTGAAGCCTGCGAAGCAACCGGAAACACACTCAGTGTGCGGTCTGCCGTGTGCCATTCACATGCCAGGGGCGGGCTTGGTGGAGAGGATTCGTGTCTGTCTGCTTGCCCTGTCTGCCCCGTAGGCACCTGCGGCACAAAGGAACGGGCACAGGACCTAGCGCCAGGGCTGGCTTCAGTCCCGTTTCTGCCACCTGCTTTTTATGGGACCCTAGGGAGGCCTTTTGCTCCCTCATACCTGTCTCCTACGTAACACTTATGTGCCTACCTTAGAGGGCAGCTGTCAGGATTGCCACAGAGCCAGGCGGAGGTGAGCCAGCAGCAGCCGCGTGCCGGCTGTAAAGCGCACGCGTGAGTGACAGGAGCCTGAGAGCAGCCAGCAGCCCTCCTCCCCGCCTGCATCCCGCAACGGAACGCCACCCGCCACGTGCTCTCAGAGGCAGCAGCAGTTGTAATTCCAACATGCTCGGCCCAGCCAGTACAACCACCCCCTCTGCACCCCCAGAAAATGGAAGGAGAAAGGATTTAGGATCTGGGCTTTGAAAACGTTTCCAACCTTCTAGCTAATGTGTCGTTATTATTTACAGAGCATTCTTTCTCTCCCTGCGCATGTTCTCTCATTTCCAGAGCATTCCCAGGGGAGAGGCGGCTTCTGAACACTCCTGTCCCCACTTTCCTGACGCCTAACTTAAACACCTCCCGGCCCTGCCGAGCCGAGCGCCAGCTGTGTGGAAGGCACTATGAGCGAGACTGGGTTGTAAAGATGAGTCACACACAGGCTTGCCAAGGCACTCAGGGTCTTACAAATTTGGAAATGAGTTTTGGCCCGGAGGCTAAACTTCCAGATTTGAATACTATCCCCAGGGCCAAGCCTGGCTGAGACTCTCTCTGTTTCCGCTTGAGCTGCCTGCCACCGTCAGGTCCCCACCCAGATAACTCCCTTTTTGCTCCTGGAAACCTAGGGCTACCAAGCACGGTTGTGCAGGTTGTGGACTGCACAAAGGTGTCACATCTAAGGGTGCATCATTCACATCAGAAACATCATAGGCTTTGGGATTTATTGTAACCTTTTCAATCAGCCTGACGTTGACTTGCTGGAGGAAACTCATGATCGTCTCATTCACTCCATTTTTACAGATGAACGTTTCTTAGCATGAATGAGAGTTTATTCGGTTTGTTCTGGGTGGAGTTCACTAGAGCCATCTCCACCGCTGCCTGAGGACCCGTTGCCATCTGGACTGTGTTACAGGTGAATGGTATCATCGTAAGCTCCGTGGTGCCTGAACCTGAATGGGCTTCAGGAGAGGCTGGGTTACATCACCACCTGACTTTCAGTGTGTCAGAACTAGAAAACCAGCCGAGAGGCTGCCAGTGCTCACCCACCTGAGAAAGCATGATTTAGCATCTCCTCTCCCCTGCCCAGTGAGTGCCCCCTGGTTTGAATGACTGGCATATTCTGGAATGCTTCCGCCAAATCCAAACATCATTCTGGATGAACGGAAGCAGGCTGCAGGTCACAGTTCACAAGAGGCTCCTCTGTAGGAGCAGAGGCTCTTTCCCTGGGGAAATCACTTTCCTAAGTTTTCTGATTTTAATAACTGATAGAGTTCAAGTATTTGTCCCTACCCAAAGCTCATGTTCACTATTAATCCCCAGTGCTGGAGGGGGGCCTGGTGGGAGGGGACCGGATTGTGGGAGTGGATCCCTCGTGACTTGTGCTGTCCTCATGATGGTGAGTTCTCCCAAGATCCGGTCATTTAAAAGTGTGTGTTTCCTGCCCGTCCCCTGCTCCCTTTCCCGCCATGTGATATGCCTGCCGTACTTCACCTTCCGATTTGAGTCAAAGCTCCCTGAGGCTGCCCCAGAAGCTGAGCTGATGCCAGTGTACAGCGTGCAGAACCGTGAGCCACGTAAACCTCTTTTCTTTGTAAATTACTCAGTCTCGGGTATTTCTTTATAGCAGTGCAGGAACGGCCCAATACAATAACTACTTTCCATGTGAAATAAACACTGACCATCTCATCCAGCTATCCATGCTTCTCGATTCTAGAAATTGTTGAATGAAAGAGCTAAAGAGTATCCTGAGAAACACTCATGCACACACACACACACACACACACACACACCCCTATGCATACTGATGCACACACAGTTTCAGTCCAGGACGGTTTCTCTGGGAGGAAGGATGGTCTCAGAAATTATTGGTTGCCTTTCATTTTGACTTCCTAATGAATGTAATTTTGGTAAGATTCCGAAGACTTGCTTACTTGAGGAAAGGCAAAAAGAACCCAGAGGAAGAGTTGGTTTGGATTCTGTTGTGGGCAGTTTGTGTTTCTATGATAGTAATAAAAGCAATGGGAGAAAAAGCCACAGAACCAAAGAAATAGAGATCCGGGACTTGTGCAACTTGTAAAAGAAAAATTATTTAGCCTATTGATTCTTCCTAAGGTAAACATTTATTTATTTTACTTTAGAACTCAGGAATTTTTTTCAAGTACGATTGTGGAAGAGTCAGAAGCCACTTCCATTTTCATGGCACGGAAACATTCTTTCCTTAGCAACCAGTTTCTTTAAAATGGATAAGATTGGGCCGGGCACGTGGCTCATGCCTGTAATCCCGGCACTTTGGGAGGCCGAGGCGGGTGGATCATGAGGTCAGGAGTTTGAGACCCACCTGGCCAGGATGGTGAAACCCTGTCTCTACTAAAAATACAAAAATTAGCTGGGCATGGTGGTGGGCGCCTGTAATCTCAGCTACTCAGGATGCATAGGCAGGAGAATCGCTTGAACCCGGGGAGACAGAGGTTGCGGTGAGCCAAGATCATACCACTGCACTCCAGCCTGGGCGACAGAGCGAAACTCCGGCTCAAAAAAAAAAAAAAAAAAAGGATAAGATTGACATTTTCCCAGGATATAACATTCACCTCCATTGTGTTTTTGATGGAATAGCTTTTTCGAGGGAAAGATTCCACAAGGATTCAGCCAGCATGCCTCGTGAGTAGTGGGTCTCCAAGTGTGGTTCCCCAGACCAGCATGATCCCCATCAGCGGGAAACCGTTAGAAATGCACACTGTCAGGCCCTACCTGACCCACCAAATCAGAAACTCAGGGAGGGGGCCCCACTGGGAGCTGTTACTCGAGTCGGAGGGTGATGTGGCGCTGTGTTTTAACGCGCAGTTTAAGTATGAGAACTTAAAACTGTGCACTGTTCTTGGTAAGAAAGTAAGAGTTTTCCTTCGTGTGCGTATGTGATACAATTCCCTGCACCCCACAGTTATTTAAACAAAAATGCGTCTAGGGAGTTCAAACGAGCTGGCCAATTGCCTTATAAAATTTTACAAAGTAAGTCTGTGCTGTTTCCCTTATGAGACAGAAACCCAATCACTTACTTGGAGTAAGAGTCCGAGGCAGGACAGAGAAGTGTCTGTCTAGTCCCTGAGCTCATTCATACGTGATCCTGAGGACGGAGGAGCCGGGGTTGTCATTCCTGCCTGGCTAGGGGAAAAGAAAAGACGCTGCTCTGTCAGGCAGCTCCTGGCCACCTCCTGTATATCCTGTTCCATCGCTGGAAGAGTGCAGTCTACATCCCGTGGACTTACGTATACTACTGTAAAACATGCTTTCTCATCTGGAGAGTTCTGAAGCAGATCTTTCTGAGTCTTTCCATGAATTCACATGCATCGTCGTCCTTAGGTTTCCTAGGTAGAGGAGAGTGCATTGCTTCTCCGCGTTTACTAAGTGTTGTCTTGTTGGCTGATTACCCTGCATGGCAGTCGCACAGCTGCTCGCCCGCATACAGCCGACTCCCAGCCACACAGTCATGACGTGTACACAACCTCTGAAGAACACTCGCTGATCATGTAGTCCACACATTTAAAAAACGCTGTGCTCTGAAAGTGTACGTTGCACAAACATTTTCAAGTTCATTTAACATAAATTTTTTAAATGTTTTACTGTTTTGGAGACAGCGTCTGGCTCTTGGAGACAGCTCCAGGCTGGAGTGCAGTGGTGTGATCATAGCTCACTATAACCTCAGACTCCCAGGTTCAAGGGCTCCTCCTGCCTCAGCCTCCCAAGCAGCTGGGGCTGCAGGCACACACCACCATAACCAGCTAGTGTGTGTGTGTGTGTGTGTGTGTGTGTGTGTGTGTGTGTGTTTTAATAGCGATGGGGTCTTGCTGTGTTGCTGATTTCAAACTCCTGGCCTAAAGCCATTGTCCTTCCTTGGCCTCCCAAAGTGCTGGGATTACGGGCATGAGCCGCCTGCTCCATCTTTAACTTCGTAACACTCCCAACTGGAAGAAAGTTGGTGGTGGTGTTAGCATGATTGTACACAGGGAGAAATGAACACCTGGAGCTGCGTTCTTACAGAGCAGCGGTGGTCACCCGGTCATTTTCCTTCTCTGTCTCTCCAGCGGCCCTCTGTTGTCGGGGTTAAGTCGAGACTTTTTAGTTTGGAAAAGGAGTCCCTTTCCAAATAGGTGAATGAATTTGTCATTCACCTATTCTTCCAGCCACATTTCTTACCTCTCCTCCACCCTGCCCACCCCAAACTACAGTCAGAGTAAAACATAAACCGACACTCACTAAGCCCTTCCCATGTGCCGCGTTCTTTGTCAAGAACTTCCCATGCAGTATGTCATTTAATCCTCATAACAACTTTTCTCAGGTGGAGCCATTATTGCCATCTCCACCATACTGATGAGGAAACTGAGGCTCATAGAAGTACCTTGCTCCAAAACCCCACGGCTACTCGCAGCCTCCAACACACCAGTCAGCCCCGTCAGCCCACCCCTCTGCACCGTGGCCAGGCTGCTCACTCACCTGGAGTCCCCAGCCGACATTGAGTCCTCTTCTGAATCTCATTCGTCAACATATTCATGAAAACTTTCCTGGCCCCAGGTGGAAATGCCCCCTCATTTGGGTCCTCACTGAACCCCAGTACACAACTCTTTTGTACCGCTCTGTTTTACTGGGGTGTTTTATTATTGTCTCACCCGATAAGCCTCTTGAAGAGAGCAACTCGTTTGTAAGCTGTTTATAACCCCAGAGCCTTGCGTGGTACCTGGCCATGCACCGTACCGCTAAGGGTACTTAACAGATGCTTAATGAAGGAAGGAATGATTTCTGACCCAGCTGCTTATCTTCTAGACGGATTTGGGGGTGGCAGGGGTGCAGGATTGCTGCTGGCCATTGCTCTGTCCCGTCTGTCCCTTGGGCTAGTTCCTTCTAGATTGAGGTTTTTAAGTCCAAACAAGAAAGCCCTGAACTAAGTACAGCACCTCAATCAGGAAAAGGCAGCTCGAGTTCTTTGGAAATACAAAAGGGTAGTTTGTGTGTTCCCCTTGAAGGCAAGCTCAGCCAGCCCTGTGTAAGCCGGAGCCCCAAACAAAGCTTCCGGCTGGGGCCATCTTGGGGTATCAGTGCCTGGTGGCGGGGACTGTTCTACAAAGCTGTGCTCAAACCTCCATGAGCAAACCTCCAGCTGCCTTCTGTTCTTGGAGGAAAGCTGATTCCGTGGGAAGCGGAAGGGCCTGGCGAGGGTATTTGCAGGGCTGAGCGAAGTCTGCGTCTACAGTTCGGCAAGCAGAGGCTGCAGAGCCCCCACCCAGCACGTGATAAATGCTTCTGACATTTCCTTCAGACACAGCAAGCTAGGAAGCCTTTTAGATTCTCAAATGCAGAAGTCGGCCTTATTGATCAGGTGCCTTTCATTAAAGTTTCCAAGCCCCTCAGCCACAGAGGCAGGCTCCCCTCAGCCCCCTCCACAGCCCCAGCCTTTCCAGTCGAGGGGATCATCATTGTTGGAAGATGGCATGCACTTTAATTTGGTGAGGATTCTTTTTTTAATGCTTATGAAATGCACACTGGAACAGACTGGGATTAGGTAATTTTCACATTTACTTGGGACTTCCCTAGCTAACCCCCATCTGATCTTCACATACACATTTTAAGAAGAAAATAAAGAGAAAACACGTCCTCCTAATGACCCTCTGTATTCAACTCCCCATGCTGCTTCGAGTCTCCCACTGCCAGCAAGCGCTTCTCTGCCAAGGCGGGGGCACGGTGACGGGAATTAAAGGGGCAGTCGGTGGCTTGCCTCTGGCTGGAGGTGGCGGGGCGTCTCATTAGCGTTTGCCCCTCTCCTCCAGCTGGGCTTCACCGGGCCCCTCTTCTTATCAAGCTGTCCTTCACTTCTCCCAGGCTGCCCCTGCATTCAGACCCCCTCCGATCCTCCCAGCAAGAAGGCAGCAGTACGACTAGGACTCATTGGAGCTAATCAGAGAATTCAAGGTGCTTTTGTTACAAGCCTAAAACTTGAACATGAAGGAACTCTTAGATGGAAGTGCCACCATTCCCTTTTGTTGTATGCATGAACCCAACTGTTTCTGCATCCTCGGGGCCTCCTTCCGGCTCCTCGTTGGCATAGGGCATTGTCCATAGTGTGTGTCTGACACGTGCTTAGTGCAATTGAACAGATGCGGTCCTGGGAAATAGGGGCCTCTTGGAGGAACTGATGGGGAAAGAATCGGGGTACTTTTGGCCCATCGTTGCACATTCTTGCTCTTATTTATTGGTTGAATGAGAATGAAAACGCCTAAGATGTACCAGAGGTCCAGGGACTTGAGCCTGAGACAGTGGCACGATTTCTCTGTGCCTTCTCCTTGAGCTCTCATCTCCTCTCTTTCAGTGTGGGGAAGTTTGGAGAACGCAGAGTTTGGTGTGATCCATGGAGTATCTGTCGGGCTCTTACAAAGTTACATTTACCTAATATCCTGCATTTTAGACAAGGCTTCCGGATTTCCACCTCCTGACCTGAAAGATCCTTACGAGGGCGATTCCCTTCCTTTCTTATTTCCTTCCTTCCTCTCCTTCCTGGAACCGAGGCTGAGGAGTCCCGGGCTGGAGAAACAGCCCACTGTTGAAGGGGGTGTGCCCCTGGGTTTGTTAAGAAAGGGACTCCCAACCTCCCCAGGGGGCCTGGACAAGGACGCCTTCTTTCTCAGCACACGGCTGTGATCTTAACGATGAACGGTCTGTACTCGCTGGCCTGCCATCTGTCCCCAGGAGGCACTGAGAATGGGGCTGACGCCATCACCCCTGGCGCCTTCTGCAGGGCTCCTCTGCACGTGCCACCGCTGGGAACAAAATTGTCATCGCGTGGGGGCTGCACACATTTAATGGAAATGTGGGAGCCAGCACAGACCGTTTTCCTCAGAGACCGTTTTATAAAGAAAATGGGCTTTGGGGAGCAATGCCAGAAAGGTGTCCGGTATTCCTCTCTATTAGGCGAGTGTGGCCGTGGCCTCTTTCAGGTCGCCAGGTTATTGGTTATGGTGCTTTGCCAAATCCACAGTGGATCCGGTAGCTAGTATTTTGGGGTGGACACCAGACTGAGTTACTTGTTTTCAGAGTCCTGGACGTTACTTACCCAAGTGAAAGGCCAGAGCAGCGGGATATTGAAAGTCCCAGGAGTGGAGGGATGGTGGCAAGGGTCCTGACGTCACTAAGTCGGTGCCACGTTAGCACGCTGACGTTTTTATATTCATCATGAAGCAATGCGGAGAAGAACAGCAACTTGCTCTGCATCCCATTGCTTTCCAAGCCAGCGGGCGTCTCCATGGGGACGGACGAGTGTGCGTCAGCCTTGACTGTTCGCTGTTTCACGACAGATCTATTCTTCAGCTCTTCACTGGTAACACATGAGTGAGCGTTAGTGGGAAACTGGCCTGTTATTAACAACAGTGCCAAAATCCAAACTGAACACATCGGAAAGAATTCTAGTTGAGGAGTGTCCACGGCGGCTTCCTCAGGCACTCCTTCCACGCTAGTAAATACTTTATCTTTCAGATGGACACTTTCCGATTCTGCCCACCATGGTTTTCCTATCAAGCATTCAGAGACATCTCCAGCTGTGACTCACCCAGTGCTTACCAAAAATCAGGCAAGAGAGAGTGGGTGGAAGTTGAAAGACCTAAGTGTAACCTGCATCTATAAAAATTGGGTGTCCAGGCCGGGCACAGTGGCTCACACCTGAATTCCCCGCACTTTGGGAGGCCAAGGCAGGAGGATCACTTGAGTCCAGGAGTTCAAGACCAGCCTGGACAACATGGAGAAACCCTGTCTGTATGAGGAATAAGAAAATTAGCTGGGTGTGGTTGTATACGCATGTCATCCCAGCTCCTTGGGAGGCTGACGCAGGAGGGTTGCTTGAGAGTGGGAGGCAGAGGTTGCAGTGAGCAGAGATCACACCAGTGCACTCCAGCAAGAGCTGGAGTGACAGCAAGACCTTTTTTTGAGACAGCAAGACCCTATCTCAAAAAAAGAAAGAAAGAAAGAAATTGGATGCCCCTCAGCAAGTATGGTGTCTGTCTCAGCCCTGTGGGTGTATGATGATTCAGAATGTAGTGATTAGGTCTCCTGAATTCCTAAGTCAAAGGTGGATAAAGGAAGACCCGGGAAGCAGTGAGGAATGGGCTTTCATGGCACTGTCATGGACGCAGGTTCAATGTCATGGACGCAGGTTCAATGTCATGGACGCAGGTTCAATGTCATGGATGCAAGTTCAACGTCATGGACACAGGTTCTATGTCATGGCAGTTATTATTTAGAGAGAACATACTTTGTGCCAAGTGCTTAGGATAATTATTTGCTTAATAGTCATGTAAGTCCTTCAAGATAGGGGTTCTGATCGCCGTTTTACTAATGAGAAAACTATGTTAAAATAATATATTCATAGTCACACAGCAACCAAGGGCCAGGATCTGTCTGACTTCAAAGTTCGTGGTCTTTCCAGTGGCCTCAGTGATAGTAGTAAAGTAATAATTGCTAATATTTATTGAGCACTCTCGATGTCACTGGCTTTGCTGAAGGGATGTTAGGGGCATTTGCTCTTTGAATGATCACAGTAACCCTGCTAGGAGAGTTACTGTTATTACGGCCGATTCATAGATGTGGACATCGGAGGTGAAACCCTCGTATGTGGACACACAACGATGAACCTACAGCCAGCACGCAAACCAGGCAGCCGCCTCCTATGCCCCCAAGCTCCAGGCCATGTGCCCTGTGAGCCATAGAGGGGATGCTGTGACAGTGTGTGTCACTGAGATCGGAGCGGGTCATCAGGCATGCCTCAGGATCCCACACCCTGCGTCATTCACACCTGAGCACGCCTGCCTCTGGATGCGTCTTTCCACCAGCTTATCCATTTAAGAGACTCCCTGATACAACAGGCTGACGATGGGGCCTCTTCTAGCTAGGCGGCTGTCAGAGCCCCAGGCCCTTCCGACAGACCAGCCCCCGCTATGTGTCTGTCTCCATCCTTGAAGCCTGGCCAGCTCTGTCCCACTCCTGCTAATTGGTGCGGGGGTTCTGGCCCCTCAGGGCTGCCCAGCCATTAGCAGCACCCCACGGGGAAGGGCTTTCTTCCTTGGTTTCAGCTCCCTCCCTCCAGCGGGCAGCCCCTTGCTGGGCTTGCCTGGTGACAGACGGGTGTTGATGAAGAGCTTCAGGGAATCTGCTTCCCCCCTGCTCCCCGGAGCACTTCTGTATCGAGTGCATGTCATCATCGGCTCCGCTCTCCGCCCTGCACATGCTCCCCCGCACTTAGCTTTACTGTGCCACCCCTTGTCACCTTTTCCAGCCTGGTTGTTAATAATGTAAATCTTCCCTGTCTGATGGCATCGCTGCTCATTATTTGCTGTCTGGCACCACGGGAGCTCACCCACTGGCACCTCTGAGGAGCCAGCCGCCCAGGGTGCAGGTGCAGGCCCCGGTGCCCGCCCCAGTCTCCTGAGGGGTGGCTCTACTCTGGCTGTGACCCAAGATGCTCATGGAGAAAGGAGCGGTCCGGGGCCAGGGCCCTTCCGCCTTTGCCAGCCACTCGGCTTAGAGCAAGCCAATCTCTATGGCCTCGAAATAGGAAAGATGATAATAATCATTACACTAATATTTCCTTAACGAAGCCGTTATGATGGAACCAAATGGAAGTGAGATATGAGAAAGGTCTTTATAAACGGTAAGATTTGTAAAACTTGTAAGGAAGTTGCGGCGGTGTTGCTGATGGATGATCGATTGGTCAGCACGGAGCAGCTGCTGCCCCAAAGGAGGCCTGGAGTGCACCCCAGCCTTCATCTGCCCTCCCCCCACAAACTCAGCATGGAATCATATGGCTCTGGACTTCCTCCCGGTGAATATAACCCCCCCCATCTTTGAATATGTCGTGCAGGATTATTTTTATGTTTTGTTTTGGCAAATTTACCTTTGTTCTGTAACTCACAACTGACTGCGCTCAGAATCTCTGGGGTCCGTTCAGGTGTGGGTCTGTGGTTCTGTCGTGGAAACTGTGGGCCGGTGGAGCAATGGCTTTCTAAAATATATTTGAATCTCCCCCTGAACTGAGGGATCACAGCCTTCTTGGTTGGGCCCTGGATTTCCTGGCATTGGAGTTATATGAGACCTCCATGATCACTGTCATCTGGAATGTGACTCCTTTGGTCTCCTAAAAAAACTTCTGGAACCTTTCAATCATATCGAATCAAAAAGATCTTACTTTGGAAGAAGTTATTTTAGATCATTTATAGAAATTTTACCAGAAAAATATTCAAACCTTTTCCTATTATAAAACCTGTTTCTTTCTTTCTTTCTTTCTTTCTTTTTTTTTAATATGATTATACTTTAAGTTCTGGGATACATGTGCATCATGTGCAGTTTGTTACATAGGTATACACATGCCACAGTGGTTTGCTGCACCCATGAACCCATCATCTACATTAGAGATTTCTCCTGCTTCCTTCCCCTAGCCCCCCACCCCCTGGTGTGTGATGTTCCCCTCCCTGTGTCCATGTGTTCTCATTGTTCAACTCCCACTTATGAGTGAGAACATGCGGTGTTTGGTTTTCTGTTCCTGTGTTAGTTTGCTAAGAATGATGGTTTCCAGCTTCATCCATATCCCTGCAAAGGACATGAACTCATCCTTTTTAATGGCTGCATAGTATTCCATGGTGTATATGTCCCACATTTTCTTTATCCAGTCTATCATTGATGGGCATTTGGGCTGGTTCCAAATCTTTACTATTGTGAATAGTGCTGCAATAAACATACATGTGCATGTGTCTTCATAGTAGAATGATTTATAATCCTTTGGGTAAATATCCCATAATGGGAATGCTGGGTCAAGTGGTATTTCTGGTTCTAGACTCTTGAGGAATCACCACACTGTCTTCCATGATGGTTGAACTAATTTACACCCCCACCAACAGTGTAAAAGCGTTCCTATTTCTCCACAGCCTCTCCAGCATCTGTTGTCTTCTGACTTTTTAATGATCACCATTCTAACTGGCATGAGATGGTATCTCATTGTGGTGTTGATTTGCATTTCTCTAATGACCAGTGATGATGGGCTTTTTTGCGTATGTTTGTTGCTTGCATAATTGTCTTCTTTTGAGAAGTGTCTGTTCATATCCTTCTCCGACTTTTTGATGGTTTTTTTTTTTCTTGTAAATTTGTAAGTTCCTTGTAGATTCTGGATATTAGCCCTTTGTCGATTACAGAAGTTTTCTCCCATTCCGTAGGCTGCCTGTTCACTCCGATGACAGTTTCCTTTGCTGTGCGGAAGCTCTTTAGTTTAATTAGATCCCTTTAGTGGATCCTGGCTTTTGTTGCCATTGCTTTTGGTGTTTCAGTCATGGAGTCTTTGCCCATGCCTATGTCCTGAATGTTACTGCCTAAGTTTTCTTCTAGGGTTTTTATGGTTTTAGGTCTTACATTTAAGTCTCTAATCCATCTTGAGTTAATTTTTGTATAAGGTGTAAGGAATTGGTCCCATTTCAGCTTTCTGCATATGGCTAGCCAAGTTTCCCCAACACCATTTATTAAATAGGAACTCCTTTCCCCATTGCTTGTTTTTGTCAGGTTCGTCAAAGATCAGATGGTGATAGATGTGTGGCATAATTTCTGAGGCCTCTGTTCTGTTCCATTGGCCTACATATCTGTTTTGGTACCAGTACCACGCTGTTTTTGTTACTGTAGCCTTGCAGTATAGTTTGAAGTCAGGTACCGTAATGCCTTCAGCTTTGTTCTGTTTGCTTAGGATTGTCTTGGCTATACAGGCTCTTTTTTGGTTCCATATGAAATTTAGTTTTTTCTAATTCTGTGAAGGAGGTCAGTGGTAGCTTGACAGGGAGAGCACTGAATCTATAAATTACTAAATGGCCATTTTCACAAAACTGATTCTTCGTATCCATGAGCATGGAATCTTTTTCCATTTGTCTGTGTCCTCTCTTATTTCCTTAAACAAGGGTTTGTAGTCCTCCTTCAAGACACCCTTCACATCCCTTGTAAATTATATTCCCAGGCATTTCATTATCTCTGCAGTAATTGTGAACGGGAGTTCATTCATGATTTGGCTCTGTGTCCGTTATTAGTGTATAGGAATGCTTGTGATTTTTGCACATTGCTTTTGTATCCTGAGACTGTGCTGAAATTGCTTCTCAGCTTAAGGAGATTTTGGACTGAGATGATGGGGTTTTCTAAATATACAATCATGTCATCTGCAAATAGAGACAATTTGCCTTCCTCTCTTCCTAATTGAATGTGCTTTATTTCTTTCTCTTGCCTGATTGCCCTGGCCAGAACTTCCAATACTATGTCAAATAGGAGTAGAGAGAGAGGGCCTTCTTGTCTGTACAGGAATACTTACAGCTTTTGCCCAATCAGTATGACCTTGGCTGTGAATCTGTCTTAAATAGCTCTTATTACTTTGAGATATGTTCCATCAACACCTATTGTAATGTGAATTTTTAGCATGAAGAGGTGTTAAATTTTATCAAAGCCCTTTTCTACATCCCTTGAGATAATCATGTGGTTTTAGTCCTTGGTTCTGTTTATGTGATGGATTACGTTTATCAATTTGCATAGGTTGAACTACCCTTGCATCCCAGGGATGAAGCTGACTTGATTGTGGTGGATAAGCATCTTGATGTGCTGTTGGATTTGGTTTGCCAGTATTTTATTGAGGATTTCTGCATCAATGTTCATCAGGGATATTGGCCTGAAATTTTCTTTTTTGTTGTTGTTGTGTCTCTGCCAAGTTTTGGTATCAGGATGATGCTGGCCTCATAAAATGAGATAGGGAGGAGCCCCCTCTTTTTCTGTTGTTTGGAATATTTTCAGAAGGAACGGTACTAGCTCCTCTTTGTATCTTTGGTAGAATTTGGCTGTGAAACTGTCTGTTCCTGGGCTTTTCTTGGTTGGTAGCCTATTAATTACTGCCTCAGTTTCAGAACTTGTTATTGGTATATTCAGGGATTCAACTTCTTCCTGTAGGAGGGTGTGTCTGTTCAGGAATTTATCCATTTCTTCTAGTTAATTTGCATAGAGGTGTTTATAGTGTTCTCTGATGGTAGTTTGTATTTCTGTGGGATCAGTGGTGATATCCCCTTTATCATTTTTATTGTGTCTATTTGATTCTTCTCTCTTTTCTTCTTTAATAGTCTAGTAAGTGGTCTATCTACTTTGTTAATTTTTTTCAAAAAAAACCAGCTCCTGGATTCATTGATTTTTTTTTTTTAAGGGTTTTTCATGTCTCTATCTCTTTCAGTTCTGCTCTCACCTTATTTATTTCTTGTCTTCTGCTAGCTTTTGGATTTGTTTGCTCTTGCTTCTCTAGTTCTTTTAATTGTGATGTTAGAGTGTCGATTTTAGATCTTTCCCCTTTCTCCTGTGGGCACTGAGTGCTATCAATTTCCCTCTAAACACTGCTTTAGCTGTGCCCCAGAGATTCTGATATGTTGTGTCTTTGTTCTCACTGGTTTCAAAGAACTTCTTTATTTCTGCCTTAATTTCATTATTTCCCCAGTAGTCATTCAGGAGCAAGTTGTTCAGTTTCCATGTAGTTGTGTGGTTTTCAGTGAGTTTCTTAATCCTAAGTTCTAATTTGATTGCCCTATGGTCTCAGAGACTGTTTGTTATGATTTCCATTATTTTCCATTTATTTCCCATTATGTGGTCCATTTTAGAATCAGTGTAATGTGGTGCTGAGAAGAATGTATATTCCGTTTATTTGGGGAGGAGAGTTCTGTAGCTGTCTTTTAGGTACAATTGGTCCAGCGCTGAATTCAAGTTCTGAATATCCTTGTTAGTTTTCTGTCTCGTTGTTCTGTCTAATATTGACAGTGGGCTGTTAAAGTCTCCCACTATTATTGCATGAGAGTCTAAGTCTCTTTGTAGGTCTCTAAGAACTTGCTCTATGAATCTGAGTGTTCCTGTACTGGGTGCATATATATTTAGAATAACTAACTCTTCTTGTTGCATTGATCCCTTTACCATTATATAATGCCCTTCTTTGACTTTTTTGGTCTTTGTTGGTTTTAAGTTTGTTCTGTCAGAGACTAGGATTGCAACCCTTGCTTTATTTTTATTTTTTATTTTTATTTTTGCTTTCCATTTGCTTGGTAAATATTCCTCCATCCCTTTATTTTGAGTCTACGTGTGTCTTTGCACATGAGATGGATCTCTTGAATACAGCACACCAATGGGTCTTGACTCTTTATCCAATTTGCCAGTCTGTGTCTTTTAATTGGGGCACTTAGCCCATTTACATTTAATGTTAACATGGTTATGTGTGGATTTGATCCTGCCATTATGATGCTGGCTGGTTGTTTTGCCCATTAGTTGATGCAGTTTTTTGTTGCGTCAGCGGTCTTTACAATTTGGTATGTTTTTGCAGTGGCTGGTACCAGTTCTTTTCGTATTTAGTGCTTCCTTCAGGAGCTCTTGTAAGGCACGCCCGGTGGTAACAGAATCTCTCAACATTTTCTTGTCTGCAAAGGATTTTATTTCTCTTTCACGTATGAAGCTTAGTTTGACTGGATATGAAAGTCTGGGTTGGAAATTCTCTACTTTCAGATCGTTGACTATTGGCCCACACTCTCTTCTGGCATGTAAGGTTTCTGCAGAGAGATCCACTGTTAGTCTATTGGGCTTCCCCTTGTGGGTAAACTGACCTTTCTGTCTGGCTGCCTTTAACATTTTTTCCTTCATTTCAAGCTTGGTGAATCTGATGATTATGTTTTGGGGTTGCTCTTCTCGAGGAATATCTTTTTGGTGTCCTCTGTATTTCCTAAATTTGAATGCTGGCCTGTCTTCTAGGTTGGGGAGGTTCTCCTGGGTAATATCCTGAAGAGTGTTTTGCAACTGGGTTCCATTCTCCCTGTCACTTTCAGGTACACAAATCAAATGTAGGTTTGGTCTTTTCTCATAGTCCCATATTTCTTAGAAGCTTTGTTTGTTCCTTTTCATTCTTTTCTCTCTAATCTTGTCTTCATGGTTTATTTCATTAAGTTGATCTTCAATCTCTGATATCCTTTCTTCCGTTTCATCAATTTGGCTATTGATACTTGTTTAATTCTTCACAAAGTTCTCGTGCTGTGTTTTTCAACTCCATCAGGTTGTTTATGTTCTTCCCTAAACTGGTTATTCCAGTGAGCAATTCCTCTAACCCTTTTTCAAGGTTCTTAGCTTCCTTGCGTTGGTTTAGAACATGCTCCTTTAGCCCAGAAGAGTTTGTTATTACCGGTCTTCTGAAGCCTACTTCGTCAAACTCATTCTCTGTTCGGTTTTGTTCCCTTATTGGCGAAGAGTTGTGGTCCTCTGGAGGAGAAGAGGTGTTCTGATTTTTGGAATTTTCAGCCTTTTTGCACTGGATTTTCCTTATCTTTATGGATTTGTCTACCTTTGGTCTTCGATGTTGGTGATCTTCAGATGGGGTTTTTGTTTGGATGTCTTTTTTGTTGATGTTGATGCTATTCCTTTCTGTTAGTTTTCCTTCTAACAGGCCCCTCTTCGGCAGGTCTGTTGGAGTTTGCTGGGGGTCCACTCCAGACCCTGTTTCCCTGGGTATCACCAGCAGAGGCTGCAGAACAGCAAAGGTTGCTGCCTGTTCCTTCCTCTGGAAGCTTTGTCCCAGAGGCTCACCCACCACATGCCAACCAGAGCTCTCCCATAGGAGGAGTGTATCTGCCCCTGCTGGGAGGTGTCTCCTTGTTAGGATACACAGGGGTCGGGACCCACTTCAGGCAGTCTGTCTCTTAACCGAGTTCAAGTGCTGTTCTGGGAGATCGGCTGCTCTCTTTAGATCTGAAAGGCAGGAACATTTAATTCTGCTGAAGCTGTGCCCGCAGCTGCCCCTTCCCCAGGTGATCTGTCTTAGGGAGATGGGAGTTTTATCTCCAAGCCCCTGATGGGGGCTGTGGCCTGTCTTTCAGAGATGCCCTGCAGGGAGGAGGAACGTTGAGGGGGTCTGAGCTGCGGTGGGCTCCACCCAGTTTGAACTTCCCGGCAGCTTTGTTTGCAGTGTGAGGGGGAAACCACCTACTCAAGCCTCAGTCATGGCAGATGGCCCTTCCCTTACCAAGCTCGAGCATCCCAGGTCAACTTCAGACTGTTGTGCTGGCAGTGAGAGTTTCAAGCCAGTGGGTCTTAGCTTGCTGTGCTCTGTAGGGGTGGGATCTGCTGAGCCAGACCACTGGGCCCCCTGGGCTCAGCCGTCTTTCCAGGGGAGTGAATGGTTCTGGCTGGCTGGCGTTCCAGGCACCACTGGGGCATGAGAAAGAACTCCTGTGGCTAGCTCAGTGTCTGGCCAAACGGCCACCCAGTTTTGTGCTTGAAACCCAGGGCCCCAGTGGTGCAGGCACCCGAGGGAATCTCCTGGTCTGCGGGTTGCGAAGACCGTGAGAAAAGCGTAGTATCTGGCCTGGACGGCAGTGTTCAGCACAGCGCAGTCCCTCACAGCCCCCCTTGGCTGGGGAGGGAGGTCCCTGAACGCTTGCACTTCCAGGGGAGGCAATGCCCCAGCCTGCTTCAGCTGGCCCTCCTTGGGCTGCACCCACTGCCTAACCAGTCGCAGTTAGAAGAGCTGGGTACCTCAGTTGGAAATGCAGAAATCACCCTCCCTCTGCATTGATCTCACTGGGTTTTCTGCTTTTCCCGTCGCTGGGAGCTGCAGGCTGGAGCTGTTCCTATTCAGCCATCTTGCCAGCCACCCAAAACCTGGTTTTAATTTACTTTAATGTTGTTACCTGTCTCTCCTGTCAAGTTAAGCAGCCACACTGGGTAAATGAAAAGGCAGAAAGCAGTCCTGCTTACAGAGTCCCACATGCCACTGATGGGCTAGCAGTATAACCTGACATGATATTATTTAAAGAGAAAAAGGGCTCTTTAAATTACGGCTGGAAGACTGCACCCTTCATCTCTTGCCGTGTGTTTTTTAGAAACTGGCACTTGGTTGAAATCTTGTACAATAGATTTGTCAGAATGTCATGGGCTAAAAGAAAGGATGGGGAAGGTTGCTGAATTTCTTGCATTTCTTGGTAGATCAGAAAAGCATGGGCCAGGTGCGGTGGCTCATGCCTGTAATCCCAGCACTTTGGGCGGCTGAGGTGGACAGATCACCTGAGGTCAGGAGTTCAAGACCAGCCTGGCCAACATGGTGAAACCCAGTCTCCACTAAAAACAAACAAAAAAATTAGCTGGACGTGGTGGCTGGCTCCTGTAATCCCAGTTACTCAGGAGGCTGAGGCATGAGAATTACTTGAACCCAGGAGGCAGAGGTTGCAGTGAGCTGAGATCACTCCACTGCGCTCCAGCCTGGGCGATAGAGTGAAACTCAGTCTCCAAAGATAAAAGAAAATTGCGTGTGTTAAGAAGAATCCATGTGGAGAAGCGCACACTGTTTAGGTCTCCTGTCTCTCCAATCATCTTTCTTAAATGGTTGGGAATTTGCCGGAGGTGAGTAATGCACTAGAAACAACGGAAGTGAGGTCACTTCTTACACGTCACTGGATCAGGACAGCAGATGTGGGCATCCATGTGGGCAATACCACATTCAGCTTTCAGATGCTCAGATCCCATTTCGCCTGGAATACTCACTCCCCTTTACAAAAAAATGTAAGCAGGCCATACATTCTTTAACTTTGGTCAGGGAAGGAGGGAGGGAGAGCATTTGCTCTTTGTCTTACCTTTGTGGGTGTGTATGCTCATTAACATTTTTTTTGCCTTCTTTTTAACATTAATCCTAGGAGAAAGATTTCTGATGTGCGTTTGATGCAGAAAGTCTGTTTTATACCAGTTAATTTGCAGAATGAAACCAACCACCCTTCCTTCCCTCCTTCCTGCATTCCTTCCTCTCCTTTTCTCCCTCTCTCATTCTTTTTCTCTCTCATTTTTGAGGCAGACTCTGGCCCTGCCGCCCAGACTGCAGTACAGTGGCGCAATCTCAGCTCACTACAGCCTCCACCTCCCAGGCTCAAGCGATCCTTTCACCTCAGCCTCCCAGGTAGCTGAGATTCCAGGCATGTGCCGCCATGGTTTGCTAAATTTAAAGCATGTTTTGTAGAGACAAGGTCTCACTCTGTTGCCTAGGCTTGAACTCCTGGGCTCAAGCAATCCTCTCACCTCAGCCTCCCAAAGTGTTGGGATTGTAGGCGTGAGCCAGCACGCGCGGCCTCTTTCTTTCTCTTTTGCAAGTTCCTAATGCTTCGCATTTGTGTGCTGCTGCACAGTTACTCTCACCTTCTTGGTTCTTCACAACTGTCCTTCAAGGGAGGTTGCAGGACAGGTCTGTTTTAGGGGTCAGGAAGCCAAAGCCCATTGCTTAGATCACACAGCCCCTCAGTGGTGGTGACGTGTGGCTTGGAACCCAGTCTCTGCTCCTGCCTCGCTGCAGTGCCCACACACACTGTGTCCACACAATGGACCCTCCACGTTTTTCTCTCTACAGCTGAATCTCATCCAAAAACACGTGGAAACCAGGAAGAGCTTCTGGTGTGTACCCGGGATAGCACGCTGCTGCCTGGCACCCGCATCCCCCGGCTCTCCTCGGGAGTGGCCTGGACTCTCAGCTCCATCTCCCCATGACTGGCCATCTCCCACGTGAGGGTGAGAGGCAGGACGATCCCTGTCTCCACACCTCACGCTCCCAGGGGAATCCCAGCCACCATCCTTGGCAGCGGGGAAGCGGGACCCCACGCTGGGTGTGGTTGCTGGCCGGCTCCATAGTTTGGCTCTGCTCATGCAGTGACCTGTCTTGGTCATTGTCTCGTGCAGTGACCCTTTTGCTTTGAGAATCCCTCTGGCAGTCTTCCATTCTCTGCCGTTCGCATCATTCTTCCTGGTGATGGCCCGTGCTTATTCACCTCTGCCTTCCCCTGGAGAACGAGGTCCAGCCGTATTTTAGGAACTAAAGACTGATGTGGAAAGCTTAGAGTTGATTCCAGCCCTGCTGGGATTGGGACAGAAATGATGTCAAATGGTGCTCCTGCTTTGTGTCCAGTTTCTACCGAGCTGATTCTCAAGAACCCCGGAACTCAAACATCAGCGTAAGGGAAGTTCAGATAGACAGAGGCTAAGGGGTCGGAAGAGGCCAGTGGTGACTTGAACTCTGTAGCCTAGAACGTTGTAGAGGTGAAAGCTGTTTCTCATCACCTACACACTCTTGCTGGGCATTCATCGTGCCCAAGACGCAGGTCAGGGAACTGTCCGTGGTGTCCTGTGTGTCTGTAGACGGCCTTCGTCATGGGCATGCACGAAGTAAGTTGAAACAAACTCGCGCATGAGAAGGGCTGGTGGAGTCCTGCCTGCTCCTGCCACCTTCTCGTCACCTGCAGTCCTTTTTTTTCTAGACAGTCTCACTCTATCCCCCAGGCTGGAGTGCAGTGGCGTCATCTCGGCTCACTGCAACCTCCGCCTCCCGGGTTCAAGTGATTCTCCTGCCTCAGCCTCCCAAGTAGCTGGGTTACAGGTACCTGCCATCATGCCCGGCTGATTTTTGTATTCTTTTCTTTAGTAGAGACGGGTTTTACCATGCTGGCCAGGCTGGTCTCAAACTTCTGACCTCAGGCCTCCCTGGTGCTGGGATTACAGGCGTGAGCCACCGCACCCGGCCTGCAGTCCTTTTCTCATGGCTAAGGGATCCTTCCAGAGGTCACATTTTGCCCGTAGCCCTCCTGAACCCTCGAGTCTGCAGAAAACCTTCAGCTGGACAGCCTCTGGGTAGAGAAACAGGCCAAGAAGACTCTCCTAGGCGTGCAGCACGGGGCTGTGCTCTGTGACGAGGGACAAACGGGAATATCTGTGTGCCGTGATCATGGATGGCAGTGGCGGCGAGTGATTACGGGCCGCGGTCGGGCGGTGTGGCAGGCAGCAATCGCCTCCGTGTCGGTGGAGTGAGCGTCTCTGCAGCTCGGGAGCGAGGTGCCACCTCTCTCTGTGAGTGTCTCACAATTCCTTTCTCCCTCAGTCCCGTGATGCCCTCCGGAACAAGCTGAACTGATGAATGAGCGGGACATAAAGATAACTGCCGCCCAGAGCAACAGCTGTCCCGCTCCATCCGCGGATTCAGTAGACAAACAGGGCAGAGCGGGGTCCCCCCCAGTGGGAAGTTGGGTGCAGGAAATGCCAGTCTCCTCTTGCTGGAATCAGGGTGTCAGCCCTTCCTGGCCACCGCTCAGACTGTTCCTATAGCTTTCTGGATCCCATGCCCTGCAGGTCTGCCTTGGGGAGTGGAATAGTGACTGTCCCTTCCACCCCGAGAGCTGGGGGAAGGCGGTGCAGGCTAGTACCTGCCTGTCTCTCTATGGAAGAGCAGCAGGGAGAGGCGGGGCTGGATAGCTGTTGCCAAGAACCCAAGAGCATTAGTGACAAAACCAAGAACTCCTGGCGAGAAGTCCGAGGGGCTTTCTGGATCACAAGTGGCATCTCCTCAGCACTTTAATTACAGTGGATTAAGCAGGAAGTGGAGTGCTGGACTAAAGGAATAATGATACGAAGGAGGTGAAGCAGAAAAACTCAATTTCCTTCCTTTAAGGGGAAAAAAAAAATGTCCATTTAGTTAGACGAATTGCAAAGAAAAGAATAGTGTGTGGCATTTCCCCCAGCTTGGAGCTCAATGGGTTTTTAAAGAACTGTGTATCTCTTTGGCCAGACCAGTGACTGGGATCTTCAGCCTCTCTACAGAAAAGGAACCACAGGCTTGGGATTTCATTAAGATGCAGGAGCGTTCCTTCTGGACAAATGACTCACGAATTCAGCCCCTTCTTGCCCGCGTCTCCCTGCAGGCCCTTGCCTGGCTTAGCTCATATTTTACATTCAGCATCTCTAGTTACCCAGAAATCGCATGCAGGCTTGTGAAATAGAAAAGCAGTGGGCCGTGGCCCCATCCGTCCTGCCTGGCACTGCATCATCCCTGGCTTGCCATGCTGGGAGGCTAGACTGGGAGGTTTGCTTACAGAAAGCCTGGAGGTCCCAGGTGCCTTCCAAGGGTGGCGATTTGAATACACGCTCTTAGCACACATACTGTGTAACGGAGGCAAAGCTGTAGAAATGAATGGAACTGAAATCAGACTATAAAAGCCCAGTGAACAGGAAAGTTACCAGAATGGAATGCAGAGAAGCCCACTGGTTATTGTCCTGTGTGTAGAGGCTGTGTGGGATTCGGCTGTTTTACTAATAGGAGCCCTGGGGGCCCAGTGCTTAATGACTAGCTCTGTCTGTCGGGGATCCCCCTCGGTATCCTGCTTGTGATCGAAGCTCTCCAGAGTCCAGGGCAAGGGGTTCTAAAACCTTATCATGTTTTGTTTTGTTTTTTGTTTTGAAGAGACAAGGTCTCCCTCTGTCACCCAGGCTGGAGTGCAGTGGCACGATCATAGCTTACTGCAACCTTGAACTCCTGAGCTCAGGTGACCCTGCTACCTCAACCTCCCAAGCAGCTGGTACCTGTAGGTGTGCACCATCTCACCTGGCTATTTTTTTTAAATAAATTTTTTGTAGAGATGGGGTCTCACCATGTTTCCCAGGCTTGTCTGGAACTCCCATCTCTGCCTCCCAAAGCACTGGGATTCCATGTATGGGTACCACGCCCAGTCTAAAACGTTACCATAAACATTGTGATTGGAAAGTGATAGGTTATCATGATCCAGGAGAAGGCAAGTAAAGGGAGGAGGGAGGAAGAGATACAGGAATTGAATGCCCACCGTGTGCCTATGCCACGCTCAGCACTTGACATGCTGGTCCATTGAATTTCCACAACCACCCATATGACGGGCATTGTTAGGCTATACAGGTAAGGAAGCTGGGGCTCTAAGAAGTGTGACTGTCTGTGGGAGGCAGTAGTTGGCATGATGGAGAAAGCGCAGGCGTTGGAGGTGGGACCAAGGCCAGCCTTCCACCCACAGGTTCGGTGACGCGGGGCAAGTTATGTAACATCATTGTTTCATCTGTAAGATCTAGACAGGTATACCGCCACCATAGAGGACTGGAAGGATTCAGTGAGATCGTGTAGATAACAGCACAGTTCTGGCATACGAGACAACACGGCAGATGTCATTCTATGACCTCATGGTGGGAGAGGCAAGATCTAAGCCCTGGGAGGCGGAGTGTCCCACCCTCGGGCTCCTTCCACCGTGACACCAGCTTTTGGGTCTACCGAGAGTCCTGCCTTCAGTTAGAAGGCGGGCACAGCCGGGACACAGTGCCGCATGCCTGGGGACCCAGTGCCCTCGGAATTCTTCCCCTTCAGCTTTGTGCACTGCAGATGAGTTGGCTCAGCAGATAGAGCCAAGGTCAGCAGGAGGATCGCCAGCTTGCACAAAACGTGATTCTCTGAGCGTTTCTGTAAGTTGAAATATTTTATTTAAAAATTTACGGCTGGGCACGGTGGCTCACACCTGTAATCCCAGCACTTTGGGAGGCCAAGGTGGGCAGATCACCTGAGGTCGGGAGTTTGAGACCAGCCTGACCAACATGGAGAAACCCCATCTCTACTAAAAATACGAAATTAGCCGAGTGTGGTGGCACTTGCCTATAATCCCAGCTACTTGGGAGGCTGAGCAGGAGAATCACTTGAACTCAGAGGTTGCAGTGAGCCGAGCACCATTACACTCCAGGCTAGAGAGAGACTCCGTCTTAAAAAAAAAAAAGAAAGAAAATTTACAACCACCCCTCCTCCCCAAAATTGCATGACAGATTTCATCAAACCCGACAACTGATAAGACAAAGAAAATAAAACGCAGAGAGGACATTAGAAATCATCCTTGTGCATTCCTTCAGAATCTGCCATATATTACTCAGATGCCCTGTCTCTGTCTGGCTATCCTGCTACTCTACGCATTACTTATCTTTGAATCCCCCATGCCTAGCGCAGTGCCTCACGCATAGTAGGTCTCAACGTAAGTGCCATAGTAGGTGCTTCACACAAGTGCCCATTATTTATTGGACTGAACTCACAACCCAGTAGCAAGGAGCTGGTTAGAACACATGCCGTCCCTTTCCCCAGGGCTGTAGCCGGCAGACCTGTGGGAGGCTTCAGCTTGATTTCTGCTCACCCTGGGCCCCCAGGACAGACTGTGCATTTGCGTAAGCACCTCGCTCACCTGCAGGAGCGGGGCCGGGTTGGTGGTGAGCACCGAGTGCTCAGTGTTCAGTTACTCAGAAAGTGGGTTAAAGGGCAAAGCTCCTGCTGCCTCCAGAGCGGCCCTTCTGTTCTCTGAAATGGCAACTCTGCACTCACTTGATGGGATGCCAGATAACGTGTTGCAAACCAGTCCTTGATCACTGTTGCCCCTTGGAACACGTTTCAAATGCTGGCCATTAAAAGCAGGCCATTTCACGGCGCTTTAATGATGACACTAATAACTGTGGATTTTTGTCTCCTGGAGTCCTGATGAGCTGAGCCAAGGAGTAAATTATGGCGCTAACTTTTATGTGCATGGTTTAGTGATCTGTGAGCTTCAAGGAAACTACACCAGCCTCTACAGTTTGGCAGCCCAGATTACCTTTTCATCTGTGTAATTGGGCCACGCGGGCACAGTTAATATTCAATTTATATTAATAGGAAGACAAAGAACATGATGTGCCGTCTCCATATTGAAGTAATGGGCATATCCAAGTATTCTACCCGGTCAGTGTAAATAAATCCGTTTCCCCATGGCTTAGCAAGGATGATGTTGCTAATTCACTGTGCATTTCATCCTCATTTATCCTGAGGAAGTTCAGCATTTCTATTCGCAGAGCACACAGGGTGCTGCCCTCATCCCTGCTGTCGCCCCTCTTCTCTTAACAGGTGAAAGTCATGCTTCGTGTCTGTTCCACCTTGGCTCGAGATACCTCGGAATCCAGCTCTTTCTTAAAGGTGGACCCACGGAAGAAGCAGATCACCTTGTACGATCCTCTGACTTGTGGAGGTCAAAATGCCTTTTCCAAGAGAGGCAACCAGGTTCCTCCAAAGATGTTTGCCTTTGACGCGGTCTTTCCACAAGATGCTTCTCAGGTGGGTATTGGCCTCCCCTCAGGCTCAGGCAACGTGGATCAAAGCAGCGTTCGCTCATTCACAAGGACCCCTGAGCTGGGAGGGCGTCTTCTGGAGCATTCTGGTGGACCAGCTCCTCCACGAGTCAGTCTGAGCTCCCTCGAATGGTCCAGTGCTTTTGAATTACTGGTGTCAGACCCTGGGCAGGACCTGTGTGCAGGAATTTCGATAAAATATGTCCCTGGGGAAAAGGAAGTATGAGCCGGTCAGTGGACCACACGCAGAAGCAGGAAGGTAACAGACAGGAAGGGCAACCGCATCAAGGTGCTGGCGATGGGTCTAGGAGGAGCCTACTCCTGCCTGGGTTTCTGGGTGTGGGCATTGTACAAAGGGAAAAAGTGTTTCAGAGAGCTGATTAGAACTCGGCACTATCCTAGGACTCTATATAAGCACACTGGGGTTGAGGGCATATCTATAGTCCTGGTAAGGAACCGGAATGTGAGGCAGGGAAACTGAGGCTGACATGCATCCTGTGGCCTGACATGCATCAGTGGAGTGAAGGGGAAGAAGAGAGGCCTGGGGATAGGTGTTATATTAGTTTAATTGCTGCATTACAAATCACCCTGAAATTCAGTGCTTAACACAAGAAGCATTCGCTATTAATCCTGGGTCAGCTGAGCAGCTCTTCTGTCCCTAGTCAGCTCACGTTCATGTCTGTCCTCAGCTGTGGGTGGGTAGGCAGCTCTGTGGGTCTTGGCTGGATTAATCCTGTATTACACTGTAGGCACATGGCTTTGGGGTTGGCTGGCTTTACGCTGGTCTAGAATAGCCTTGACCAAGTCAGCCGGTCTCTCCTCTACACCGCCTCTCATCATCCAGCAGGCAAGCCTGGGCTAGTTCTCACGGCACTGTCCGAGCCCACGCGTACCGGTCTATTGAGGCCTAAGCTCAGCCATCGACCCAGTATCACTTCTGCTGGATTCTACTGGCCCAGCTTCAAGAGATGGGGAAGAGATTGCTCCTCATGATTGGACGAGCTCCAACTCACATTGCAAGGGGCCTGTACCCAGACTGGGCTGGAGAATTGGGGCCAGTTTTATTAATCTACTGTGAGCATAATTGGGAGGCTACTTGGGGGTCCAGGGTACCAGGATGACTGGGCCATGGGCAGCCAGCGAACTGTAGCCCCTACCAGATGCTGCAGCTAAAGCTTCTAGTGGACATCTGTTCTCATTTGGATTCACTCTGGAGCTTTGGTGAAGATGGGCCTCTAAGTGCCACCAAACAGTACCTGTTCCTGCAGGGGACGGAGAGCGGACATGTGTGTAGAACTAACCGCAGAAATAAATAGGCCAGGTCATAGGTATACAGTGCCCTCTGTAGCCTGGATTTTGCAATTTTTTGATCAGTTTCTAGTGCTTGTCAAGATTCACCTCAAAGTGTATAGTAACTAATAGTCCATAGCAGAACCTGAGGGCAGCAGTGCAGATGCTGCCGTCTGCAGTTTCCTCCAGGCTGCCTCTGAGTGGAGGAGGCGGTGGTGTGCTCACCGGCTCTTATATTACACCACATAACACATGTGATAAGCTCCATTCATTCACAGTTTTAGCATGTGGTTTCCCCAAAAAGTTTTTACCCAAGAAGACAAAGTACTTTATGAATAAGTTCTACGGTTTCTCTCTTTATTCCATTTTTTTTGTGTGTGGCATACCACCCAATGGGCTTAGTCATTTAAACCTGACATTGGGTCTAATAAACAGTCTACAAATAATTTAATTAACACAGTTAAAACTTTTCAGAAGCCAATCTCCCCAAATTGTAAGGATTCCAAAGCAAACCCTAAATAAAGCAGGGACTATTAATGAGTTTTAGATTTATTCCAGAAAAAGGAGCCATCTTTATTGCTAGTCTTTGTTTACATTTCACACTTGGCTCCAGAGCTCCATACGCTCAGTGTTGGAGTTTCACTCATTTCGGAATGCGTTACTTTCACTCAAATTTCCAGTGCTATAATAAATTGCATGTCTGCATACATTTGCCGTTTGCAAGACATTTCACAGACATGAAAGCATTTGACTCTAGATTTCAGTGGGGTAGGAAGGGAGGCATTGCTGTTTTCACATAACACACGAGGAATCCGAGACTCAAAGATTGAGTCACTTGTTCAAAGTCCCTTTCCCAGCAGACATCCTTCCTGAAGTCCTCCTATTACGTCTCTGTATCCTGCTCGATAGGGTATCCTGTCTTTGACCTCCCTCCATTTTATGCGGTATTTCCTAGCAATGTGGCCTCAGGCGAGTCACTCAACCTCTCTGGGCCTCAGTGTCCTGATCTGTCAAATGGGGACATGAGCAGTGTTCTTCATCAGGCTGTGTGATTCGTCGAGTTGACACACATGAGGTGCTCACGGCAGAGCCAGGAACGCAGCAGGTGCTCAGTAAACGTGGCTGTTTTTTACTGTTACCATTGCTGCTGGCCAGGGCCAGCTCAGCCCCACGGGGCGAGCACCCCTGGAGCTCCCGAAGCCTGAAAGCAGGGAGTGTGTGGAGCGGCCTCCGCTCTCAAGCCCCGAGTATCAGCCTGTGAAGCCACAGCCACCATGGTGACCCGGGCAGTTATGAATTGTGCTTTCTCCTGGCCTCAGGAAATCAGCTAAGCAATGATTACAACAGACCTGGTTCCTAGTTGCCTTTGACAGACATCCACATTACCCTTCAGTGGCCTCAGCAGTCACTGGCTGCCCCTGCTGGGATGTGCCCCTGCTGGGAGGAGAACCCGGACGTGTGGGCAAGCAGAGGCTTCCTGCAGACCTGGCCCTGCCCGTGGGGCCGTGCTCGGGAAGGCTGCGTGCCTCCAGCTCCAAGGGGAGCAGGGAGGGACCTCCAGGGGCCAGTGTCAGCTCTTAACACACACCAGACGGACTGCCCACGACCACCCTTCTCAGCGGAGAGCCGAGCGGGCACTCTGCCAGGGGATGCCGCCCCAGCCTCTGCACAGGTGACCCAGTGTGGTCCACACACACCCAGCGTTCTCCCAGGTGCCTCAAGAATCAAACGCCGCTTCTTGCAGGTGCAGCTCAAGGTGACTGCTCAGCCGCCGGCCTCCCATCTCACTTTTTCTCCAAAGAAGGCTTAGTTCACCGGGCAGCCTTCTGCCCGCTCTGCAGATTCCATCAAGGTGCCACTGCTTCTGTGTCAGGGTTAGCACTGGGCTCTCCCTGCCTAGGTCCTGGGGGTTTGAAAGATCCTGTGTTCCCCACAGCAGCCCTGTCCTGCCACCCGCTTCGGCCCAGGAGGAGCCCCCTTACCCCCACACAGTGGCTGAGGCCCACCCTGGAACAAGGAACCGTTGTTCGAAGTGTGGTTTGGCAGTTCAGGAGAGAAAACTGACTTCCAAATACTTGGGTTCGTTGTGCTGCTGGAACCCACAGCTGAATGACAGTATTCATAGCCCAGGTGCCCACGGGGAGGCACGCTGCCCCGAGGACTGCGAAGCCCTGTGTTAGCGCCGCCTCCCGGAGCTTCCACCAGCTCTGACTCCAGCCCCGAGACAGAAGTGAAAGCGGCAGGGCGCAGGAAGAACGCTGTCTTTTCTGCGTCTGTGACAAGTCTCAGGTGCTAACCAAAGAGAAGCACGTTTCCCACATTTCCAAGTTAGTCCTCAAAACCGCAGGGCACTCTTATTAGTGGGTGTTCAGGGGAAATACAAAACGTCCTCCAGGGCCTGGTCCCTGTCTAGGATTTAATAATCACATTGGAGAGCAGACACACACATCAGGCTGAAGAACACCCAACAACATGCCACGTGGTGACTGATAGTATATATGTTGAATATATCCGTAGCAAAAGAAAGAAAAGGCAGGCTTTGAAAAGAGGGTGGGTCGGTTGTGGAGGCTCACACCTGTAATCCCAGCACTTTGGGAGGCTGAGGTGGGTGGATCACCTGAGGTCAGGAGTTTGAGACCAGCCTGACAACATGGTGAAACCCCAGCTCTACTAAAAAAAAAAATTAAAATAACCAGGCATGGTGGTGCATGCCTCTGATCCCAGCTACTTGGGAGGCTGAGGCAGGAGGCTCACTTGAGCCCAGGAGGTTTAGGCTGCAGTGAGTGGAGATTGTGCCATTGCACTCCAGACAGAAAGAAAGAGAAAGAAGGAGAGAGAGAAAGGAAGGAAGGAGAGAGAGAGAGAGAGAGAGAGAGAGAGAGCAAGCAAAGGAAGGAAGGAAGGAGGAGGAGGATGTGAACTGAGAATGGAGAAAGACATCAGTAGAGAAAGGCTTGGTGCCGCAAGGAAAAATTAGCACTGAGACAAAGGATTTTTCAGCAAAGCAGTTTTACGTCCTGCACTGCAGAAGGGAACCCTTGCTAGGCATCTTGCCATGAGAGTACAATGAGCAAAGGAAAAGCAGACATATTTATCCCTTACGCATTTGGGGTTGTTCTTACTGTGTTTGATCTCTGCTGGTTGGAGCCAGACCTTACCATTTAAACTAAAACCCAGTTGGCTAATAACTTAAACTTGTTTAAACAGGTAAGGGGCATAGACTGAGCTGTGAGCATGTCCAGCACAGATATTTTGGTTAAAGTATAGGACATAGAATATACTCTGTGCCTGTAAGCATGGCACGTTTAACAGCTACACAGGATAGGGCTAAACGAAGAGTTATTAGCAAATTTATTTTTTAACAAGCAAGGAAAGTTTGAAGAGGAACTTTTCTACTTTCCACGCTTATGAAATGGTGGGTGCCCTTTTCCCCCACTAGGAAGCCTGGCCTGTTCCATGAACTGTATGTATATGTGTGTTAGCAGAGAGTGAACGGAGGGGTTAAAGGCCTTGTCTGGGGGGCCAGATGGCAGATGAGGGAAGGGAATGAGGTCCATTCCAGCCTGTCCCTGCCTGGTCTACAGAAGCAGCCGCTGAAATAGACCAAAGATTAGCAGGAGGGTGGTTGCGGCTCACGTGCGTAGTGCTCAGGCTTGCAAAGGGCGGAAGGTAGCCGAGGGTTCTGAGCACCTCTAGGACGTCATGGCAGAGGCTGACCCACCTGATACCGGGAAGGTGGGCTCACTCTCGTTGTTAGTGACGGCTCTGCTGCATGGTCCATTCACGGCTGGTGTCTCCTCTTGTGTCTGACAGGCTGAAGTGTGTGCGGGCACCGTGGCGGAGGTGATCCAGTCTGTGGTCAACGGGGCAGACGGCTGCGTGTTCTGTTTCGGCCACGCCAAGCTGGGTTCGTGAGAGTTTCACCTTCTCGTGCTGCTCGGCAGGCTCCCTGTCATCCCATGCATTCTTCTGTGTCTCCCCCAGAGTCCTCTGGTGAAGGGGTGAAGGGAAGGGTTGTGCCTCTCTTAGGTGCTGAGCTAAATAACCAATAACAATTGACACCATGAACACTGCGTCGTTCGTCGCAGGCGGACACCCATTCACGTGGGAAAGCTTTCAAGTCCAAGAGATGGACAGAGAAGCAGCAGGGTTGTTCCCACTGGGTCCAGGTCAGAGTCAGGCCCGGAAGGCAGGTGGGAAACATTGATTTCTTGAGCAGCTGCTGTTAGGGAAGCAGATAGGGCCCCTGGCAGCCCCCCTCCACCGAGGATGCAGGTTGGTGGTTGGAGTCCCTGTAAAAGCCGGAGAGGGCTGGGCGCAGTTGGCTCTCGCCTGTAATCCTAGCTCTTTGGAAGGCTGAGACGAGTGGATTGCCTGAGCTCAGGAGTTTGAGACCAGCCCGGGCAATACGGCAAAACCCTGCCTGTACTAAAATACAAAAAAATTCGCCAGCGTGGTGGCACATGCCTGTAGTCTCAGTTACTTGGGAGGCTGAGACAGGAGAGTCACTTGAACCGAGGAGGAGGAGGTTGCAGTGAGCCGAGATGGCGCCATTGCACTCCAGCCTGGGTGAAGAGCAAGACTCCATCTAACCTCCGAGCAAAGCCCAGAGTCGTGGTGGGACGCGTGTGGGGGAAGCGTTGCACGCTGTCAGGAACGCTCCAGCACTGAAGCATCTGGGAAAGGAGGCAGCAGAGCCCCCCAACAAGACCTTCATAATCCGCCCCCCTCCCCGACCACCAGTCCCTTCTTAATGCTGACCTGTGGCCATCTGCTCTACACACTTGCTATGCTTAGTGAACTGCGGAGCTCCAAAAAGTGTCCCTTGGCAGAGATTCCAGCAGAGGCCTGGCAGAGCTCGCGGAGGCCACTTCTCAGCCAGGACAGAAAGGCATGCCCCTCTCTGCCCTTCCTCTTGATCTGCAGCTAGGCAGGGATCTGGATTTTAATGGCATTTGCTCACGCCGTAAAAATATACACAGCGTTTAACTTGAAAAAGGATATAAAGGTGAATATGTGTCCTAATCCGTGGGGCGGCTGTAAAGATAACCCTGGTGATGAAAAGCCCCTTCCCTCCTGCTGTGCAAGCAGTGCGGAAACTGGGCAGCATGTGATATTTGGGATCCTCCTCAAGGTACATCGTGATTTAATTTTGCCGCATGTCTGGGCTCTCGCTTTGTGTTTTTTGAGAGACAGGCTCTCAGTTGCCTGGGCTGGAGGACAATGGCCTGCTCACAGGTTACTGTAAGCTCCAATTCCTGGGCTCAAGCGATCGCCTCGCCTCAGCCTCTCAAGTGGCTGGGACCACAGGCATGCCCCACCACACCCAGCTAATTTTTAAACATTTTTTGATAGAGGCAGGGTCTCCGTATGTCACCCAGACTGGCCTGGAACTCCTGGCCTCAAGCAATCCTCCCACCTTGGCCTCTCAATGTGCTGAGATTACGAGCGTGAGCCACTGAGTCCAGCAGCCTTCTTCATGATGGCCATTTAATCAGTCATGCCCGCAAACGCCTTGCTGCCAAATGGTATTTCTCTCATCTTTCCGTGCCCTTGCCCCACCTGCCCATGCCTTTCTTCTACATCCGTGGCATCCGTTCGGAGCCGCGATGGCAGGATGCCTGAACACTCAAACTGCTTTTCTTCCTCCCCTGGCTCTCCCAGGAAAGTCCTACACCATGATCGGCAAGGACGACTCCATGCAGGGCCTGGGCGTCATCCCCTGCGCCATCTCTTGGCTCTTCAAGCTCATAAACGAACGGAAGGAAAAGACCGGCACCCGCTTCTCAGTCCGGATCTCCGCCGTGGAAGTGCGGGGGAAGGAGGAGAGCCTGCGGGACCTGCTGTCGGAGGTGGCCACGGGCAGCCTGCAGGACGGCCAGTCCCCGGGCGTGTACCTGTGTGAGGACCCCATCTGCGGCACGCAGGTGATTGGAGCCTGGTGGCCTCTTCCCCACCTCGAGGCTGGGCCGCCCGCGCCACCGTGAATCACTCAACCTGTAAACTGGGAGGCTGACGGGTGTTTACTTTAAAGTGGACGGGGACTTTATAGCCTTCAGCTGCGGGCCATCTGCTGGGCCAGTCTAAATATTTGTATCTTGACTTTAATTGACAATGAGCAGGAACCACAATTGTTACAGCATTTCAGAGAGAAATTGAATTCACTTCCTTTATGCCCCTTTCAAAAGAAAAAAAAAAAAAAAAAAAGGACAATCTTTCTTTTGTTTAACAACAAACCGAAATATTTACTGCTCTTCACCAATAGCTACAGCCATTACCGGGGCTGTTTATGACTCTATAAACTGTGTTTCTGGCACCGGTTTACAGCCGGATCAGCGGCGCTGCCGGAAAAACTAATAACCACTTTCTAATTAGAACCATGATATAATTGCTGAGCTATGGAAGCCAGGAGAAGCTCCAGTTCGCAGGGTGAGGATGCTGTGTCTTGCGAGGGTCTCTCCTTTGCTGTTTGACAGTAGACATGGGACTGACTCGGGAGCCACAGTTCATTTCCAGAAGAATCAGTCCTTCCTGTCTCTAGCAGTAGGCCTTAGCTTCCCGTTTGATCAGATGCCTCCTTTTTTGGATAGGTGTATGTGCCTCGGCCGGGCGCGGTGGCTCACGCCTGTCATCCCAGCACTTTGGGAGCCCGAGGCGGGCAGATCACGAGGTCAGGAGTTTGAGACCAGCTTGGCCAACATAGTGAAACCCTGTCTCCACTAAAAATAAAAAATAAAAAAAATTAGCTGGGCGTGGTGGCAAGCACCTGTAATCCCAAGCACTCGGGAGGCGGGAGAATCACTTGAACACGGGAGGCGGAGGTTGCAGTGAGCTGTGAGCGTGTCATTGAACTCCAGCCTGGGTGACAGTGAGAGACTCTGTCTCAAAAATAAATAAATAAATACATAAATAAATACATAAATAAAAGAAATATAAGTACCTGCCTCTTCCCAACAGGGACTGTTTGCAGAGATGAGGGTACCTCCCGCGGCTTGTCAGACTCCTTTGCTCCAACCTGACCATGCTATTGCCCTGCTTAAAGCACCTCATCCTTCCATTTTCCTCTGAGTCCTCTTTCGCCTGCGTCAGTCACCAGAGGACTTGTTTAAACCCTGATCGCTGGACGCTACCCCCACAGCTTCCAATTCCATAGGCCGGAGTAGAGCTCCGAAGTGTGCATGGATTTCTAACCAGTTCCCACGAGATGCTGGTGCGGCTGGTCCAGGGCTCACACGTTTGAAGGCACTGCTTTGAGGCGTGAAATGCGCTGAGGCGGCATCTACAGGGTGCTGCGGGGCCGGCCATCAGCAGGGCCCGACCCCCGCTCCTGCCCCAGGCATTTCCTGGGCATTCCAATCTGCTTTCACCTCTGTTGCTTTTAGAGCTTCATCGAGGAAGTTCCACTTAGGGATGAAAGATCTGGTTACATGAAGGCAGACGAAAAGAGGGAAGGACCACGTTCCCTTTAACGCTCATTGAAAAATCTTTGAAACCCTTTGGTTTAGGCTTCCATAGTAAGTCAAAATTGTGAACACAAAAGAATCTCTCTTTGAAGTTTGAGGATCTTGATGGTCTCAGGTTCCAAATGTTAGCTCTTAAAGTGAGTCCAAAATTATTTGTATAGTTAGAGTAGAAAATTACCAGAATTTGTACCAACCTTAAGACATGTATTGCAAATTAGTTCTTCGAACAAATCAGAAACATGAGTTTCCTTTTCTCCTCAGAAAGAGGAGAGCTGGTTAAATTCTGTTAAGAAGATTGTTGTGATTCAGGTTTAAAATAATTGCCAAGTGTTTTCATAAGATTTAGACACATTACTTTCTATGCTTTCTTTAATCGATTCATGAGTATGCCAGGAACAGGGATATTGCCTACATTTAGATATCTCCTACGCTTAGATAAGACATTCCAGTGTCGTGGGTGTTTCAGGGTGCCGTTTACACTGGCTTATTTATAACTATGCTAGTAAATATGACCTAAAATTGGCTTTAATCAAGGAACTGAAAAACTAGGAGTCAAATGAAAGCTAACTACGTTTTTTAACCTCTTTGGGATACCTCTGCTATCAGGTCTAAAATCACAGTTTGCAGCAGACCTGTCTCCAAACAGTCTAATCTTTGGAATCCAGATGCAGCTGCATCCTCCTGTTTTCTTAGGTAAATGGATAGCCAGGGGTGTCGGCCTGTGGTCCTCTGCAGAGATAAGGATGGGCCATCTGCTCCCAGCTTTTCAACCCCGCATTTCTACATTCTACTTAGGATGTCAAATGGGTAAAAATAGGTTTCATCCAATAAGCATGCTCAGTATTAACTTTCAGACATGAATTAATTAAGCTGAGAATTACACGTGAGTACAGCACCTGGCTCCAGAAGGGTTTTCGAGCTTAGAGGGCTGGAATCTGAAAGCTTCCGCCCTTGGCTTCTGTCTTCCAGCTGCAGAACCAGAGCGAGCTGCGGGCCCCCACCGCGGAGAAGGCCGCCTTCTTCCTGGACGCCGCCATCGCCTCCCGCAGGAGCCACCAGCAGGACTGTGACGAGGACGATCGCCGTAACTCACACATGTTCTTCACGCTGCACATCTACCAGTACCGGATGGAGAAGAGCGGGAAGGGCGGAAGTAAGTCGGCCACACTCTCCGCTCGTCCCTCCGTAGTGCTCTGGCCGCAGCCAGGAACCCCTCGGGCAGCCATGACCTTTGTGTGCGTCTGTGTGACAGGGTCTTGCTCTGTCACCCAGGCTGCAGTACAGTGGCACAATCACAGCTCACTGCGGCCTCAAACTCCTGGGCTCAAGTGAGCCTCCTGCCTCAGTTTCCCAAGCAGCTGGGACTACAGGCTCCTGCCACCACACCTAGCTATTTCTTTTTTTTTTTTTTTTTTTTTTTTTTTTTTTTTTTTTTTGTAGAGATGGGACCTTGCTATGCTGTCCAGGCTGGTCTAGAGCTTCCAGTCTTGAGATCCTCTTGGCTTGGTCTCCCAAAGTGTTCGGATGACAAGTATGAGCCACCACGGCCAGCCACACTTTTCTTAATAGACTGCAGTATGCGTTTCAGTGACTCATCATTCAAAATAATTACAGCGTCTGGGCAGAAGTTTACTTTTGAACAGTCCAGGGCAAGGCATTTGCTTTGGTAGAGATGATTTATGAATGTGCTTGCCGTGAGTAGGTGAGACGCCGAACGTACCGCCTCGCAGTGTCTTTTTGTTCACAGACCTTAAAAATGCTCCTGGAGAAACACCAGCATGCATCCACCCAAGCCCCGGGCAGTGTGTTCTCATTACCTTGAGTCCACTGTGGGGGCCATGGTTTTTAAATAGCATGGAAATGAGACTTTTGAATAACTAACCAGACCCTGGCTGCCTCCCTCACATCGTGCCCATCAGCAAAGGTTTGCCGGGCGCGGTGGCTCAAGCCTGTAATCCCAGCACTTTGGGAGGCCGAGGCGGGTGGATCACGACGTCAAGAGATCGAGACCATCCCAGTCAACATGGTGAAACCCCGTCTCCACTAAAAATACAAAAAATTAGCTGGGCATGGTGGCACGTGCCTGTAGTCCCAGCTACTCAGGAGGCTGAGGCAGGAGAATTGCCTGAACCCAGGAGGCGGAGGTTGCGGTGAGCCGAGATCGCGCCATTGCACTCCAGCCTGGGTAACAAGAGCGAAACTCCGTCTCAAAAAAAAAAAAAAAAAAAAGCCCAAGCGCGGTGCCTGCTCTCTGAGTGAGCCGCACTGCCCGGAGCCCAGCGCTATGCCTCTCCAGACCCCACTGGCTGCGTCTGCGAAGTCAACAGGGGCCGTGGGGCAGTTCTGCGTCCTCTGTGAAGTGGTGTCTGCTCTGTACCCGACAGAGTTGAGTACGGTCAGCTGCATGTTTCCAGTGGGGATCCTGGACCAGGGGCAAAGTGGTCTGCTGGGTTCCCAAGGCCAGCTGTGGGTAATAGGCCCGTCGGGCCGGCCAGGCAGTATTTCTGTGCTTCCTCCCTGTCCGTCTCTGTAGGGCTTTTGATACACAGGCATCTGGCTCCCAGTGCCTTCTGCATGATTGTCTCAGGGACACTGGATGCCAGAAAAGCAATCAGAAAACTGAGTTAAGAGTCTAACCCTGGGCTGGGCACGATGGCTCATGCCTGTAATCCCAGCACTTTGGGAGGCCAAGGCAGATGGATCACAAGGTCAGGAGTTCAAGACTGGCCTGGCCAATATGGTGAAACTCCATCTCTGCTGAAAATAGAAAAGTTAGCTGGGTGTCGTTGCAGGCACCTTATAGTCCCAGCTGCTTGGGAGGCTGAGGCAGGAGAATTGTTTGAACCTAGAGGCAGAGGTTGCAGTGAGCCGAGATAGCACCACTGCACTCCAGCCTGGGTGACACAGCTAGACTCCATCTCAAAAAAAAAAAAGAATCTAACTCTGGACTGGACTGGAAATTGTTAAGCGAATTGAGTAAAGCAGGGACAGTCTGCAAAGTTGTTCTAGATAAAGCCTGGAATTAAAACATCCAGCTGGGACCAGGCACAGTGGCTCATACCTGTAATCCCAGCACTTTGGGAGGCTGAGGCAGATGGATCACTTGAGGTCAGGAGTTGGAGACCAGCCTGGTCAACATGGTGAAACCCCATCTCTACTAAAAGTACAAAAAATTAACTAAATGTCTTGATGCCCACCTCCCAGCTACCCGGGAGGCTGAGGCAGGAGAATCGCTTCAACAGGGAGGCGAGGGTCGCCGTGAGCCCAGATCGTGCCACTGCACTCCAGCCTGGGTGACAGAGCAAGACTGTCTTAGAAAATAAAAATAAAAAGACATCCAGCTGGGACTTGTGGACAGGCTCCCCAACCCCATTCCTCCCTAAGCCTACTCGTGGCTCAAAGGACTTGGAAAACAGTACGTACTCCTGGAGAGAGAGCTCTGGGGGCTTCTGTTGCCCCCAAGCAAAACCTCCTCCCTCCCCCCATCTCAGCGCCTCTCTTCCTACTGCTTAGTCAGTGTTTAAATCCAGGTTTATTGCAGTATAATTTACATTCAGCGAAATGTCACTTTTATATGTCTTTAGATGAGTTTTGCCCAATCCATACAGTCATGTAGCCACCGAGAGAATGAGGCTAAAGCTCCCTCTCGCCCTTTGTCCCTCTCCCCAACCTCCAGCCGCTGGCATCCACAGATCTGATTGTTGTCCTGGTTCTGCGTTTATCCGGAATATCATAGGAATGGGCTCCGGATGTGGCCTTTTGTGTCTGTCTGCTTTCACGTAGCGTGATGCATGCGAGATGTGCCCATGCTGCGTGCGATGTTCCTGAGTTTTGACTGGGCCTGCGGGCTTGGCTCCTACTACCGCCAGGATGCAAGGAAAATATCCACAGCTGGGGCTGCAGTTCCGCTAACTGGGGTGCTCTTGATGGCTGTGACCATCAGCTCTGAGCTGCCCGCAATGGGGAACCCAGAGGTTCCGGTCCTCACGTGCAGCAGGCTGGGTGCCCCAGGGAGGTGGCCCATTAGCAGGGGGCCAGATCTCTCTTGATAGCCCATGATGTTGAGCGATGTCTCAATGGAGAAGAGCAGAGTATAGTGAATGGGAATCTCTTGGGAGATTTATTCTCAGTAGCAGGCTCGCACCACGTAGAGTGCTTCCTTTTAGAATAACGTTCTTAAAGAGGGAAACAGACATTAGGACAGGGACGAGGATATCCAGACCTTTAAACTCTATCGCAGAATCGTATCCACACTTCTCTTGATGTCCGGAGCTAGCCTCGAACCTGGCCCTCCCTGTTTCCTCCTGGGTAATGTCTCTGCCCTGTGAATGTGAGAGTCTGACAAATGTTTAGTTTATTCTTTGAAGCAGCTGCCAATCATTGTTATCGTCATCACTGTCATCATCAGGGCCTGAAGTACTTTCTTGTATTTGCTACAAAGAGTGACTCATAAAACATCTAACTCTTGAGCCAAATGACTCCCAAATGGCACTGACCAGAAAAACTCCGGAATGGGGATAATCTCTCCTCCTTCCAGGTTTCAGACCGAACTGAGGACTACTCTGTTTTTGGTTTTTTACTTTTTTTCGGTTCTGCTTTCAATTTGGAATCTGAAAGTCAGGAGAAATCTTGAAAACCAGGAGACAGTTCGTTAAATGACTTCAAATATTGGAACCTGAAATTCAGCCAAACTCAGTGATCCACCAAATCAGTACCTAAGGAATCCTGCACGCTTATTAAATATTTAATAGCCAACTCGTCTTCTTCCTGTTTTTAGATTGTGAAAGAAACTTGCTTTTAAATAATGCATTCGGGTTAAAGGAAAAGGCAAATACCACGAGTGGCTTCCAAAACCTCTTGTAGGTCCTTCCTGATGTTTCAGGAGGTGAGGATGAAGCGGGGGGAAGAGTGCAGGCCCCTGGGAGCTGCAGACTGGGGGACCTCTCTTTCCTCTTGAGGAGAAAGGATCCAGACCCCATTGCACACGGCCTCCCTGCCAGGACCTGCTTGATTTTGTGAATTTATAACTGGTTAAAATATAATGAGGAGATCCGAAGCGTGGTTTAAAATGGAAATTTTGTTTACTTACATATAAGTAATAATCCCTGTGGACCTGGCAGCCAGAACTCAATTAGGAGAAAGTTTATTAATTAGTTACCCTGCAGGGAAGCAGGAAGTGGAGCTGGCTGCTGTTAACCAGTCATTAGAGGAGATCTCTGCTGTAAGAATGAAACAGGCTGAGTCTTCATATACATAAATGCATTTCACACATTTTACACACAAATGCATTTTACACATTTTACACAGAAATGCATTTCACATTTATAATTTTGCACACAAATGCATTTTACACATTTAAGTAGACAGACAAAAAAAATGTTTGAAACATTCCAGTCCAAATAGAAAAGTGTTTGTTGATATATCCCTGCTTTGCAGATAGCACGAGGTTAAGTCTAAAATATCTCCCTGTCTGGCCTGGCACTGTGGCTCATGCCTATAATCCCAGCATTTTGAGAGGCCAAGCCAGGTGGATCATGAGATCAGGAGTTCGAGACCAGCCTGGCCAACATGTTGAAACCCCATCTCTATTAAAGATACAAAAACTTAGCCAGGCATGGTGGCAGATGCTTGTAATCCCAGCTACTCTGGAGGCTGAGGCAGGAGAATCGCTTGAATCCGGGAGGCAGAGGTTACAGTGAGCCAAGATTGCGCCATTGCACTCCAGCCTGGGTGCCAGGGTAACACTCTGTCTCAAGATGTGTGTGCGTATATATATACGCACACACACACACATATATATCTATATATATGCACACACATTTAAACAGGGTATATATACATGCAGATATATATATACCCTGTTTAAAACATGATTGGAATAGTAGTGGGACTCATCCACATCACAGAGGCCTTCCTCTGCTTTGCTAAGCTCCATCTGTAATGGCTTAAGAGCCTTCTTGGGAATTCCAGCACTAGGGAAGAGACCAGGAAGTTCTGATGATCAGAGAGCTGCTTCTTGTCATGATGGGTGCACCAGGCATCTCAAACAAGGTGGTGCTTGGGACCAGAATTATTTCAGATTTCATATTGTTTTCAGATTTTGAAATATTTGCATATACATAATGATATCTTGGGACTGAGACCGAAATCTACAGAATCCATGTATGTTTCATGTATGCCTTATAGACATAGTCTAAAGGTAATTTTATACAATCTTTCATGATTTTATGCATGAAACCAAGTTTTCACTGCATTTTGACTCCAGCCCATCATGAGGTCAAGTGTGGAATTTCCCCTTGCGGGATCGTGTTGGCCTTCAAAAAGTTTGGGATTTTGGATTTCGGATTTCAGGGTTGGGGATGCTCAGCGTGTACTAGTGATACTTCGGGGTAATGCATGAATGACATGGAGCTCTTACCTGTCCTGCTGGTAAAGATGGCTTTTAAAACCGTCACTTTTTTTTTTTTTTTTTTTTTTTTTGGAAACTGAGTCTCACTCTTGTCACCCAGGCTGGAGTGCAATGGCACGATCTCGGCTCACTGCAACCTCTGCCTCCCGGGTTCAAGTGATTCTCCTGTCACAGCCTCTGGAGTAGCTGGGACTACAGCTGCATGCCACCACGCCCAGCTACTTTTTTGTATTTTTAGTTGAGACGGGGTTTCACTAAGTTGAGCAGAATGGTCTCGATCTCTTGACCTTGTAATCTGCCTACCTCAGCCTCCCAAAGTGCTGGGATTAGAGGCGTGAGTTACCTTGCCCTGCCCAAAACCTCACTTTTATGAATAATCTAAGCTTGCAAGCAACTGTTGCTCAAGGCCCAGAATGACACCAGGTTTCTGATTTGTTCATTTGCTTCATTGCCTCCGGGGAAGATTCGAGGGCTTTGTAGGCTGGGCTGCTGTGTGTGCACATGAGCAATGGTATGGGCACTTGGGCATACATCTGTGCTACACTCGTCTGTTTACAGATGGGTTCAGACTCTTCAATCTGTTTTGTTGTTTGTTTTTTTTTTGTTTGTTTGTTTGTTTTTAATACTGAGTCTCGCTTGCTCTGTCGCCCAGGCTGGAGTGCAGCGGTGCAATCTCAGCTCACGGCAACCTCCCCCTTCTGAGTTCCAGCGATTTGCCTACCTCAGCCTCTTTAGTTGCTGGGATTACAGGCGTCCACCACCACGCCTGGTTAATTTTTGTGTTTTTAGTAGAGATGGGGTTTCACCATGTGGACCAGGCTGGTCTTGAACTCTTGACCTCAAGTGATTCCCCTCTCAGCCTCCCAGAGTGCTGGGATCACAGGCGTGAGCCACCACCACAGAGTGCTGGGATCACGGGCGTGAGCCACCACCACACTTGGCCTCATCTGTTTTGTTTAGCCAATGCAAGTGTTTTCTTTACACGTCATGGAATGTCTTAATCAGCCGATGCTGTAGGTAGGGCTCCATGGTGGCTGACTCTGGAGAGCCATTCTTTGGGTGGCAGACGTGGCAAAAGAGGCCCAGGAAAGAACCTTGCTTCTACTGCAGGCAGAGCCCGTCCCCTGCGGTCCCCAGCAGCAAAGCCTGTGCAGCAGGGATGTCCACACTGCAGAGTTCACATCTCCCGCCAGGTCAACAATGAAGTGGCAGTTTCATATCCTAGGTTTTTGTCATCCGTATGTATGTATGTATGTATTTTGATAATTTTATAATTTGTTTAATTATTTTGTTTTGGGAAGACTCTCGCTCTGTTGCCAGGCTGGAGTGCATTGGCGCGATCTCAGCTCACTGCATTCTCTGCCTCCCACGTTCAAGCAATTCTCCTGCCTCAGCCTCCCAAGTAGTCAGGACTACAGGCGCTCACCACCATGCCCAGCTAATTTTTTTTGTATTTTTAGTAGAGTGGGGGTTTTACCATGTTGGCCAGGATGGTCTTGATCTACTGACTTTGTAATCTGCCTGCCTCGGCCTCCCGAAGTGCTGGGATTCCAGGCGTGAGCCTCCGCACCCGGCCTATATGTTTTTGAATGTTGGCCAGGAGACTGTTCTGAAGAGCGCAGCCTGGAATTCCCACCCCGCATCCATTTCTAATCTTCTCGAGCCTCCTGCCCACTCTCAGCAGGTAACTGGCATCCTTTCAATGAGAAGTCAGAGCTGATCGGGTACATTCTTCAGCACTCCTTTTGGCTTCACAATCTCCTGGACCCCGTGCCTCAGTTTCCCCCTGCTCCTTCCCACAGGCCTGCTGCTCCCATTTCCTGGCACTTTTCCTCCTGCCCCTTCTGCCTCTTCTGGGTCCTCACCAGCTGGGACCCCATCAGCGGCCTCTCCATGCTTACTAAAGTCAGAGCTGCAGAAGGAAAGGAAGGAGACAGGGAGCCGGGGGCGGAGGGGGACGGCAGCAGCGCCTGGTCTCTACCACGCTCCTCTCCGGTCGCCTCCGCCACGAAGACGTCCGGACTCCCCCTCTTTGTAATGTCTTTCTTCTTGGCATCTCAGCAGTTTGTTGGGTGTTACACTTTTCCCTACTCGGCCTTATTTTTTGGCTGTTTGTGGGCTTGTCCAAGCCCCGTTAGACTGTAGCTTCCTTGAGGACACGGTGCCCGGTCACTCATCCTGGGTTCCCCCAGTGCTGGCGCTCTGTCTGCTGCATCAGTGCTCAGGCCTCCTTTGTCCAAATGGAATGTGTGCTGTGGTTTAAAAAATGAAACTCTGGTCTCAAACTGCTGACTTCAGGTGATCTACCTACCTCAGCCAGCCTGGCCAGCAGGGTGAAACCCCATCTTTACTAAAAATACAAAAATTAGCCGGGCGTGGTGGCAGGCACCTGTAATCCCAGCGACTTGGGAGGCTAAGGCAGGAGAACTGCTTGAACCCAGGAGGCAGAGGTTGCAGTGAGACGAGATCGTGCCCCTGCACTCTAGCTTGGGCAACAGAGTAAAACTCTGTTTTTTGTTCTTTAAAAAAGAATATCTGGCCTGGGCATAGTGGCTCACGCCATAATCCCAGCGCTTTGGGAGGCTGAGGCGGGCGGATCACTTGAGATCTGGAGTTCAAGACCAGTCTGGCCAACATGGTGAAACCTCATCTCTACTAGAAATGCAAAAATTAGCTGGGTGTAGTGGTAGGCACCTGTAATCCCAGCTACTCAGGAGGCTGAGGCAGGAGAATCACTTGAACCCAGGAGGTGGAGGTTGCAATGAGCCCAGATCACACCACTGCACTCCAGCCTGGACAACAGAGCAAGACTCCTTAAAAAAAAAAAAAAAAGGCAGCCAGGCACAGTGGCTCACGCCTGTAATCCCAGCACTTTGGGAGGCCAGTGCAGGCGGATCACCTGAGATCAGGAGTTCTTGGCTAGCCTGACCAACATAGTGAAACCCTATCTCTACTAAAAATACAAAAAATTAGCTGGGTGTGGTAGTGGGTGCCTGTAATCCCAGCTACTCAGGAGGCTGAGGCAGGAGAATCACTTGAACCTGGGAGGCGGAGGTTGCAGTGAGCTGAGATTGCACCATTGCACTCCAGCCTGGGCGATAAGAGGGAGACTCTGTCTCAAAAAAAAAGGAAAAAAAAAAAAAAAAAAAAGCAACCTCAACTCAATGCTTTGAAAAGATGTGATTAAAATGAGGTGTTTTTTGTATGGGCATGGTGGCTCACACCTGTAATCCCAGCTATTATCTAGTACGGCTGTGGTTCAGAAAGAGCAAGACCCCCAGTTACCTCTGATGTACATAGATGCTGTTAGGTTAGAGAAGCTCTCATATGCGGCACAGCCGGGAGGAGGTCAGCTCACTGGGAAAGCTGGTTAAACGGGGAATTGTAGAAAATGATATATTCATGTCATAAAGATGTTATCTAAACTTAAATAATACAAATGTATTTTTATTCATTGATTTTGTGAGCCGTAAAGCGCCAAGTCTTTCTCTTTGAGTTTTCAATTCAAAATTTGGTTTCCACGAACCACATTCATGTTAACAGTTCAGTTTTTGCCTTAAATTTCTTCAAAGAGATGAAAGAGCTTAAAAAAAGTCCAGGTGTGGTGGCTCACCCCTGTAATCCCAGCACTTTGGGACGCTGAGGTGGGCGGATTACGAGATCAAGAGATTGAGACCCTCCTGGCCAATATGGTGAAACCCTATCTCTACTAAAAAAAAAAAATAAAAAAAATTAAAAAAATAAAAAAAAAAATAGCTGGGCGTGGTGGCTTGCCACTATAGTCCAAGTTACTTGAGAGGCTGAGGCACGAGCATTGCTTGAACCCAGGAGGTGGAGGTTGCAGTGAGCCAAGCTCACACCATTGCACTCCAGTCTGGCACCTGGCAACAGAGCAAGACTCCGTCTCAAAATTTAAAAAAAAAAAAGAGCTTAAAAAACACTTATACAACCAACTGGGTATAGGGATATAGACTTTTTTAGATTCTTACAGTGTTTTCCATTCTGTAATTCCTCATTCACACCAAATTCAACGTCTTTAAAATTTATTTATTTATTTATTTTAAGACAGGGTCTCACTCTGTCACCCAGGCTGGAGTGCAGGGGCGCGATCTTGGCTCACTGCAACCCCTGCCTTCCGGGTTTAAGTGATTCTCCTGCCTCAGCCTCCCGAGTAGCTGAGACTACAGGCACCCACCACCACACCGGCCCTTTTTTTTTTTTTTTTTTTAATTTTTAGTGGAGATGGGGTTTCACCATGTTGGCCAGGATGTTCTCAATCTCTGACCTCGTGATCCACCGGCTTCCCCCTCCCAAAGTGCTAGGATTACAGGTGTGAGCCACTACGCCCAGCTGAGTTTTTATAGAAACATTAACTCTGTGCAAATTAATTTCATTGCCTTAGATAGTATTTTCTTATGCTTCTACTTATAATAACAAGTGGCAGAAACCTATTGGGGGAAACACCGCTGACCTATGAAGACCTATGCAGCTGATTCTTTTTGGAGCAAAAGTTCGCAAACTAGACCACAGCCTCCACTAACCACGAGCCCTCACTGTGCTGTGGACTCAGGCAGCACGACTCGCAGGTGACCCAGAGCACTGCTTCACCTGGCCACGTGGGAAGGCCGTGGCTCCACCCTTAGCTGCACATTAGACTCACCTGGGGGGCTTTTAAAGGCATGCAGCGCGCATGCTTCCTCCAGCCCAATTAAATTAGCGTGGCGTGGGAGCCGGCCACCAATATTTCTTTAAAGATTCCAAAGTGCTTCAAACGGGCAGCAAAGTTTGGGAGGAACGATACAGTAAGGGAAGGTGAGTTAGAAGAGCTTCTACACACTTTCTGGTTAGCTTCGAATTTTCATCTTAGATTTAGCATTAATTTTCTATGAGATCGTGGGTGATTAACATCTACAAGCCTCAGTTTCCTTCCCTATAAAATGGGGCTTATTTCTGCATTCTGGGATATTGTAGTGATATTAGAAGAACTTAGGATTCCCTGGTACCTTCCAGGTGCTTGGCTCAGGAGTAGGAAAAATTATTACATTGTTTCCTGTGGGTAGAATAAGATATGTGGGTAATTTGGTTTGGTCAAAGTCTAGACTTAAAATATCGCACATTACAATATAACTAAAGGATTACACGAGGCAGACTGAGTTACGTGCCTTTAACCCTGCAGTCTTGACCTCAAAATCTGGAAAGTCAGCAAGGAACCTGCTTCTTACCTGCTATGAATGATCACCTATTGCGTTCCTTTGTTCTGTAGCTACACTTTCTCCCCAGCCCCGGGAAGTGATGTCAGTTCTTGATAATAGCGCATGGTGTGTGCTCGCTCACCGTGTGCTATTTCAAGTGAAGCCGCATGTGTGAGATTCAGAATTCTGTGACTACTGAACTCCAGCGGGTACAGAGCAGAGAGTAGATTTTCCATTGTCTAAATGTGACTCTTACTTTGAGTCATGCAGGTATAATTACAGGTATTTTATAATATTACTCCTCGGCACAGTCTAAACTATGCCTTTGTTCTCTGTGCTCTGTTTTACTACATGTACATTATACATTTTATTCCATTACATCAAATGGACTATTAGAGTCTGAATTGGTCCCTGTCTTTGCCCTTTAATCTGTGGTGCATGTGGAATATCTGAGCTTCTCCCATCTATATAATTAGGCTGCAAAACAAATGATATTTTGCTTTAAAAATAACTATTTCCCTAGTGCCTGCCTTGACCTGAGCTTGAAGGATAAAAAATAGCATAAAACAGAAGTGACAAATAATATCTTCCCCTTTAAGGGATTTTACCCGGGATAGTTGATGAGAAACAAAATGTAACATCCTTAATGTAGAAAGTTCTTTGCCGTAGATATGTCAGTAGCTGGAGAGCTTGAATTGCAACGCTGTGCTTTCTGTAAATGTTGCTCACCTTTTTTTCCTCAGTACTAGATTTGGAAACTGAGGGTAGGCAGGGGTGGAGGCAGGCTGGCCTTAGGACAGTGCTTCCTGAATATTTCCATCCTACAGCGTGAGCAGTGCGGCCTCAGCTGCAGAGGCGTGGATGCCCGGATCCCTCCCTCACACCGGGGTGCCGCGTGCTCCGGACGCATGTGGGTCCCATGCACTCTGCTCGCTTTCTGTACCATTACCTTTCAATCTTGCCCCAGATTACTTGGCCTCCACAACAGCTTTGAGAAGTTTCCATCTCTGCCTTTGCCATTTTCCTTCTGTGCAGAGTAGGGAAAGGCACAGGGAAGAGCGGCTGTCCTGGCAGCAACAGGAGGCAGGCCAGGCGTGATGGTGTGAGCTCTGCCGCCTGGAAAGAAGAATCCAGAGGCTTGAAGGAGCAGCATTCTGCTGCTGCCTGGGGCTGAGGCTGGGAAAGGGAGACAGCCCAGGGGTGGGTGATGTACCCAGGAACCTTGCAGTCTGGCTGAAGCTCTTCTTCCTTCCTGTCTCCAGACTCAAACTGCCTATCTGCTTTCAGTTTCTAGACATGATTGTGGACTGCCTAGAATTTCACACGGAAGGAAACATGTCATACGGTCCGTGCTCTCTGGTGTGGCTTCTTTCACTTAGCATAATCATTTTGAGATTTAATCATTTCATTTCATGGATCAGTAGTTCATTTGTATATATTTCTGTGTCATGGAGTCTCACTATGTTGACTAGGCTGGTCTTGAACTCCTAGTCTTAAGTAATCTTTCTGCCTTGGCCTCCCAAAATGCTGGGATTATAGATGTGAAGTGCCACACCCAGCCTTAAGTTTTAATTTCTAATTGTTTGTTACTAGTATAAAGAAATGCAATTGATTTTGTCCATTGACGACATATTCTGCAACCTTTCTAAACTCACCTATTAGTTTTAGTAACTTTTTTGTGGATTTCATTCTTAGATTTTCTATAGGTGATTTATGTCACCGATAAAGACCATTTGACTTGCTTTCCAATCTGGATATTTTTCATTTATTGTACTTGCCTCACTGTACTGGCTAGGACTTCCAGTACAATGTTAAGTGGAAATGGTGAGAGTGGACATACTCGTCTTACTCCTGATCTTAGAGGGAAAGCATTTAGTCTTTTACCATTAAGTATGATGTTAGCTATAGTTTTTAGTAGATACCTTTCATCAAATTGAGGATATTACCTTATCTTTATATGTTGCTGAGATTTTTTTATCAAGATTGACTGAATTTTGGTAAATGCTTTTTCTGCTACTGAAACAGTCAGTTTGCCTTTCAGTTTGTTAATATGGTAAATTATATTGATAGATTAGGTTTTTTGTTAACCAACCTTGCATTCCTGAAATAAACCCCATTTGCTCATGGTATAAAACCCATTTGTATTTGTTGCTAGATACAGTTTTTTTTGAGTTGGGGTTTCACTCTGTCACCTAGGCTGAAGTGCAGTGGCATGATCACAGCTCATTGCAATATTGAATTCCTGGACTCAAGGAGTCCTTCCTTCCATATCAGCCTCCCAAGTAGCTAGGATTACAGTGTGCACCAACTTGCCCAGCTAATTTTTTAATACTTTTTTGTAGTGATGAGGTCTTGTAATGTTGCCCAGGCTGGTCTTGAACTTCTGGGCTCAAGTACCTCAACCTCCCATAATACTGAGATTATAGGAGTGAGTCACCATGCCTGGCCCTAGATATAATTTTCTAATATGGCTGTTTAATATTTTGTTTAGAATCTTTGGCAATGTTCATGAGGGATGTTGGTCTGCAGGTTTTGTTTTGTTTGGTTTTGTTTTTTCCAAACAACATATTTGTTTACTTTTGGTATCAGACTAATATAGTATAACTTGGGAAGAATTTCTTCCTATTTTCAGGAAGACTTTGAGTAGAATTACTATTTCTTCCTCAAATGTTTGGTAGAATTCACCAGTACTTCCATCTGGTCCCAGAGCTTTACCTGTGGAAAGGTTGTGAACTACAGATTCTATTTCTTTAATGAATTTAGGGCCATTTTTATTATCTATTACTTCTTGAGAGACCTTTGGTGTTTTGTATCATTTCGTTTCTATTTGCTTAAAAACACTTTAACATTTTCACTTTAAATTTTTCCTTGACTACAGGCTGTTTGGGGCCAAGTTGTGGAGTTTCAGAATATTTGTGGATTTTTGAGATACTGTTCTACATTGACTTCTGATTTAATTCCATTGAATCAGAGAACATGCTTTGAGTGATATGAATCTTTTAACATTTACTTAACCTTGTTTTGTGGACCAGAACACTGTGTATCTTGGTAAATGTTTTGTGTGCACTTCAAAAGAATGTGTATTCTGCTTTGTTGGGTTGAATATTCTGCATCAAGTAGATATTTGACAGTATAGTTCAAATCTGTATCCTTACGGTTTTCTACTTGTGTCAATTTTGCAATGGGGGTATTTGAAATTGCCAGCTATAATTGAAGACTTGACTGGTGTGACTTTAGTCTCAATTTCATTTGTTGCTGCTCAGTTTTACTAATTTTTTTTCCCCACTAATTTTATATTTGGTTTGTTTTTTCTTTTCTAGTTCATTGAGATGCAACACTAGGTTGTCTATTCAGAGTCTATATCTGTAATGTAGTTAGTTATTGCTGTGGACCTTTCTCTTAGTGCTACTTTTTCTATATCCCATAGGTTCTGGCATGTTGTGTTTCCATTCTCATTTGCTTCAAGAACTTCTCAAACTTTATTCTTAATTCTCTGTTGACCCATTGGTCATCCAGGAACATGCTCAATTTCCAGGTGTTTGTATAGTTTCCAGCATTTCTCTTGTTATTAATTTATAGTTTTGTTCTGTTGTGGTTAGAAAAGAGACTCGTTATGATTTTGACTTTTTAAAACTTGTTGAGACATGTTCTACAGCCTAGTATATGGTCTGTCCTGGAGAATGTTTCATGTACTGATGAGAAGAATGGGTATTTTGCAGCAGTTGGATAAAATGTTCCATGAATATCTGTTAAGTCCATTTGGTCTAGAGTATAGTTTAATTCTGAGGTTTCTTTGTTGATTTTTCTGCCTGAATGATCCACCCATTCCCAAAAGTGGGGTGTTGATGTCCCTTACTATTATTATATTATAGTCTACCTCTCCTATTTAGATCTAGTAATATTTGATTTATACGTATAAGTATCCTGCTATTTGGTCATATATATTTATAACTGTCATATCCTCTTTCTGAACTGACTCATTGCTGAATTATCATTATATCATAATTTCCTTTGTTTCTTTATATAGTTTTTCACTTAAAGTGAATTATCATTGTATCATAATTTCCTTTGTTTCTTTATATAGTTTTTCACTTAAAGTGTATTTTATCTGATCTAAGTATAGTTAGTCTTGATCTTTTTCCACTTCCATTTGCATGGAATGCTTTTCCTATCCCTTCACTGTTAGTCTATGTGTGCCTTTATAGATGAATGAGTTTACTGTAGGCAACATATAGTTGGGTCTTATTTATTAATCCGTTCAGCCACTGTGTCTTTTATTTGGTGAATTTAGTCCATATACATTCCATGTTATTATTGCTAGGTAAGGCCTTCCTACTGCCATTTTATTACTTATTTTCTAACTGTGTAGTGTGCCTCCTCACTTCCTTTCTTCTATTTTGTGGTAAAGTGATTTTCTTTGGTAGTATGTTTTCATTTGCTGCTTTTTTTTTTTTTTTTGTATATCAGTTATAGATTGTTGCTTTAGGTTACCATGAAGCTTACAAAAAACTTCCTGTAGTTATAACAAATTATTTAAAAGTGATACCAATTTAACTTTTATTGCAGCAGAAGAAACAAATGAAAAAGGAAAAAACACAGACATATACTTTCATTCTTTTCTCTTCCTGCATTTTGAATTTTTGATGTAAAAGTTTACATTTTTAAATTGCCTACCTCAAAAATGTTGTAGCTATTATTTAATAGTTTTGTCTTTTAATCCTCTTACTAAAGATAAAAATGGTTTACATGTCATGATTAATATATAAGAATCACATTAGCATTATTTTTCTTATGGTTTTAAGAACTTGTTTAGCATTTGTCATAGGATAGGTCTGGTAGTCACACATTTTCTCTGGGAAAGTCATCTTCTTCATTTCTGAGGAATAACTTTGCTAGATGCAGTATTCTTGGTGGGCAATTTTTTTCCTTTAGCACTTTGGATAATATTATCCCACTCCCTCCTGGCCTGTAAAATTTCTGCTGAGAAGTCTGCTGCCAGTTGTGTTGGATATCCTTTATATGTTATTTGCTTTTTTTTCTTGTGCTCTCACTGTTTTTAGGATTCTCTTTGCCTTTGACTTTGTGAATTTAATTATAATATGTCTTGAGGTCTTCTTCTTTTGGTTGAATCTCATTGGTGACCATTGACCTTCATGTACCTGGATATTTATATTGTTCTCCAGGTTTAGAAAGTTCGGTTCTTTCTTTAAATAAGCTTGCTGCCTCTTGTCTTTCTCAGTTCTGTCTTTAACTCCACTAACCCAAATATTTGCTCTTTTGATGTTGGTCAATAAGTCCCATACGCTTTGTTCATTCCTTCTCATTCTTTTTTTTTTTTTTTTCTCTCTACTGTGTATTTTCTTTTTTTTTTTTTCTTTCTTTTTTCTTTTTTTTTGAGACAGAGTTTTGCTCTGTCACCAGGCTGGAGTGCAATGGCGTGATCTTGGCTCACTGTAACCTCCGCCTTCTGGATTCAAGCGCTTCTCCTGCCTCAGCCTCCCAAGTAGTTGGGACCACAGGTGTGTGCCACCACACCCAGCTAATTTTTTGTATTTCAGTAGTGACAGTGTTTGGCTGTGTTAGCCTGGATAGTCTCGGTCCTTTAACCCTGTGATCCGCCTGCCTCAGCCTCCCAAAGTGCTGGGATTACAGGTGTGAGCCACTGTACCTGGCCCTGACTGTGTATTTTCAGATAGTCTGCCTTTGAGCTCACTGATCCTTTCTTTTTCATCAATTCCTCTGATATTCTCTATTGCATTTTTTTCATTTCATTCATTGCATTTTTTACCTCCAGAATTTAATTTTATTTTTAAAATATTTCTGTGAACTTTCTCTGAGAAATTTCTCTGAGCTTTCTCGAAGTTCATTGAGCTTCCTTAAAACTATTGTTTTGAATTATTTGTCCCAGAGATCACACATTTTCATCATTTTAGGGCCAGTCTTGGTGCCCTACTTTGTCCCTTTGACATTATATTTCCCTGACTGTTCTTGATGCTTGAAGTGTGATGATATATGCACAGTGAGAGATTAAATATTCATTTGAGTCTTCCTAGTCTGGCTTTGTTCGTGCCTGTACTTCTACAGAGGGCCTTCCAGGGATTCTAAGTGCTAATTCTGACTATTGTGTTCCCTTTCTGTGATCACTGCAGTCATCTCAGCCCTAGAGGATGCTCTATACCCAGGCTTGCTGTGAGTCTCACAAGGGCTCTGCAGTTTTTGTGGCTTTCTGGCCCAAATGGCCCTGGGGAAGACCCAAGGACAGTGCTTGTGTTATGTGGGAACACTGACCACCAGGGACCTGAGTCCTGAAGACCGTCCTAGTGGCCCAGAGAAGTGTACTTCCAAGCAGGTCTCTGCATAGGTTGGATCCCCAACTATAGCAAGAGGGGCAGAAGTTGAGACTCGACCCTTTCGGAATCTGCCTTGGGAAGGAGGCTGATGGGCCCTTCTCTTTGGCTGAGACAGGCATGTATTACCCAGCAAGTCTCTGTACAACTGGAGTAGTTTCTTACCCATAACAAGAGGAGCTAGAGCCAAGACTGGGCCTCCTCAGGTCTGCTATGAGATGGAGGCTGGCATGCCTGCCACATTGGCTGAAATGGGCATGCATCTTCTAGTAAGTCCCTGCATTGACAGGATAGTTCCCCAACTATCAGCAAGAACTAGAGCAGAATCTGGGCCCTCATAGGAACTGCCGTGAGACAGATACCGAAGGGCTTAGTCTTGGCCCAGAGGGTTGTGTGTCACCCAGCAAATTCCTATACAGGTAGAATAGTTACCGGACTGCAGACAGAGGGTCTGGAGCTGTGACTGGGCCCTCTTGGGATAGAAGCTGGAAAGCCCAGTCTTGTATCGGAAGGCGTGTTTCCCAGGACACTGCATCGGTAGATAGTTCTGTGACTGCAGCAGGAGGTGCTGGACAGGGCTCCCTGCGGGTCTCAGCACAGACGGGATCATTCTTTCACTGTGTTCAGTCTCTTTTGTCTAATATTGGTAGATCCGCTCCAACTCTTATGGTTACCGTTTGCCTTATCTACACTTATATGTTTAAGCTATTGTTTATTTATATTTGAAGTGCATTTCTCATAGGGAGCATATAGTAGAGCCTCACTTTTTTATCCAGTCTGACGATTTTTGCCATTTAATAAGGGTATTTTAGACTATTTATATTTAATATGATTATTGATATAGTTTGGTTCGAAATATTATTTTTTTGTTTTCTATTTGTCCCATCTGATCTTTGTTCTCTTTTTTATCTGCCGCCTTTTGGATTTATTAAACACTTAAATGGTTCCAATTTCTATCTTTTGCTGGTTTATTAGCTGTTACTTTTTATTGTTTATTGCTCTAGTGTTCGTAGTACACGTTTAAGTTACCACAATCTAATTTCAAGTGATATTATGCCACTTCTATAAGGAATAAAAACCTTACAATAGTATACTTCCATTCCTCTCCTCTGACTTTTGTGTTATTGTAATCAAATGTTTTAATTTTATGCATGTCATTCACACATCACATTGTGATTTTTGTTTTAACAATGATCTTTAAAAGAGATTTAAGTAATAAAAATGACACGGTCACCCGCGTGGTTATCATTTCCAGAGCTCTTCATTCCTTCATCTATATTCCCTGTGTTTTTGCTTACGGTGAATTCTTTTAGGATTTTTAAATCTAAAAATATCTTTATTTCGCTTTTGCTTGGAATAATACTTTTGCTGGGTGTATATTTCTAACTTGACACTTTTTAGTACTTTAAAAACCTTGCCCCACTGTGTTCTCACCTGCTCTATTTCCAGGGAGATCCACTATCATCCTTATCTTTGTTCCTTTATATGTGATGTGTTTTTTTTCCTGTGGCTTGTTTCAAGATTTGACTTTATATCACTGGGTTTGAGCAGTCTGGTTATAATAGGGCTTGATGTAGTTTCTTTCTTTGTGCTTGGGGCTCACTTAGCTTTTTGGATATGTGGGTTTATGACCTTCATTAAATGTGGGGAATTTTTAGCCATTATTTTTCTCAAATATTTTATTTGTATCATACTCTGTGTCTTCTCCTTTAGGGACTCCAATTACACATATTTGGACACTTAAAGTTGCCCTACAGCTCTTTTTTTGCTGTTTGTTTTTGTGTGTGTGTGTGGGGGGTTTCAAATTTTCCCTGTATATTTTATTCTGAATAATTTTATTGCTAGATCTTCAAATTTACTGTTTTTGCATTCTGCAATCTCTAATCTGCCATTAATCTCATGTAGTGTTTTTTTTATCTCACATATTGTAGTTTTTATGTCTAGAGGTTCAGTTTTGTGTCTTTTGAAATATATATTACGTTTCTACTTCGCTTTTTGAACATTTGAAATACAGTCGGAATAACTGTTTTACTAAATAGCTGTTTCTGTCAATTCTAACATCTATGCTAGATGTTGGTTGGTTGGTTTAAATAATCTCTTCATTATGGGTCTCATTTTCCTAAGTCTTTACGTGCCTGGTTGGTTTTTATTGAGTATTTAGGGCTAGATATCTTTGTACTTTGTAAATATTCTTAAGTATTTTTTTAAGATGTAGTTGCATTACTTGGAAACAGTTTGATCACTTTTTTTTGTGTTTCCGCTTTTAATATGTGTTAGATGGGATCAGGTCAGTGCTCAGTCTGTGGCTAGGTATGGGAAATCCTTCTGGGTATTCAACCCAATGCCCTGTGAAGCTTAATGTTTTCCCGACTGGCTGTTAGGACGTGGCCCTCTTCCTGGCTTTACGTGAGTGCTGTGCAGCATCGTCTCCAGTCTTTTTAGATGGTTAACTTCTGAGCCTTGAAAATAGTTTTCTCACATGAATGTTGCGATAGTCCCTTTTGCATTGCTATTAAAGAACACCTGCGGCTGGGTAATTTCTAAAAAGGTTTATTTTGCTCATAGTTCTGCAGGCGATGCAAGTGTGGCACCAGCATTTGCTTCTGGTGAGGCCTCAGGAAGCTTACGATGACGGTGGAAGGTGGAAGGAGAGCAGGCATGTCACGTGGCGAGAGAGAGAGCAGGGGAGAAAGCAGGGAAGGTGATAGCCTCTTTTAAACAACCAGCTTTTGCATGAACTTGAAGAGCAGGAACTCACTCATTACCATGGGAAGAGAACCAAGTGTTCACGAAGGCTCCACCCCCAAGACTCAAACATCTCCCACCAGACCCCATCTCCAACACTGAGGATCACTTTTCAGCATAAGGCCTGTGTCCTCAGTGATGGACCCTGGTGGGAGGTGTTTGGGTGATGGGGGTGAACGGCCCATCTCCAACATGGAGGGTCACATTTCAACAGGAGATTTGGAGGACACGGACACTAAACTATACCAGATGTGCCCCCAGTCCTCAGCCGAACCCTTGAGGGACTTCCTGCAGGTATCTGGAGTTCTCTCCTCGGCAGCGCTCTGTCTTGTAAATTGTTGGCACCTTGGTCTCCCTGAACTTCAGCGGCAGATGTGCTCATGGGCAAGTTACTTAACGTTTCTGAACTGTAATTTTCTCATCAATAAAGAAAGGATCATCGTATTTAGCTTATGATTCTATCATGGGCAGTGGATGAGACTGATGTGTGTACCCCACCTGGCCCTTGGCAGACACTCAGCAAGTATTTGGGTCTTTGCTGTCTATGCACCTGGTTGTTGTTTCTTCCTGATTTTTGCCTTGGGTTTGCAACCCAATTCCTGGCTGAGCTTTAGGTTGGGTTCTGTGTAATGATCAACCAAAGCAGGTGATCACTCAAGAGCCATTCAGCTTCTAACCTGATGAGTTTCAGAATTCTGCTATTCAAGAGACATTCGGGTAGAAGCATATCCTCCTTTAATTAGACATCAGTTTTCTCCGAAATCTCATTCAGTCCAACATATGAGGATCATCTGGATTCATTTGTTTGTAGTATGAATGTCGCAGACTCTGGAAGGTCTGGTGTGTGGGGAGGAATCTGCGAGAGCCAGTGCTTCTGCAACCCAGCGTGGTTCTGCCGGCGTTTCCTACTGGGTCATGAACTTCAACCTTTTACGTCCCCCTTGCATTGTTCCTCAGATTTCCCAAGGAGCTACATGCAGAGCAGATGAGTGTTTGTCAGAACGTAACCACTTCTCTTTTGTCTTCTCTCCCGTGGTAGTGTCTGGAGGTCGCAGCCGCCTGCATCTCATCGATCTCGGCAGCTGTGTGAAAGCACTTAGCAAAAATCGGGACGGAGGCTCAGGGCTGTGCCTCTCACTGTCTGCTCTGGGCAATGTCATCCTGGCACTCGTCAATGGCAGCAAACACATTCCATACAAGTAAGTGACTCTTCTACTCAAAAGAATGCGGCGGGGTCAGGATGGTGTGGGACGCTTGGTTTGGTGCCGTCTCTGAGGTATGCCACAGAGGGACAGTCTGGATTTCATTACAAGTTCAGTGCCAGGGGTCAGCCTTGGCTAACAGCTGTGTAATGCATGATTTTCCAAATTCAAAACTTTTGGAAATACTGAAATCTATTCCAGTTCTAACTTTAGGCTGCTCAAATGAGAGGAAGTAGGAAATTGTCTCAGTTGAGGTTTCCACTCGCCACTGAAGGTCATTGTCACCGTAATAAAGAGGCTTCTGTTTCATATTGATGAGAGTGAGGGTAGAAGCCTGGCTCACCCTTGAGGGTAGGGCCACCAGCCTTAACCAAAAGAATGTATAGGATATCCAGGCAAATTCGAATTTCAGATAACCAGCAAATAAGATTTTATTGTAAGTATGCGCTTCAACATTGCACGGGGCATTCCTGGCGTCACGTATTGTGTCCGGCAACCCTACTGAGGGCGCTTAGAAAGCTTGAGAAGTTACCACCCACCTTCCCATGTAAATGTTCGTTGACTTCCCGGATCCTTCCCTCTCTTTGTTACTGCTCCGGGACAGTCACATTACAGCCGCTCCTATGTCTGGCAGAGACAAAGCCACTCTTCACCACCATCACCCCAAATCAGTGTTGTCATTGGATGGTGTGGTGGGCACTTGGCTGGCTGTCCAGGCTCCTTCCAAGGCCCAGCAGAGCCTCGTACCAGCTGCGTGAGCGTCCACTCTTCCTAAAATGAGGGTTAGAGCTGTACACGTTGCTTACGTCACAGACACAGAAGGCTGAACATGATAGAACACGTATACAAGTGTATCATACTTTTGACCAATAACCAATGATGAAAGTCTGGTTAAACCTCTCTGGTCGAGCCTGTCCTCACCTATTTAAATGGAAAAAACACTGACCTTACGGAGTTGCTGCGAGGATTAACTAAATAGATGTGGATTCATGGTTTATCTGTAAAAATCCTACAAAACTAAGTTACTATCGTGGGAGGGAAGAGGCCGTGTATTCTGTCATTACTGAGGTTCAGGATGTGCTGGAGGTTTCCTTTCCCTCTGCTCTCTGTCGCTGCCAGACCCGCCACCAAATACACTGTGAGTTTCTTTTTTACCAGGAGACCATTACTGGACTGACTTTAGGAGCTTAAATGGTGATTATACTCCTGTCCATCTCAACTCTTGAAATTTGGGAATCCTAGTTGGATAAACACAGAAATGGTTTTGCCAGCTCTTGTAACAACCATTTTCTATGGGGGAAAAATTTCGAGTTGAAGAATTATAGAGTTCCATTTGATGTCATTTCTGTAGTCAAATAAATTCAACTTGTTGGGGGAAAGGGCAGGGCAGGGAAGCCGCTGGAGTTGGAAATGAAGGAAAATTACTGGCCCTTACTGGTTTCCATAAAAGGAGAATCGTGTCTCTTAATGCCATGACTTCATAGATCGTGATGTGGATAAAATTCCAAATTACACCTTGTTAGGGGGTCATCGGTTACATATTTTACTTACAGCTTTTACACTGTTTCTGCAGGGCGACATGCTTTTACGATCTCTTTAAGTAGTTGTTGAATTGATGATGGGAAAGATGAATGTAAACATACGGAATTATTTTTAATTTGAAAGAAGTAACTTCCTTTTAGTTAGAGTTGGGTTTTATTATAAACGAGTAGGGAAACGTTAAAAAATCGTTTTCATGGCCCAGCGCTGTGGCTCATACCTGTATTCCCAGCACTTTGGGAGGCGGAGGCGGGAGGATTGCTTGAGCCCAGGAGTTTGAGACCAGCCTGGGCAACGTGGGGAAAACCCGTCTCTACAAGAATTAGCTCTGCATGGTGCTGCATGCTTGTAGTCCCAGCTACTTGGGAGGCTGAGGTGTTGCTTGAGCCCAGGAGCCAGAGGTGAGTTGAGATGACGCTATGGCACCAGCCTGGGCAACAGAGTGAGACCCCGTCTCAAAAAAAAAGTTTGGATTTCCTGTTGAAGCCTCTTGTTAATTAAGCACATTTTAAACATCAGCTGGCCACTTGCCCTCCCGGGTGACACCTCCACTCCCAGTCCTTGCAGACGGCTGCCTGCCTTCATTCCCGGAGTCGCTTCCTTCTATTCAGGCACGGAGAGAATGATCAGTGAAGTGTTTCTGTGTCTCAAGTAAGCACAGACTAACATCCACGCTGTTATCAGCATCAGACGCAGTCCTGGAGCCGTCCCGTGGCCTGCTTGAGCTCTTGGTCACGGGGATACAGACCGTCACCAGCTGCCCCTGCCCTGCTGTGCCTCACAGCTCATCGAGACCTCGCTGGGCCGCCTGGCGCCGGAAACACGGTGGCCCGGCCGTGCAGCCAGCGCCGCCCTCCCCACGACACCCCCCGGCCGGTGCGTTTGCTTCATCATCCCTCCGTTCCTTAACGTCCTTTATTGTGTGTGATCCTAAAAAGACCCTTGCTGTAATGTTTTCCCTGAGCCTCGCCACCGCCTAGATTCAATATTTGGCATCTGCAAATTTACATTTGCAAAGTGATTAGTCCACTAGAAACTGCCCTCTTTTGAGGTACCGGAAGATAAGGCGAAGGCGCACTCAGGTCACCCAGCCGGTGGGTGGCAGGCTCAAACTGCCTCCTCCTCACAGCTCCAGAGGCCCTGGCAGCCCGCGCTGCCCTGCAGACCCATGCCCCCTTCTCAGCACGCTCTGTAATGCAGGCGCTGCCTTTGCCCAGCACAGCAGGATAGCCCCGGCTTCTTTTATCAAATCCAGGAATGCTCCGAAGCCACATTAGGCGGTATTTTGTTAGCTTTCAGCGTGTCAAACCTTGTCTTTGCAATGGGTTCCTTAGAAAGGGGAAGTTTTCTGCACATTTGATTTCCTCTTACTCCTCCTGCTCACTTACGAGGGGAAAAAAAAATAGAAAACCAAATTCTGCATTCTGTCCCCTCCCCGCCCCTCCACAACACAGACACCCCACTGCCTCTTCGCCTGTCTTCCCAGGCAGCTCTGTGCTTGGCACCTGTGTGGCGCGTGCTTGCCTCTGGGAAAGTCGCTGGAATGTGCACAGAGGGCTGTAGCCTGCTTCATTCCTCTCCTTCACTGTATCAGACTGTTCATCACGTGAGCAAGCTGGAAAGTGAGTCTGGATTCATTACCCGTCCCAGGCTCTCCCTCAGTCCTCCTCCATGTGCGCCGACTGGTTCTGACTTTGCAAATGATACTGACCTTGAAGATGGAAGAGGCACGGAGCAGATTCCTGACCTCAGCCATTCAGTGCAGGCTTGGCGGCCAGTCCAGGCGCGGTCAATCAATGCTAAGCAGTGGCACCATTCAGGAAAGCAGGCAGGGAGAGCTCCAAGGGCTCCACCCCCTTGCCAGTTCTGCGCTGACAGGCGGCACAAATTCCTCTCTAATTTTTGGGAGCTTCCTCGTCCAGGGAACCCTGCCCTCACCCGAGCATTTTGACGGTGCATTTGCACATTTTCTTTCACCATTCATTTGTTACGGTCATGTGCTATTCCTTTCTGCAGCAAGGTGCGAGGAGTCTTCCTATTTAATGGATGTGCCTTCTCAGGCCGAACCCAGTGTCCCGGGCACATACCACCAGAGCGGGCCCCCAGAAGGGCCACCCCGAGGATCTGTCAAGGTGAACTGGGCTCGGGCTAAAGGGTCTTATGTCCCAGCTCATCTGAAGGACCAGAGCCTTTCTAGACGCAAATTCTACCATGAACCAATTCGCTCAAAATAGAATTTCTGGTTCTCTTCCACGTGGCTTTGTCAAGAGCACAGACCCTTAGGAAGTACACCTTTCACTCGGGGCTCCTGCAAGCCCTGAGGCCTTTACCTTCGTTTATGACTGTTACTCCTCATGGAGAAAGAATCCCTTTCATGGGTCCTATTTGCTTATTTGCCAACCGGGTGTTTCTAAACACTTGGTTTCTAAACAGCAGCTAGTTGCTAATGTCCTGGCTGCCTTTAACAAGAGCTCGGGGCAAGTCCTCCTGGGACTCTCCTCTCGTGTCGCATCTGTCTGAGATGCTTCTCCCAGTCATCTTGAACGGTGGTCCTCCTAACCATCCCACGGTGGACATGATGCCTGGCCCCTCCCTCTTCCGGGCTCCGTCTGTGCTTCAGACCCAGACCTAATCCTTTTTTGTTGAGATCCGTCACTGAGGCACGTTGGGTTTCAGCAGCCGTGCTGAGCTCGCCGCCTCCTCTGTGGTGGAGTCAGGGAGCAGGCGGGTGGACCCTGAGGCATTTGTGATCCCGAGCTGCCGGCCTTCAGCCAACACCGCAGGCAGCATCCGCTTCCAGAAGCCTGAGTTCCGCAAAAGCAATGAGGTCGCCCATCCTCAGGGTCTGTGATGGGAACTCTTCCTCCTAAGGCCCTAGTGAGGAGTCAGGAACCAAGGTCATCTTTAGGCTCGTCGCGTCGGACCACAGCAGTTCATTCAAACCACAGGCAGCTGTGGAAGCTCAAGTTGAAGTCAGTGACTTGAAAGGGACTCTGGGTATTTACCCAAAGGATTGTAAATCACTCTACTCAAAAGACACATGCACACGTATGTTCATTGCGGTGCTGTTCACAGTAGCAAAGACCTGGAGTGAACCCAAATGCCCATCAATGATAGACTGGATGAAGAAAATGTGGCACATATACACCATGGAATACTATGCAGCTGCAAAAAAGGATGAGTTCATGTCCTTTGCAGGGACATGGATGAAGTAGAAACCATCATTCTCTGCAAACTGACACAGGAACAGAAAACCAAACACTGCATGTTCTCACTCATAAGTGGGTGTTGAACAATGAGAACACATGGACACAGGGAGGGGAGCATCACACTCTGGAACCTGCCAGGGGAAGTGAGGGGCTAGTGGAGGGATAACAGGGGGTCGGGATAGGGGAGGGGATAGCATTAGGAGAAACACTGAATGTAGATGATGGGGTGGTGGGTGCAGCCAACCGCCGTGGCACGCGTATACCTATGTTACAATCCTGCACGCTCTGCACGTGTACCCCAGAACTTGAAGTATAATAATAGTAATAATAATAATAATAATAATAAAAATAATAGAAAGGGAATGAGCCTTCATAAGTAGAGGCAGCTTTTTCAAAATGTGAGCACCTCTTCTCATCCAAGAGAGGGTGGGGTGCGGGTGGCACTTGGGGCAGCAGGCCCAGCATCTGCAGGAACCTTAGGACGAGCCTCTCTGAACGAGGCTGCCAGTCCCCTTCCCTGCCTCTTGCCTGGAGAAGCGCTGCCTCCTAGAGCCCATCTGGGGTTACCTTCTGCCTTCTCAGGACTGGAGACTCAGTGTGCAAGGTCTGGGAAGCTGGGGCAAGATCAAGATTGCCATTAGCTAGAGCAGGATCCCTAACCCCCAGGCCACAGAAGGGTACAGGTCCATCAGGAATCGGGCCGCACAGCAGGGGGTGAGCAGTGGGTAGTAAGTACGACCTCTGAGCCCCGCCTCCTGTCACACCAGTGTTAGCATTAGATTATCATAGGAGGCCGGGCGCGGTGGCTAACGCCTGTAATCCCAGCACTTTGGGAGACCGAGTCGGGTGAATCACAAAGTCAGGAGATCAAGACCATCCTGGCTAACATGGTGAAACACCATCTCTACTAAAATACAAAAAACTAGCCAGGTGTGGTGGTGTACACCTGTGGTCCTAGCTACTTGAGAGGTTGAGATAGCTTGAACCCAGGAGGCAGAGGTTGCAGTGAGCCGAGATCACACCACAGCACTCCAGCCTGGGCAACAGAGCAAGACTCTGTCTCAAAAAAAAAACAAAGATTATCATAGGAACTTTGTGCTATTGTGTGAGCTGTCGTGAACTGCATGTGCAAGGCATCTGGGTTGCGTGCTTCTTATGAGAATCTAATGCCTGATGATCTGAGGTGGAACAGTTTCACCCCCAAACCATTCCCCACTCCCATCGGGTCTGTGGGGGAAATTGTCTTCCGTGAAAGCTGTCCCTGATGCCACAGAGGATAGGCACTGCTGAGTGACAGCATTCAATTCCCCGTCTCACACAGGAGAGGAAAGCCTGCTTCCTCTGGACTCAGACCATGAAATTAAGCAGATATTTGCCAGGAAAAATGTAAAGGAGTATCCGTTCTCCAGATTTGCTTAAGATAGCATGAAACAGAGAGAAGCTTGTGTGTGTGTGTGTGTGTGTGTGTGAGAGAGAGAGAGAGAGAGAGAGATGCGTATTTAACCTCCTTTAAATGTACATTAATGCTGTATTATCTCCTGATTTACAGGGAGAACACCAATTTAGAACTATTTGCACCAACTCCAGATACCAGTTTAGAGCATTCCCTATTTAGAAATAAAATAACCAAAGCCTCAGGTTGCCAGGCAACTGCAGCAATGATAATTCTTAGTATTGCTGCCTGAGAAATACTCATTTTTATAAATGTTAATGACGGTCAGGATGCGGAGAACGTGAGTTGGGAATGTCGCTGGGACACCAAGTCCCCTTTCTGTGAGATTTTTCGCATTCTCACTCGCTTTTTTTTCCCTCTTAGCTCTGTTTGCTTCCTTGGCCAGCAGTATCTTCATATTTAGGAATCTCCAGAGATCGTTACTGTTTTCTTAAGAGTTCAGGCAGAAGCTGCCACTGAATTAATTCTTCCAGGCTCATTACGGAGCCACGCCAGTCACTCAGGGAGAAATGACACCGTCTGGGGATGGCTGGGGTCACAAGCCCTGGGTTCAGGCTCTGGTTGTCTGGCCGGTGGTTCGACACAGGAACTCTCCACGTCGTCGTGTTCATTCTCAAGGGGACCACGTTCTGGCCGTCTCAGGGCGGCGCTGAATCGGAAGCAGTGTAAGGCTCCCCGCTCAGCCGTCGCCTCGTGGCAGCAAAGCCACAGCTTATGTTTTTTTCTCTGTCCGTCGCAGCAGCCTCTGTGGCATAACGGGACATGACAGCCTCGGGGCTGGATGGAAATTGGAAGGCGTCTTCCTTTCCCTTTTGGCTTTTCAAGTTTATCTTTCTTTATGTCTAATGTTTGAGGTTATTATTAATCAAACTCTTTCCAAATTCTGAACCATGGATCAAATAGATACAAGAGTATGATTGGGAATTAAAAGCCTGTGTCTGCTTCATCATAGTGGAGTAGAAGGAGGATTTCTTCCGCCAGGACTCAGGAAGAGGTAGATAGCCCCTTACTTAGACCGCCCTGGCTGAGCGGAGGGACAGACAGACAGCCTCAGCCGTCAGACCCCCTTCCTTCCTCCCTGGGAAGAAGTGAATACAAGGGCAGCAGCGAGAGCGGAAACTCTGTCTTAGTCTTGCCTACGGGGTCGAAGTTGCTGATTCATGGATTCATCAGATCACAGGGAGAAGGAGAAAATGATTTCTAGTACGTTTTTCCTGGCATTTCAGCTACATGGAAGGTCGTTAGCGTGGTGCATAAACGAGCCCCAGGTGAGAGTGTCTCACACTGTGACTGCCACAGCTCAGGGCATTGTTCCTACTGTGCCTCACGAGCTGTGCTAACTGTGTCACGATGTTGAATTCTGACAACCTGTGACGTAGGTGCATCATAGTCACACTGGGATCACAGATGGGCAAACTCGATGCAGAAAGGTCGAGCGTCTTGTTCAGGTTCACGGTTAACAGGCAGCAGGGCCTCCCTGCCTCCCAGCTTGTCACCCCAAATGAGTTAGTGGTGCTCAGGCAACGCTTGCTGCGGTCACAAATGGCGTAGGACAGAGGATCAAACGCACCGGCAAAGCTTGCATATGTGTCGTTGATTGTAATAAAAGCACACGCCGGGCACAGCGGCTCACACCTGCAATCTCAGGCTTTGGGAGGCCTAGGCAGGAGGATCGCTTGAGCCCAGGAGTTAGAGACCAGCCTGAGCAACATAAGGAAGCCTCATCTCCACAAAAAAAAAATTTTCAAAATTAGCTGGGCATGGTGGCTTACACCTGTGGTCCCAGCTACGTGGGAGGCTGAGATGGAAGGATCGCTTGAACCCAAGAGGTTGAGGCTGCAGTAAGCTACGGCCATGTCATTGTACCCCAGCCTGGGTGGCAGAGCAGACCTTGTCTCCAAGTGGAAGAGTGGCTGGCTGCGTGCGTGCACAGATCCCAGGGGCAGGGCTGATGGCAGCCAGTGCGCACAGGTCAGGCCTGTTTCTGTGACTGCTAAGCCAGGCTGACGGCTGGACACCTGTGGTAATGAAGAATGTGAAATACAAAAGGTGAAAAAGGGAAAGAAATCTTCCCTTCAGGACCCAGGCTAACTTCTCAGGGCTAAATCAAAACTACCAAGTAAGAATGGCACAATGCGGGTGGGGGCGGAGCAAAAAATAAATTCAGACAGAATGGAACAAGCAGTGAGACCCTCCTGCCCTAGAAGCTGTGTGCAGGCGGGGAGGTGGACCAGGAGCCACCCTGAGCTGTGGCTGTCAGCGGGGCCGACAGTCTGGGTCCCACGTTCTGGGCACCACTGACGGAGGGCATCCTCTCAGAAAGTCTCCATCTATTTCATGAATCTTTTTTAAAAAACTCTATAATCTTTCTCGTCAAAGATTCTGGAAGTTCAGAGGCACTTCATAGGCCCCACTGAAGGGAAAAACGCTCTGGCTGGCTGCAGGGCCCCCATGAAGGCCTCCTGATTGATCTGGGGCGACTCCCGGATGAGAAGCGTGACCATTTCGCACGCTGGAGAAGCAGACACTGGGCACAGCCCCTGATGAGACCCTTCCACCTCGCCCCCGACCCCCGCCATGGCAGTGCCTCCTGGGCCTGCAGAGGCTTTCCTGAGCGAATGGGTGAGGTCACAGCAGGAGTTTCTCATCCAGGCTGTGCCTTGAAGCTTTGCCGAGTACCAGAGAGGTAAGGAAGAGAGAAGCAAGAGGGGAGAATGAGCCGGGCTTCCGCAAACACCCGGCCGATGACAGAGAACGATCCTGGCTTCCGCAAACACCCAGCTAATCACAGAGGCTTTGGGAGTTACCACAGTTGGCAGATAAGGTGATCAACCTCTCAGCTGGAATTTGTGAAGTTGCTTCAGACCGAGCTCCCAAAGAAGCATGTGGGGTGGGACAGCTGTGCTTTCTCCAGCGCCGGATTGCAACCTGCCCCGCCGAGCTCGTGCTGAGCTGAGGCCAGGTGACGTGGATTCCGGTGCCCCGCCACAGCTGACCTCACGCACTCAGACGCTCCTCCCGAGCTTTGCACGTCTCCGTCAGCAGGATCACGGTCATTCTTACTCCTTCGCCAGCTCAGAAACACACTGTAGGTCCCATGGAGACGGTGTCTGGGGTGAAGATGTACTTCCAGGCAGAAAGATCACCGTTTGATCGTCTTTCAGAATCATACAACCCACACGACACTGTCACCGTCCTATCTTTCTGTGCATTCCTTGACTTTATGTATTTTTGTTTTTGGCCAATTGGATCATAATCACTGCCTATTGAAATGGAGCCTTCAGGCATTTATTCAACAAGAGTTTGTGTGCCTAACATGCAGGGTGGCGGCCTGATAGTGATACTTGGTTTAAGAGCATTCTAAAGGCTCTGCACGGAAGTGAAGTCAGCCCTCAAGCAGTCCAGGGGGGCTGAGAGGAAACTGGGTGGGGGGTCCAATGTACCCCTATACCCCCTGTTGTACCTGTGCAGTCCAGTGACTGGGGGTGATTCAGATATTTGAAGATGCTCCTTTTTCATACAGCTTTAACTTCTGGTGCACAGCCAGAGAGGTGATTTTTTTTTTTTTTTTTTTTTTTTTTTTTTTTTGAGATGGAGTCTCACTCTGTCCCCAGGCTGGTGTGCAGTGGCGCCATCTCGGCTCACTGCAACTTCTGCCTCCTGGGTTCAAAAGATTCTCCTGCATCAGCCTCCCAAGTAGTTAGGACTACAGGCATGCACCACCACGCCCAGGTAACTTTTTGTATTTTTAGTAGAGATGGGATTTCACCATGATGGCCAGAATGGTGTCAAGCTCTGGAACTCGTGATCCACCTGCCTCGGCCTCCCAAAGTGCTGGGATTACAGGCGTGAGCCACCGTGCCCGGCCAAGAGACAATATGTTTTTAATGCTGAAGTAAAACGTGTCTGTGTTGGACTAAACAAGAGAAGGATTTTCTTTCAGAGAGATCTTCAAGGCCAACTTTGATATAAATTCACTTTACACCTTACACCCCTCATGACTCATAACATTCGACTCCGTTATCCAGAAATCTCAGTGCTGTTCTGATCAGCAGGGTAGACTCTGGCCCAAAGGAACTGAGGAATTTAGGAAACTGGTTCTATTATAAGTCTAACTGAGGTTACCAAAGATACAGAGAAAATAATTTGAGAAATGTCTAGCAGAAATCCAAGTTATCCATTTATTCATTTACTCATTCATTCAAAAATATGTATTGGATCCCTGCAGTAAATACCAGGGATACAGCAGATGATCTCCATCGTGGCAGCAGTGTAGGGATACAGACCCTGAATGCCGAGTAACCCAGTAACACACGCACATCAGCGCCCAAGCAGCGCTCAGAGAAGAGGCCAGTGAGGCTGAGGAATGTCCCGAAGGCGTCTGGGCCGAGCAGGGATTCTCAAGCTCTCTCCTTCTCTTGTGGCATTCATTCTCTTCTCATGCTCAGCTGTGTTCTCCAGAGTTTGCCATCGGTGTCCTTTGCACGCCTGAGCCATTCACAGCCGTTCCGTCATTCCCTGCTTTGATATAGAGGTGATCCAGCACAAATCATGAAAAACGACTCAGCCAAATGCAAGGCCCCAGATGCACAGCTAATTGTTCTCTTTAATGATGACTAATCATCTATCGCAAGTGGTGTTGTCACCAGAAAGAAAACAGCCAAAGAAGGAGGGCTTTAGGTTAGTCTGGGGACAGTGCAGAGAGCCCGAGGTGCCCTTGGGCACCCACAGGGGGCTGGGATTATTCAAGGATGGCTTGATTTAGGCACAATTAGGTGTGGACAGGATGGCGCATGCAGATGAGTTGGGGATTAATTCATTAAAAAGCTGTCTTGAACATTAATAGAGCTTCAGTCAGAGTATCCAACCATAAATTCTCACCTGTTTCACAACGGGTTCAGGCCCAATTGAGCATTAACAGATTATTTTTTGTTCATGCAAATGAGGTAATAATTCATTTCGTGTGTAATTGAACAATTTTTGAATAGGTACATTTGTGGAGTAGTTAAGTTGTATCAAATTGTCTAATGTACCTAGTAATTTTTTACCTAAAACAGAGCTGAATTTCATTTTGATATAACAAAAAGAGAACCAAAGAAATAGAGAAGGTTTGAGGAACAGTCGGCTTTTAAGAGACTTTACGATGTTCTGTTCTTCAGGGCAATGATCAGAGTTGCTATTTCTCTTGATCCTCACAAGTCTTTCTTCTCACTCTCCATCAATGAGATCAGTGAAAATTTGGGGGCATTTCTAGATTTGGCAGCCCCCCATTTATAAGCATACTTTTTTTAAGTTTTGGGCTCTGATGTGCCAGTTTTTCTGAGGGTCACATGTCTGTCTTTAAAACACCAGGTTGATTTCCATCAAACCATGTATCAAGGTTCGTTTCTCCCGTGAGACCTTGTCATCCCTGAGCATGAAATCCCGTGCTGGGAAGTCATTGCAATTGCTGTTTACATTGAAGGTGTTTTTATATAGTTTCCTGAACAGAGTTCACGGCTCCTTCGTGATGGGCACACGCCGTATCCACCGTTTCCTTGTGAGACTCTTTTTGGTGAAGCGGGGATTGTCATTTTCATTACACTCCTTGAAGCTGCCAGAAGGCCCCTTTAAATGCAAATCTGATGTCTCTCAGTCCTTAGAACGTTTGGTGGCTTCCTGTTGGCTACAGGATAGTTGAAACCCTTTTGTTGCCTATGGAGCACTTCCTAATTTGGGCCCCACCTACCTTTCTGACCGTAGAAACTGCATAGAAATCAATGAACACCCCACACCCCCTCACAGCCACGTACTTTGCAGATGCTCTGTCTTCTGCTTCCAATGGCTGTTCCTCCACCCACTCACTCAGTCATTCAGTCAGTCATTACCAAGAACACGGCCGACTCCAGCGCTGTGCCGGGGCTGCTCCTCCGTCTGTGAGTTGCTTCTTAGGTTTCTCACGTGTTCGTTGTGAGAAGTGCCGCGTGTGCAGATCTGGAAACACATCTGCTCAGTCTACAGAATGACAGAAAGCCTGCGTGCCCACCCCCCCGGGTAGGAAACAGAGCACTTCACTGCCTAGGCGCCCGTGTGTGATCGCTGCCTTCCGTCACCCTCCTGCCTGCTCCAGAGGGGACCACAGTGCTGAAGTTTCTGTTTTAGATTCCCTTGCTTGCCTTTTGAGTTTTACCAACTAAGCATGTGTCCCCGCAAAACGTACTGTGTAGTTTTGTCTGCTGTTGGACATTACGTAAATGAAATCGTACTCCAGTCTGTGCCCTTCGGCGTCCTCTTTCGATCAGTATTTCATTTCTGAGATACATCTTGATGTGCACGGCTGCAGGTTATCGATCCTCATTCGGTACGATGTTTTCCATGGATATTGCAAAGTATTCTTCTCTTGGTGGATTTCTAACAAATTTTTAAAAACTGATTATAGGCCGGGCGTGGTGGCTCATGCCTGTAATCCCAGTAACGTGGGAGGCCAAGGCAGGCGGATCACCTGAGGTCAGGAGTTTGAGACCAGCCTGACCAACATGCTGAAACACGGTGAAACCTCGTCTCTACTAAAAATACAAAATTAGCTGGGCATGGTGGCACATGTCTGTAATCCCAGCCACTCGGGAGGCTGGGGCAGGAAAACTGCTTGAACCAGGGAGGTGGAGGTTGCTGTGAGCCGAGATGGCACCATTGCACTCCATCCTGAGTGACAAGAGTGAAACTCCACCTCAAAAACAAAACAAAACAAAAAGCTGATTGTTGAAGTTAGTCTAACCTATTTCTGCATCTGAGATGCTCGCTTGGTTCCTCCCTTAATCATTTAATATAGTCAATTACATTACAAGTTTTCTTTTCGTTCTGAGACAGGGTGTCACTCCGTCACCCAGACTGGGGCTCAGGACACAGACAAGGCTCACTGCACTCCCAGGCTCAGGCGATCCTCCCACCCGAGCCGCCCGTGTAGCTGGGACTACAGGTGCACACGACCATGCCCTGACTGATAGTTTATATTTTTTGTAGAGATGGGGTGTCACCATATTACCCAGCTGGCCTCGAAATCCTGAGCTCAAGCAATCCACCAGCCTTGGCCTCCCAAAGTGCTGGGGTTACAGATGGGAGCCACCGCACCCAGCCAATCAGTCTTCCATTAATAACACTGAACATTCTTGGATTCCTTCCTGCTTATTCTGAGGCTTATCTCAAATATTACCTCCTCTCTCAAGCCTTCTGTGATCTCCTTTCCTCGCTCCTAATTCTTGGCTCCAGAAACGTTGTTTCCATCTTTCAACTCAGTGGCATTCTGTAGCTAGTTTAATACAAGCACATACATTTTAAATACTTGTTTACACACATCTCTCCTATTGTATGAGCTCATCAGGATAATGATGGAGGCCAGGCGCGGGGCTCTTGTAATCCCAGCACTTCAGGAAGCCAAAGCAGGAGGATCACTAGAGCCCGAGATCAAGGCCAGCCTGGGCAATATAGTGAGACTCCGTCTACAAAGAAAATTTAAAAACACGTTAGCCAGGCATGGTGGCACGTGCCTGTAGTCCCAGCTACTCGGCAGGCTGAGGTGGGAGGTTTGCTTGAGTCTGGGAGGCTGAGGCTGCAGTCAGCTAAGACCACGCCACTGTACCCCAGCCCGGGCAGCAGAGCAAAACCCTGACTCAAAATAATAATAATAATAATAATAATAATAATAATAATGGAATCTTGTTCTTCAGCTTCCTTGTTATTTTGCACTAATCTGAGTGAAACCAGCCTGATGTAAACCCTGCATCTTTAGTGACAGATACGAGTCAAACGCCCACTCCAGTCCGCCTCCTGGTAGCCTGCCTCGCTTTCCAGATGATACCTTGTGCCTGCAGACTTCCTTGTGGCCGTCAGAGCCCCGTTCTGAACTCGTATAAAGTGTTTTGTGGTATTGTCACCTGTCCGAAGCCGTAATCCTATTTTCTGAGCCAGATAAAATAGCAAAAATATATTTGCGCTACCAGGTCGTTTTGGGAAATATATCAAGCATCTACAGAGTATACGGTACCAGTCTAAGCATTAGGGCGAGGACAGAGGGAAAAAGTGCACAAATTAGACTGCAGGGCCTGAGGCAGTTAAAAGTCACATCATCAAGTACATTCAAGGAAAGAGTTAAGCAGTTCCAGCAAGCAAGCCAGGTGTGATGGCTCATCTGTAATCCCAGCACTTTGGGAAGCCAAAGAGGGAGGATCATTTCAGGTCAGAAGTTCAAGACCAGCCTGACCATCATAGCAAAACCCCATCTCTACTAAAAATACAAAAATGAAAAAAAGAAAAAAGAAAAAAGAAAAAACTGGGTGTGGTGGAACATGCCTATGATCTCAGCTACTTGGGAGGCCAAGGCAGAAGAATCGCTTGAACCCGGGAGGTAGAGGTCGCAGTGAGCCGAGATTGTGCCACTGCACTGCAGCCTGGTAACAGAGAAATAATCCATCTAAAAAAAAAGTTCCAGCAAGTCATCTGTGAATATTTTTTTCTATGGCAACAATAATAATAGCTCTAAGACGCAGGTATAGGTTTCTACTTACTACTACAGCTCTCCAAGTGTCTAGAATTTAGTGGAAGCAAATATGTCTTAGAATTTACCCCAGAGGTTGAGTTAGTGAAAATATCTGTTTATTGTTAAATACACGCTCTGAATGAAGAGACCCCCCCTCCCCCCCACCAAGCAAGCGTTGTGTGAGCAACGTGGCTGTTTATTCACCCGGGTGCGGGCGGGCTGAGGCCAAAAAGAGAGTCAGCACAGGGCGGTGGGAGAGGAGTTGGTTTTATAGGTCTAGGGTGGGCAGTGGAAAGTTACAGAAATTACAGTTCAGGGCAGTTTTTGCAAGCTGGGAGGGGGTCGTAGAGTCTGGAGTCATGAGGTTGACCTGTCAGTTGAGCAGGGTCGGTCACAAAGTCCAGTTGCCTTATCAGTTGAGGCCAGACTAAGGAACAGTAGAAGAATGTCTCAAAGTTAATTAGGCGCTGCGGGCTTCATCATTCTTCTCCTTTTTGTGGTTTTCCAGTTACTTCAGACTCTCTAGTTCCAGGAGCTCATCTGGAGTGTATGTGCAGGTCACAGAGGTCACCGTGCGGTCCCTGGTGCCGTCAGTTGGCCTGAAAGAACTTACATTTATAATGGTCACTTACCATGTGGATCTGTAGCTGCTGCCCCAAGGACATAAGTACAGGGAAGTTCTGGGAGTGCATTAGAGCTCTAAGAAGAGGCTGAGACTGGTTAATGTCCCGGATTTGGGATGGAAGCCGACCACTTGATATAACGATGAGCTCCCTAATTTTGAGCTGCATGTAGAAGACCATGTGGACAGTCAGGCTAGGCGTGGATGGATGGAGCTTCATCCGCTGTCCTCCTTATCATTTTGCAAGGCCATTGTGGGTGAGTGAGATGGGAGTTTCTCTATTTTCAAGCCCAGGACCCTGCCTGCAGGCACTTCCCTCTTCTGATTAATTCAGCCTTGACCCACTCTAGGGAACCAGAGAAATCTGCAGCCCAGAGCTCTCTCACGATGGCCTGTTTGACAGTCACATTCTGAAAAAGGAACCCTCTTGGCTTGATTTCTTGCTGGAATAATGAAACCCCACTCTGCCCCTGCTTGACAATTTCCTTTGGGAAAAAGGTAATAGTCACCTAGAAACACCATTCAGTTTGACCTTTCCAAAAGCCAAGGGTTTTTCTTCGCTGAAGTCATTCATTCGAGCCTCTAATCTGTAAATGAAAAGAAGTGATTATTCCTCCAAAAGCTTTTAGGTTGGCATCAGAGTCACCCTTTGGGCAATGAGTCCTCTGTCCAGGGACCTATCCCATGTGGTCTTGGAGTCATGCGTGTAGTGCAAAAGCAGTAAGCCTAGCAGGGCTCCCAGCATGTGGGAATTTGCTCACATGAGCCCAGTCTCTCTACAAGATGAAGATTCTCTTTTCACCTTCATGTCAGCCCTAGGGATAGATGCCGTTGGGACTCCTCTTTCATAGATGAAGAAAATGAGATGCAAGGAGACCGTGTGTCATGCACGACACTGGTAAGCTAGGATTCCAGCCCATCGGGAGTTTGCAGCAAGACGGGGGCAGGATGGGGGTGGAGGGTGGCAGCACGGGGCGTTCTTGGGGAGCACGAATGTACGAGTACCTGTGGGGAGGTGGTGACGAGGCCCAGAAGGCTGACTCTGCTCATTTACAAGTTTGCCCCTTCCCAGTTCCCCTGTCGGTGGTGAGTCAAGAGGGGCTGCTAATACTTCTGTTGCCTGCTTCTGGATGCTCCAGGATGCTGTGACAAAGGAAATTTCGCGGAAACCTCCTTTGGTATATTTGTAGTACTGGTCCTATGATACTCCATGAACATGCAGTGTCTGAGTATATGTAAAGAACCCGGCCAGGCGCGGTGGCTCACGCCTGTAATCCCAGCACTTTGGGAGGCTGAGGCAGGTGGATCATGAGGTCAGGAGATCAGACCGTCCTGGCCGACAGGTGAAACCCCGTCTCTGCTAAAATACAAAAAATTAGCCAGGCCTGGTGGTGCATACCTGTAATCCCAGCTCCTCGCGAGGCTGAGGCAGGGGAATGGCTTGAACCCGAGAGGAAGAGGTTGCAGTGAGCCAAGACCGTGCCCCTGCCCTCCAGCCTGGTGACAGAGTGAGACTCGGTCTCAAAAAAAAAAAAAAAAAAAGGAACCTAGTATAGAGTATAGAGCTTGGTTCTAGCAAGCACTGCACTACCAAAGTTTGAGTGGCGACGATGAAGATGGTAAAATCAGGGATTTGCTGGCACAGTTTGGCACAGAGAAGTAATGAGGCTGGGAAGTACAAAGAGAAAAAAGAATAACCCTCATGACAAAGACACCACCACACACACACAAAGTCCTCAAAGCATGGGCGTCTGACTTCCAGGCCCCGAGGTAAAGCCATCGGCAAGGTGGCACCCCAGCCCTTTCCCCTTCAGTCCCCACATCAGCCCCTGGATGAGGTGTGGGGAAAAGCACACAGTTCAGACTGAGGGGACCTGAGTTCCAGCCCCAGCTCCTCACCTGCTGCCTGTGTGGCGTGAGGGTCCCGAGGCTCCATGTGTAAAATGCAGAGGGCTTGGCAGACAGCTTGTTAATCGTGCAGATGGAGGCGCTTGGTAACTGAGGAGCTCTGAGGAGGAGGAGGATGAGCTGCAAGCCTCTTCCAGGAATTTTGTGTGCCTTTCACAGGATAACACAGACCCCGGCACGTGGGTGTTCACACTTAGGACATGACCAACCTCACAGCTAAGTTGCTTAGCGCATGGTATCAGTGAATCCAAGTTTGTAAACCGGAACTTCCCAAGGCCCACGCGATGGTCAAGTTTGACCCTCGCCAGCATCCTCTGATGCACTGAAAATAGACTGTGTGTGTCCAGAGGCACCTGGGCTTCTGTCTCAGGCCATCCCCACATCCAGCCCACTGTGCTCTGTCTTGCTTCTCCACGAGGAAAGGGACATGAATGCATACAGTGTTGCAGAATATTCAGGAGCCTGGAGAGAGCAATGGGTGAAACAGATTTTATTAAGGTTGCCACCAGCTCAGCGGATTACCATCCCAAGGCTGAGCAAAGGACAAAGAAAATGGGGTACTTTTTATCCATCCAGGATGGCATAGCAGCTAACAAGTTTGCAGAGGCCAGAACAAAGAACAGTTAATTAATTTGTAGCCATGTGATGTATGTTACATTCGGAAAAAAGCATTTTGAGAAACAGTGTACATTCTTTGGATGTTATCCTGTGACCTTGCAGCTGGTCAGCAAGAAAAATGGGAATCTTGAGATGCCTGGGAGCTTTGCTGAGAATGTGGGGAGAATAGATAAAGTAGGTTTTACAGGGAGTTAGTTAATTTTAAGCAGAGCTGGGGGTTAGCTTTGATATTGAACACAACAGAGTAAACTTAATTTGATTATGCAGCAATCACAGACTACCATTGTTATTATTTAATTTCCTTCTTCAATAGAACCTCAGATGCAGGTGAATCAAAGCTCAGCACCCCATCGAACGGGTTGAGATGGTAGGGCAGGTGTTTCCCTGCAGAACCTGGAGCACAGCTGTGCTAGCTGCGTGTCCAGCCCCAGGATCCGCAATAGGAAAGGGGTTGCTGATGCCTTTCGAACTATCTCTGAAGTTGTGAGTGCATATGGCAAAATACCATCATGCCCAGCCTTCTCGCTGTGTATGTTTGAGTAGAAAATGACTCAAGCCAGAAGCTCTGGAGCCTGGGATCCAGAGCGCAAACTCCTGCTCTCCTGTTGAAGGGGGGCACTCCAGTCGCAGGCGGCACTCCAAAGGCATGTGGTAGGCCGACCTTGTCTTGCTGTAAAGCAGTACCTGGGGCTGGGTGATTTCTAAGGAGAAAGGTTTATTTTTGGCTGACAGTTCCACAGGCTCTACGGGAAGCATGGTGCTGGCATCTGTTTCTGGTGAGGCCTCAGGAAGCTTCTAATCATGATGGAAGGTGAAGAGGGACAAGCATTTCACGTGGCAACACAGGAAGCAAGAGAGAGAAGGGGGAGGTCCCAGACTCTTCGAAACAACCAGATCTTGTGTGAACTAATAGAGGGAGAACTCACTTATTAATGGGGGACGGCCCTGAGTCGTCCATGAGGGATCAGACCCCATGGTGCAGTCACCTCCCGCCCGGCCCCACCTCCAACACTGGGAATCACATTTCAACATGAGATTTGCAGGGCACAGACATCCGAGCTACACTGGACATCTATCGTTTTTGAGATTTTACTCACTGGGTGACGACGTGGAGCCGCCACAGCTGGGCTGGCATGATTCGCTCCGTTTCCTAGGCGCCCAGGTGTGCAGGGCCATGAGGTGAGCCTCTTGTAACAACTAAGCCACCTTGCCCAGGCTGGTCTTGAACTCCTGAGTTCAGGTGCTCCTCCCATCTCACTGTGGTGGTGTCATTTGTCATGAGGGTTATTCGTTTTTCTCTTGGTACTTCCGAGCCTCATTTCTTCTCTGTGCCAAACTGTGCCAGGAAATCACTGATTTTACCGTCTTCTTCATCATCATCATCTTCATCATCATCATCACCATCGCCATCATCACCATCATCATCACTGAAACCTTGGTACAGCAGTGCTTGCTACGGCCAAGCTCTACACCTGGTTTTTTATATATACTCAGACATTGTATTGGAAATGTGCCAAAGGGGGTTTCCTTTGTCACAGCAGCCCCGCCCTCTGGACCCGGCGATGGTGCACTGAGGTTGGTTTCACCTGCATCTCTGATGGTCTGTATGCATTCACACCCCTTTCCTCATGGAAGGCGGGTAACAGAAATATCAGCAGCCACTCAGGACTCACCACTGATAGGGATTTTGCCATATGCACTCACAACTTCAGAGATAGTTCGAAAGGCATCAGCAACCCCTTTCCTATTGCGGATCCTGGGGCTGGACGCGAGGCTAGCACAGCGGTGCTCCAGGTCCTGCAGGGAAACGCCTGCCCCGCCCTCTGGCCCCGGGCGACGGCGTGCCCTCTCTTCCACCTGCATCTCTGATGGTCTGTATGCATTCACGGCCCTTTCCTCAAAGACGCACGTAACAGAAATACCAGCAGCCACTCTTGACTCACCACTGACAGCGGAACTGGGAAGGGACAAGCTTATAAATGAGCAGAGTTAGATTTCCGGGCCTCGTCACCACCTCCCCACAGGTACTCATACGTTCGTGCTCCCCAAGAACGCCCCGTGCTGCCCCCCTCCACCCCATCCTCCTGCCTCCACCTTGTTGCAAACCCTGATGCCCTGGGCCTCAGTTAAGTGGAGACCCACCCCAAAGGCATCTTTCCTGTGGGTGCTCCTTCCCATGAACGCCTGTGGTAAGGTAATGTGCTCTCTTCAGTCCAATCAAAACCCTGGTACCTGATAAGAGTCTAATGACATGGA